>NW_028327178.1:12256718-12570312 GCF_987537825.1 Furipterus horrens
GGGAAAAGCAAACCCAAACTACACTCTTACTATGTTCTAACGAATTATAGGGCACACAAGTATATTTTGCAGCTTCCTTCTATGGAAAGAGAGTTGCTATTGGCCTTCAAATGATGGGGATATTGGTGAAAACTATGGAGCACACGAATAAAAACTAGCATCTCAGTTGAATAATGGGGAATTAAGGCATTTTGTCGTAATTTAATTTTTATTCATTTCTAGAAAAAAAAATTGCTCAACATAACATAAGCTGGGCCCACTCAAATGGGGGGCATGCATATGTTCCCCGTTCTGCCAGACTCGCAACCAATTGGAGTGTTAGCTATTTATAAACTCAAGGTTGACTGAAACCATCTCGCCACCACACAGAGCTCCCTCCTTCATGAAAGAAGATCTCCTGGTAGGTGTTGGGAGCAAATGTTTAACAAGCGTTTTCCTGCCCTGAAATATGGAGGAGGAGAGGAAAACGTATGGCAGTAGCAACTGAGGCCATAGACTGCCGTGCAAAAAGACTGCACACCACGGACGGTGTTAAAATCAGTGTGTCCATATGGGACCCTCATTGACTGGGAGAGCGGAGGGGGAGGGCTGGATGAGAAAACGTGATGAGGAAAGAATGAGACATGTGGCTACTCCTTCCAAGACGAGGAAAAGAAAAGCAGGTGGTTATTTCTGACTCTAGAAGGACTTGATTCTAATGTAACCTCGGGGCGTTCATTTGGGAAGGGAAATTGGAGCCATTGGCAAGCTGTTTGTGTGTTGCTCTATTGCTGGGAAGAGGGAAGACAAAAAGGAAAAACTCTTTTTCTTTTCCCAAATTGGGTAACTTGTAGTTATTGAGGGGCAGGAGGTGGAAAGAAGATATATCAGTTAGGACTCATTGAGTGGCAACTGCCAGAAAAACACAACCAACAGGATTTAACACATGAATTTTAGGCTTCCTTATAGAAGTCCAGGGGCAGTCTGGCCATGGGGCAGCTGTGTTCAGGGCCTAGGTAATAGATGTGAGTTTTTTCATCTCTTCGTTCCACTCTTTTCTGTGATCAGTTTGTTCTTGAACTCCACACATTGCTATAATTGTTGCCTGTACCTCCGGGCCATTATCCTTCCAGATGACTGTCTGCTGGTAAAATTGGGAGAAAAAGAAAAACCAACCTTGGTTCTACTTTTCCTTGGCCTGAGTTGGGTCTCATGCTCATCCCTGAGCCAATCACGGTAGCCAGGAGAATGGGATGTGCTGAATGATGTAGGCCTGGGTCACTGGCTGCCCTGGAGTTGGGGGTGGAGTTGGATCCAGTGAAGCAGAAAGACTGAGAGCAAACCAGTGAGTGGATGCTGGGCAGCAATGGGCACGAGAGAAGGGACCCTCCAGTTCGTACAGTGGCGTGTACTTGCTGCTGTGTTCACGTTTTCTCAAGCGACCCTTCCATCCTTCCAATGAGGAAGTCGTTATTCCTGCCATTGTGTGAGTGAGAGCACCGTGACTCAGAGAGGTTAAGTGAAATTTGTGTGATAAATGCGATTCAGTGGCAGAGCTGGGGTTT
Source organism: Furipterus horrens (assembly GCF_987537825.1). Taxonomy (NCBI): domain Eukaryota; kingdom Metazoa; phylum Chordata; class Mammalia; order Chiroptera; family Furipteridae; genus Furipterus; species Furipterus horrens. Next base: position 12,258,263 of record NW_028327178.1, read on the forward strand.
GAACCTGTGCCTCCTGGCCCTGCCAGTACTCCTTATGCATGTAACCAACATCCAGAACCAGGCCCATCTAATCACACCCTCCTCAGCTGTTTGCCATTTGCCATTCCCCCACTTTTTTTTTTTTTAAACAAATATTGTTCTGCCCAGGATGACACTGATGCACCTGTCTCTAGGAAGGGTGGGGAATATCACCTTTGCTGGAATCAGAACTCCTGCAATTTAGCTCTGTAAATTAAGGAACTCTGAGCTGCCATCTGGGGTCTACGGACTACTGGGGTCATGGAGCAAAGGGGAGTGTTTTGATTTCTCTATCCCCTTGTCTGCACCTCCTAGGCCTCTGTAATCCTGTTCCTTCCTCCCATTCTCTGCTCCAGCCAGGTTTGTGTTCTCACTGTCCCACAAACTCGTAAGGCCCAGTCCTGACTTTGCACCACACTCCCTGCACTGAATAAGCATTTCCTGCCTCCTCTTTCTATCCAGAGTCGGCAGGACCAAGGTCGCTGAAGTCCCCTGGACTACTTCCACTCTCTGGGTCTCCTCTTCCCATAAACAACACCCCATTTCAGTTCTTCTGTATGGTCACACACACGTACATCTGTGTACATAGATGTGTGCATGTTCACCTGTGTTCAAATATTGTTGTCCTTCTGAAAACAAGCTCCTCAGGGATAGAGCCCATGTCTCAGGTTTTAAAATTTTAAATTCATTTTTCTTATCAAGTTCAGGGATATTCTTATGCTTGATTTAGTTGTAGGCTTATAATAAACTATTTTTTTGGTCAATAAGGAGTTATTGACTTTTTCAAAACATTTACCAAAGCAAGGTATGCATATACTACATCAAATAGTGAAGAAGAACTCATGATAGAAAGCAACGCTCTTACTTCACTTCCCATCACCAGCTTCCACCTTGAGTTTCATTCAGTTGCCTCCACAACCATGGTCTAGGTCACCTGTTTGCAAAGCTGTGTCTTGATTCATAATCTTAGACAATATTACTGACATTCCTTGGTGAAAACTGAGAATTTATCTAATTTTTACTAATTTCTTCTTCCCAGTATTCGATGGTTCCATTATAATTTTTATTCTTTTAGCAATCCTTGTAATTTTGAAAATTATATTTAATCCTCCATTTATTGTTCTTTAACTCATATATAAATTAATTTATTAACTGATTATTTAATGGGAAGGAGTTTGTGTTCATGAGAAATTGTCTGGCTGTTAACAATCTCCTCCCATGACATTAGAAGTATATCAGAGGATGTAATATTTATGCATATCACCAGTATGAAGCCTGGTACCCCCCCCGCCCTCTCTCATACTGTGTGGCGTTCAAAGATATATTTATCCTGCATCCAAAATGCAATATTTTAAAAACACAGGATTTTTTTTTCATCACAAACACTTATAACTTAGTGTATATTCTTTTACCCCTTTTATACAGAGTTAAAGTATTATAACATAATATCGTTAACCCAAAAGTATAGCCTTTTGCATGGCCGCTCCTTACTGGGTGCTTAATTTAAGCCAGTTGCCACTGAAAAGGACACATCTTTTTCTGGAGAGGAATGACATGGATGGACACACTGCTGAGACTTGGCAAATCAAGACTGTGTCTGCGAAAGATGCAGCTGAAAGACGGGGTTAGGAGGCCAGGAAGGCAGATGGAAGTAACTCCTTTTGACAGCAAAACTTTCCTTAGGATTAGGGTATTTGGGGCCCTGTGATTGATTATGATACATGATTCAAAATACATGACAAAAAATTAAAGAGCTTCATAAAAACACACAGTGAGAAGTATATGTTTCTCTCATTGCTGTACCGCAGGCACTCTGTCACCAGTTTCTCATGCATCTTGAAAAAGATGTCATGTGCAGAGACACAACTATGTCTTCTTTCTCTCCCAAATATTGTAGCATTCTAAAAAGACCTGCCCTTGCTTATGGTTCAAACAATGTAAATGGGATCATTCCGTATAAATTCATATAGAGCTGCTGCTTTTTTCCTTCAACAGTCTGTGGATGTACCACAGTTTATATAAATTATTATAGAATGATTTCAAAGATATGTTATGTAAGTAAATTCTTTGAATTTATTATTTAAAGGACCCACAGATGACATCTCAAGTGGATTCCAGTCTTTTGCGGTGTTAAACAATGTTGCAATGAATATCCTCCTAGGCACCTAATTTTGTGAAAAAAATTTTTTGGTATTATATATTTATAAATACAAAAAATTGTAAATACATACAAAGTTATATATCACATATTTATAAATATGTACATTATATTAAAATTATATATTTATAAGTCTATATTTTATGTCTATAAATAAAAATTTACTCAATTTTTCTTCACAGAAACGTATCAGGTCATACTCCTACTCCTTTTAAAATTAAAAAATGTATTTTTTGTGGTAAATAAGACATAACATAAAACTTACCAATCTTAAATTAACTATTTTAATTAAGTATATAGTTCATTAGTGTTATGCACATTTGCATTGTTGTACAACTAATCTCTAGAACTTCTTCATCTTGCAAAACCAAAACTCTGTATTCATTAAACAACTCTTCATTTGCTCCCACCTCGTTTGCCCCGTTTGCCGCCCCCTCAACACCTTCCACGCTACTTTCTCCTTCTATGAATGTGACTACTATTGGGACCTCACATAAATGGAATCATACAGCATTTGTCCTTTTGTGACAGGCTTAGTTCAGGTAGCATGATGTCCTCAGGTTCATCCTGTGTAACACGTGTCAGGATTTACTTCCCTTTTAAGGCTGAGCAGTGTCCCAGTTTATGTACATACCACGTTGACTCATTCCCCTGTCAATGGACACCAGAGTTGCTTCCGCCTTCTGGCGATCACAATTAACGCTGCTGTGAACATCGGATGTGCAAATATCTCTTTCAGATCTTGCTCTCAGTTCTTTTGAATATATATGCGGAGGTGGGGTTGCTGGGTCATCTGGTAATTCTGCTGTTTTCCATTGTGGTTTCACCATTTTACATTCCCACCAACAGTATATACTCCTGTCAGGGTTGGGAATGCCTTTTAACACCTTTGCCAATTATAGTATGTGATCAAATACTTAACTTTACTTGTCACACTAATTTACTTAGAAAGGGTCCATTCCCTGATCAATGAGAGAATCATAGGGCTCCTAGCTCAGTTGCTTAGAGGATTTTAAAATGCAGCTAGACCACGCCTACTTTGCTGAAGCCCTGCATCATGTGAAGAACGCAGGTTGCTACTTTATTTCCTCCAAAGATAAAAGAGAGATAAATTGTTTTCAAGCTGAAAGAACTTATTTTTAAGGCAAAGAGCATGTCACCGCACCATGGTGTGTTGACAAAAAATGCTCAGTTTGCAAGGAATTAACTTCCAGGCTGACAGATCAGCTAGAATTAATTCCAGAGTTGTTCAATTATGTGATGTCAACTGGAGGGAGAATGGGTGCTTTCAAGGGGAAGGAAAAAACACCACAGAACCAAAATCTTCTAAAGAGCCCACAGTCAGGAGACCACCAAGATAGAGCAATAGAGAAAGAAACTCATTTCCCACAGAAACACAGAATACCTTTTCATTGTAGAATGTTGTGTAAACACTGATGATAATATGCCCTAATTAGGTGGCAAATCACCCCTTAGAGCAAAAGCCTGAGTTATCTACCACTATTAAAATAATTCTGAATCTTTATTGTGTGTCCCGGTTGATGAAAAAAATTCCATTAACTCGAAGTGCCCAATATTTGCATTACTTTGTATACGGTTGTATTTAGTACTATTTCATATTCTACCCTTTTTCCGTGGATATGATTTTGTATCCCCGTTTGCTTAGGGCTACATGGTCCAGCACTCATATTCTTTTAGTACATACCTAGTTTATAGAACTTTAAAATTTTATTTATTTAAGAAAAGGAGTTTTATGACTTTCAAATGCGTGCAGTAACTGCTGACAGGACACGGGGAAGTGGAAAAGTGGAAGTTGCCTATGCATTTAACAGAATCCTGTGAGTGCTTTCACAAACAGATAAGATGTGCTTGGAATGAGCTCATCCATCGTTTGAATAAAAACTGCTGGGAAGGTAGTGCCTAAGCAGTTCGTGGTCTTTGAAGCAAATAGGGTTGACATTCCCTTTGCTTACTACATTGTTCAGGCTTCCTTTCAAAGCTGGGTGCCCAGACCTCAGCCCCAGGTGTTCACGTTGCGAAGCAGGGCGCTGGCCCACAGCCCTGTCTGCACAGTAAAATTCCAGATATCCAGGCCTCATCCCAGATCAGCTCCTTCAAGAAGGGGTCTGGATATTGGTGTTTCGTCAAAGTTCCCCAAGTGATTATGACGTGCACCTAGAGTTGAGAACTGTTACAGGTTGGGAGAATCTGTTAATAATTTCTCTGATTTCTATAAGCAGGTCTATGTGGATCACCAGAAAGCAAAAGGTTTATCTCGATTCCCTACTGACCAACTGCTAAAGTAAAAAGAAACAGCCTGAAATGCACATGTTTTAAGATAGAAACAGTCACTGAACAAACATGAATTAAGCATCTCTTATATGTTCGGCAATTTGAATGGTTTAAAAATAACTCAGACATTGTTTCCCTTGTTTTTAATCTACAACCAGAAAGAAAAAACTGTAAAATGAATTTCAGTAATATATGGCAAAATCTGTTTTGGTTCAAGAGAGATGTACAGGCAAAATGCAATCAGGACTTACTATGACTTCTGGCAGGGAAGAATTTGAGGAAGAAGGTTACATTTGAGCTGCTCCTGGTTTTGGGGAAGAATTGCACACCCTGAGGTGTGGGAGGAGGCTGGGGAAAGATGAGCAGGAAGAGACAGGGAGAGGATGGAGAGAAGATGGAAAACAAGTGTTTTAGTGTGGCCCCAGCTTGGGTTGCATGAGGCAGAGCATTAAAGGGTCATATAACACAGATCTTGAATTTCAGTACAAAGAGTTCTGTATTTTGTGTTTGTCATGTAAAAGGGACCTCATCAGAGACATTTCCTTTTAGAAAATTTGGGAATATGTTGATGTGGAAATCCAAGACTGGAAAATGTTCTATCTTGATAGAAGCCCATAGTGGTAAAGATGATAAATCCGTCCCTGTCTGGCCTAAAGTTCCCTATAATTACTGGTCTCTGAAAAGGCTGGGTAAGTGCTCTGGGTTTTTCCCCGTCTGCCACCTTCAGTGATGGTTAAAGACTTAATTATTTTTTTATGAGCCCAGCAGTCCTAGTTTTCTGTTGCTCCAACACAAAGACATCATCTGCCTTCTGTAGGCGTTCAGCTGTTGACTAGGACAGAAGGAAGAGCAGGGGAGAGTAGGGGGTGCAGGGGCAGGTAAAAGTAAGCCCTGGGAACCTGGAGCCTGGGGGTTAACATGGATGTGGGAGATAAGGCACCTGAATGGACCCAACATTGTGCATTCCGTACAGAACAATGACCTAACAACATTTTTAAAGAATGAACTGGTGAACTCAATGGAACAGGAATCTTGTGCATTTCTTCGTAATTTCAAGGAACACTTTCCTTTCATGTTTTACAGTATTATCCTGAAATATTACAAGTATAGCATATTATCATTATGCATGATCACAATAACACATTTGCATCACAATATTTTTTTAAAGGGATAAAACTTAAATACAAAAATCTACATTGTCTATGGTTTTAAATTTTGACACAAATAATGTTTTACTATATATGTTATTTGGCAACTTCTTTTTTTATTCAGCATTCGCATGGGAGGTTTGCTCATATTGATTCTTATAGTTAGAGTTTATTCAATTCAATGGCAGTTTAAATGGATCATGTCATATGAATACACTGCCGCTTGTTTATCTATTTACGTTAGTAGACATTTAGGTTGTTTCCAAATGTCTCCTTTACAGTGGGTGCTGTCATGAATATTTCTGTACGCAATTCTCTGTGCAGATGTAACAGGGTCTCTAGGACATATAGCTAGAGGAGGAATTCTTGGGTCACTGGATATCAGCATTTTCAACTTTATGTGGCCAAACTGCTCTTGAAAGTCGTGGTACCAGTTTAAACTCTGGCCAGCAGTCTACAAGAGCCCCCAGTTGCTTCTAACCGGTGTCTCCCGCTCCATAGTGTCTCCTGTTATGGTGTGAGTTTAGTGGCTTAGTGTTTCAGTTGTGGGCACTGCACTGGGGATCTTTCGAGGGATGTTGAAAATGTTCTTAAATTGGATTGTGATGATGGTTGCACGACTCTATAAATTTATTTTAAAAACCAGTGAATTGTACATTAAAAACAGGTGTCCTTGCACTGCCTTTGATGTTCCACCTGTTCCCCCCACCCCCCCACCCCTTACCTGGGCAGGTTTCCTCGGCTTAGTCTGCGTTCTGGCTCTCTCTTGTATCTGTCTTCCTGCTTGCTTCACCCAAGTGAAATCTGTTCTCAATCAGTACTTCCACTGAATAAGTTTAGACAGATTGAGTCCTAAAACGTTATTCACGATAGATTATGGTTTATTTGCATTTGAAACAGAATCATTGAAAAATAATGAGTTAGGAAGTTTGGAAAGATCTTGTGTTAGTCTGCTAAGGCTGCCATAACAAAGTACCAGAGACTGGGTGACTTAAACAACAGATATCAATTTTTTCACGGTTCTGGAACTTGAAAGTTCAAGATCAAGGTACAAGCATGGTCAGCTTTTGATGAGGCCTCTCTTTTTGGCTTGCAAGTGGCCACCTTCTTCCTGTGTCCTCACATGGCCTTTTCTCTGTGTCCCTGCACTCAGGGTATCTCTTCCTCATCTTACAAGGACACCAGTCTTATTGAACTAGGGCCCTGCTTCTACAACTTTCTTTAATCTTAATTACATCCTTAAAGACCCAATCTCCAAATAGTTACACTGGGGTTTTAATCTATAAATTTTGGAGAACAAAACTCAGTCCATAACAGATATTAAGAGTAGGTCATTTGGAGGCATAGAAGAAATTTTTCTGGAGATCCAAGATGGCGGAGAAGTAAATGGAAGCTACACTAACCTCCTCCCAGGACCAGTCTGGGTTTACAACTTAATTTTGGAGAAATCATCTGGAACAACCAACGAACACTAGCTGGAAAGAAGTCTTATAACCACGGAGAGACAGAAAAGGCCGCTACATCACAACGTGACCGGTAGGGAGTGCGGAGACGCGGAAGGGCTGGCTGGGCTCACATGGGTGGCAGCTGAAGGGACTGAGAAACAGCTCAGCAGCCGGGGATTCCCCCTGAGAAGGGCAGGGTCTAAACCCCCAGCCTACAGCAACAGAGTGGAAAGTAAAACAGTATCAGCTGTGAAAAGCGAAAAGCCACAGGGTTTCTTGCTAGCCGGAGAGAAACAGCAGGAGAAAAAGAGCTCTTAAGTGGATCACATACGAAAATATTTTGGCCACCACTTACCCTGGGCTCAAGCAGAGGGAAGGCAGAGAGGACTGGAGACACTTGGGGAGAGTTTGGCACGGTGGCTTTGAGGGAAGAGCTGGAGGAGCAGCCGACTGGGTCCCAGTGCTGACTCATCCCCAGTACTGCGGGTAGACCATTCCCCTCCAAGTGGCGTCAGCCTGAGGGGAAGCAAAAGCCCTGCCGACGGGAATTAAGCTGCCACACCCACAGTCCTTAAGCCTGACAGCTAATCACAGATTGAACAGATTAACAATCAAAGAAGACAGACAACAGCAGTAGATCCCTGGAAGTCTCCAACAGGCTGCCTAGGGCCAGACTGGTACATGATCTGACGCCACCAGAGGCAGATCCAGGAAGTGCAGATCATTCTAGGAAGCACCAACAAACAATAGGAGTCAAAAAAATGGGGAGACAGAGAAACAACCTCCCATCAAAAGGAAAGGTAGAATCCCCAGAAAGAGTGCTAAATGAAATAGAGGGGAGCGAACTATCAGATATGGAATTCAAAACATGGATTATGGAGAAGCTGAATGAGCTCAGCGGAAACTTCAAAGAACTCCAGAAAAACTACAAGGAACTCACAGAAAATTACGTGAGCATGAAAAAGGACATAGAAGCTATCAATAAGAGCCAGGAGGAAATGAAGAATACGATCTCTGAATTGAAGAACACAGTAGAAGGAATTAAAAGCAGGCTAGAGGAAGCAGAAGATCGGATCAGCGAGCTGGAGGACAACCTACACAAAAACTCCCAGACAATGCAACAAAATGAAAAAAGACTGAACAAGACTGAAGAGGTTCTAAGACAGCTGCAGGACAACATGAAACGTAATAATATCCGTATCATAGGAATTCCAGAAGGAGAAGAAGAAGAGCAAGGGATAGAAAACCTCTTTGAAAAACTAATGACAGAAAACTTCCCTAACATGACGAGAGAAAGAGTCACGCAAGTCCAGGAAGCACAGAGGGTCCCAATGAAGATGAACCCCAACAGGCCCACCTCAAGACACATCATAATTAAAATGGCAACATTCAAAGACAAAGAGAGGATCCTAAAAGCAGCAAGAGAAAAACAACTAATAACATACAAGGGTACTCCAATAAGGCTATCATCAGATTTCTCAGCAGAAACACTACAAGCCAGAAGGGAATGGCAAAAAATATTCCAAGCAATGAAAAACAAAGGTCTACAACCTAGAATACTATACCCAGCAAAACTCTCATTCAAAATGGAGGGTGAAATAAGGAGCTTCCAAGACAAAAGAAGGCTAAAAGAATACATCTCCACCAAACCAGCAATGCAAGAGATGCTAAAGGGTCTGCTCTAAGAAGATAAAGAAACAGAGAGAGACAGAGAAGAACACAAGTACAAAGGGGAAAAATGACAGTGAATAAGTACTTATCGGTAATAACCTTAAATGTAAATGCATTAAATGCTCCAATTAAAAGACATAGGGTAGCTGAATGGATTAGAAAGAATGACCCACATATATGCTGGCTACAAGAGACCCACCTTAGAACAAAAGATCTACACAGACTGAAAATAAAGGGATGGAAAAAAGTATTTCAAGCAAATGGGCATGGGAATGACTGGGAATGACTTTCAAAGGTAATAAAAGCCCGCGAAATAAAAGGCCTGCTGCCATGGTTGGTTGTGCGGTCCACAGCAATCTCTCCAGGGAAAGAATGAAGGTTGTTTTCCTGAAAGATGGCTAGAAGGGACCTTAAGGCACAATGGAAAACCAGAAAGACTTGGAAAGGACAGGTGTGTACAGGCAAGGATGAATGCCAGGTATGTGGCCCAGCTTCTGTGCCCTGAAGAGCAGACTGAGGGCCACCCTAAATGTTCCTTGGGTAAGTTCCAGCAAAACAGAACTAAAGATCATAAGTGATCATTTGCTGCTCTTGTTATGTTTATGCAAACGAACAGGATAAATTAAAAATGGACTTAATGTAGCCCCTTTAAAGACAAGGAGAGTAATCTTAGGGAGAAAAATCATTATTCAAGGAAAATCACAATGATCAGTGGCAGACTGTAAAGTAGGGCAGCTAACCGTCTTAAAAGTTTCTTCTCACTTAAAAAATGGTTTCACTTGAAAATTAAACCACATCTGTGATATCACCAAAGAGATTCAAGTTGCAGGCAAGTAGAATGTCAAGTGCCTTGCAACTGGATGTCTTCCCAATAAGACAGTCTTACAGATTTAGAGACTTGTTTGTTGGCTATGTTACATAAATTAACATGTGTTTTCTGTTTTCAAAGGGCATAAGCCTATGACCGCATTACCTCAGTGATTGTCTGTACGCAAAAGGCTCACTTAATCCTCTCTGCAGCGCTGCCTCCTGAGACTCAACGGTTTGGCTGAACTAAATGGCTGGGTTGATGAAGAATAGGGTGGTCTGTGGGCTTCACTTTAAAACTGAATTCTCTTTTCTATCCTAATGGCTTGGACAGAAAGGGCCCAGAGGTCTGAGAAGGGGGAAACATAAACTATTTCCCTCAGCCCAAACTAAATATAATGGGCAAAAGGGTTTTGGACAGGCGAGATGTGCCTAGCACACCTTCCTCCAAAGAAGCCCCCCCCCCTTTTTTTTTTTTCTCCTAATGTGGAACATTGAAAAATTAATCCCTGCCTTTTGTCACCTAGTAGTTATGGATTGAATGATGCTTTTTAACCCTTTTTGCCAAATCTGTTCCCCCCAGAACACAACAAGGATGCCAACCTGCTAAACCAAGCACGCCGTTGTCCGGAGACAGCCAACTGACCTGGAGTCTGCACAATCCTTCCCCATGTGGGAAGGCCACCCTCCCCTCCACACCCCCACTATTATTAGGGATTTCTGGACCCAAGGGTAGGTAGGACAACGACCATGTCCAGCTTGAAGCAGCTAGAGGAGCTTGAGACCTTCGCCCATTGTCCTTTACAAGATTACAAAGGGTCTTAATATCTGAGAGGGAGGGATAGTTATTTTTTACGAACCATGGGTACGGACTTGGGGGGGGATGCTGGGGGAGGGAGATACTGGGTGGAGGGGAGTAAAGGGGAAAAAATTGGAACTACTGTAACAACATAATCAATAAAATATACTTAAAAAAAAAAAAAAAAAAAAAAGAGTAGGTCATTTGACCTTGTCATTTGCAGATGTAGAAGATGCTGAATAGGAAGTCTATAGTCATGCCAAGAGGAAATGATCATTTTACTCATTTGTACTAATTTTTGGAAGAAGCAAGGTCAAATTAGCCTCAGAAAGACTTAACCAGAATATTTCTGTTCTCGTTATTTATTACTGTGTAACAATTTACCCCCAAAACTTGTGGTTTAAAATAACAACAATAATTTTATTATGCTCATGGAATCTCTGGGTCATGAATTTTGGAGGTGACTGGCTGAGTGGTTTTGGCACCAGGTCTTACATGTTGGTGCAATTAGATGTCACTGGAGCCAAAGCAATGGCTGCGGGGGTAGCACTCTTTCTTCATAGAGTCTCAGGGTCCCTCCACGTGGGTACTCCATGTGGACCAGTGGCCTCAGGGTAGTCATACTGCTACATGAAGGCTCAACACTCCAAAGACACGTGTCCTAAAAGAATCAGGCCATGTAAGACCTAATCTGAGGTCACATTACATCACTTCCCCAATGAGATTCAAGGGAAGGGAACATAGACCCTGCCTCTCAATGAAAGAAGTGCCAAGATCACATCATCAAAAGTGTATATAGGATGGGAAGTAATGTTGTGACCATCTTTGGAAAACGCAACTGGACTCAATTTTTAAAAAAGTTATTTAAATCATTATTTTAAAAAGTGTACAGAAATAGACACTGCTTGAAGAAAACTGCACAGTGAAGGTACCTTGTTCTACCTGGGGTTCTCCCTCATTTTTGTGCAAGCTGGGGCCAGACAGCTTTGGATTCAGGCATGTCCTTGTCAGCCCCTCAATTTCTATGAGTTTGTTCCATGTCTAGTTCAGTCAACTATCTATTAGGGCCTCATTTCTCTTAGTTGGCCACTGAGAATATCCCTTCCCTTCTTTTTATTTTTTTATTTCTACTGATTTTGAGAGAGAGAGAGAGAGTGAGAGAGAGGAAGGGGGAGAGAAAGAGAGAAAGGAGGGAGAGAGAGATAGAGAGAGAGAGAGAGAGAGAGAGAGGGAGAGAGAGAGAGATTTGCTGTTTCACTTATTTATTGATGTATTCATTGGCTGCTTCTTGTATGTGCCCTTACTGGGGATCAAACTGCAACCTTGGTGTATTGGGACAATACTCTAACCAACTGCAAGACCTGGCCAGGGGAGAATGTTCTCTCATTATGTAGTGGTGGGTGCAGGGAACTTAAGTACTAGCTCAGGGATTCCCAAGGGATTCCCGATGTTTATTGTTATGGGCTGAATTGCGTCTCCTCAAAATTCAGAGGTTGGAGTCTTGCCTCCCAGTACTTCACAAAGTGACTACACTTGGAGAAAAGGTCTTTGAAAATATACTGAAGTTAAGATGAAGAAGAGGAACTTTGAACACAGACACATACAAAGGGAGGACCATGTGAAGACACAGGAAGAAGACAGCCATCTACAAACCAGACCGAGGGGCCTCAGAAGAACCCAAACCTTAATCTTGGACTTGTAGCCTCCAGAACTGTGAGAAAGTACATTTGTTGTTTAAGCCATCCAGCCTGTGGTGCTTTATTAAAGCAGCCCTAGCAAACAAATACATGTACCCAAATTCTGACTGTATGAAATGTGTTTTGTGGGGTATCTTTGAGGGGTCCATTTATCTAAATCATGTTTTCAAACTTATTTTTTAAAGCAGAAGATGACTGTCTTCTTTACCAATGTTAATATTACCTAAGTCTTCAGTCTATAAAATGTACAAATATTATTTAATTGGTACACAATGTTCTTGGAAGTCTGAAATATTTTCTTACAATAAAGGTACTCCTTAGGAACAGCGAAATGACTTGGAGAACAGGAGCACTCAAAAACCTATGCCAACTTGAGCCTCAGTCCCCTGAGAGTCTCTCCCTTACAAGCCCCACCCCATTCCCCTTGCTCACAACATTTGGCATGGTATTATTAAACTAACACTTAGCCAACAGTTCTTCGAAGCTGCTGAACTCATCACCAAACTTCTACCGTTTGCTCTACCAAAGGCCCAGAGAAAGCCCCACTGGGTCTGAGCAAGACTGCGCCGTAGCAAAGCGGAGATTTGATGTGATCTGCAGACCACACATGGCCCAGGGTGACAGGTGCGGGCTTTGGAGCCTGATGACCTAGCTGCGCATCCTGACTTGACCATTACCAACCACGGGACATGTCAGCCATCTCACCTCTCTGGGTCTCAGTTTTCTTGTCTGTGTTAAGGGGGATTTTAACAGCTGCTTTTTGGGTTCTTGTGAGTAGCAAGTGAATGGAAATGTGTGTTTGTCCTGCGCAGTGCTTTGCATATGGGTCATTAAATATTTATTTATTTATTTTACCCTTGGGAGAGTAATTAATGACAGGGCTCAGATGAGATCATGTAAAAGCAGGTACTTTGTAGTCCGGGAAGACTCATCTCTGTGCCAGTTGGAATCATGAGATAGTTTGACATTGACTCGTTCTTGACTGGATGGGTCTGAAGTAGATGGGTAGTTACTTTCACTTGGGGGAGAGAAACAGGGTGAGAACCAGCAGAGGGAAATGTGGATGCGCTGGACCCGGAGAGCGTTCTCAGTGTCACTCGTATAGGCTCATATAGGCTTGAAAAGCCGATGGGCAGAATGAGTTCTGAAAATGTTTCTGCAACGCTGTGCACCCTCTCTGTGGGTGCCAAATGACCAGTTTTATGAATGATTTTGAAATATAATGGGAGGCTCAAGAGTTCATGCTCTGCCCCAAATGCTAGAGTGATTCATGTTAGAATCTGACCAGATAATATCCCAGGCCATTACGTTTGCCATTTGGACATTGACATATTCAATATTACCAAATAAATTTAGAGCATCGCTAAGAGTCTGTTTTATGGATCTGCCGCATTGAAAATATCTGTGTATTGGAAATTGTGTATAAATTTGCAAAGAATATGAGTCTAGGGGTTGGGATGGAAAGCACAGATGGGCCCGAACGTGGTGGTTTTCCTTGAGCAGTCCTGAATTAGCATCATAGATATTGAAGATGGCATAAGCTAATGCGGCTCTTTGCCAAGCGGGGCAGCTGTGTCCGTATGAGCTTTTTATTTCCACCTGGGGGCCCCCTCTGCTGTGGACTGGGCTTGAATAGTTCATCTTTGCCTCCTCCTTTGCTGGTTTTCCCAATAATGCACCTTCTGAAGTTTGGACTGGCTGCATTATAGACCCCTTGCCCCCAGGTGTGAAATCTTTCTTTTCTTTAGCGGCTCTCTCAACATGAAAGGTTTAGTGTTAAAGTCATTCACAAAGTTTTCTCCCCAGCTTTAAGCTTACTCTTAGGCTGTTGTCTGACGTTTCTTCCTTTTCCTCTTGTCTTTCCGTTAGTTAGTTGGCCCTCAACTGGCCCCCATCTCTGGTGTATACTGTGTGAATAGGAATGGAGTAGTGGAATAAATAGTTGCCTTAAGTAGCCACTTGATCCTTTGTTTGATGGTCCCCATTGATGGTTTTGCAGATTTTCCATCCTTTGAGGGTTTTTTTTTTATCATGAAAACCCATGGGGATCCAGTCAACTTACCAAAGAGTACCTTAGCCAGCTGCTAAAATGGTGGTAGACCAGCTTATTCTTTGGAGGAGAACTTCTGAAGGAAAATGGATTGGAATGGGTATTCTTTAAGAAAAAAGAGTAATGATATAAGGCAGAAAGAGTCCCAAACCTCTGCTTCACAGTTTTTCCTGAATCAGAAAGAAGGATTAATGAAACGTGTTGCTTAGCTTCCTTAATATAGGGAAGAGCAAGCGGAATCAAATTGGCTCAGTGGGAGACATGAAGGGGAAGAAGAGCATACCTGTTGATTTCCATTCTGGCTGAAGCGTGCATGTGTGTGTGTGTGCAGGTGTGTGTGCATGTGTTTGTCCATGTCCTGTCGTAAGTGATGACAGTGGGTATTCATCATTTGAAGGAGGTGATGCTGATGGGAAACTCTCTGAATCAGCCCCTTCGTAGTGAGCCAGTGGCCGTTGTGAGATGTGAGACATGATGCCTGGTCTCTAAAAATCTACCCTCAGGCTGACCGGCTATGAGGGCTGGCAAAAAGATTAAAAAAAAATTCTTTCATCAAATGGAAGAGCCAAGATGTTTAGAGCGAAAGATAACTTTGCAATAGAAGACCACATGTGTGTAGAGCCAAATCAAATTCAGAGGAGGGCTGGGGAGGGGAAGGGAGGCTCCCAGAGGAGGTAGACCTTGAAATGGGCCTTGAAGGACAGGGAATGCTCAGAGGCAAAGAGCGAGTAGCAGAGGGGAAGGCGGAAGTCCCCAAGGGCTGTCTAGAAGGCAGGAAGCAAGCAGTTTGCTGGCACCCAGGATCTGTCAAGGAGAATGATGGGGAGAAGCCAGGAGAGAGAATGAGAAATGTGTTGAGGTGGTTTGTGGGAGCCCTGGGTGCGTAAAAAGTGGAGGGATGAAATGCTGAAGGAGAAAGAAGCGAGATGTGCCTGGGTCACTGGAAGGAGGTGGCATGGCTTTGCATGAAGGTCAGGCCTCCAGCTAAGATCCTGCTTATGTCTACAATTATTACTTTTAAATTCTTCTATATTTTGAAAATACAATTTTAATCTTTAACAAAAGTTGCACAAACAGTACAAAGAACTTCTAAAATTGTAAGCCACCTGAGAGTAAGTTGCCAACTCGGTGTTCTGTCTCTTTCAAATACTTTGTGTATAATTTTTACAAACCAGGGCCTGTTTTCTCACATTACACAATACGCCAGCAAAATCAGGGAATTAAACCTGATTCGTTACTAACATCTGACCCTTAGACCTCGTTGAATGTCTTCCTGTTGTCCCAACAATGTCCATCATAATAAGACGATCCAGCTCAGAGTCACATGTTGCTTTTGGTTGCCTTGCCTCTTTAGTAAGGAAGAAAGCCAGGGAGAGACACAAGGAAGGACAAAGGAGGAAGTTCCTTTTAGATTTCACAAACCATCAGCACTGACAGGTAGTAGCAACAAATGCTGCTTAAAACTTCATTTTCCTTTTGCAAGACAGTCAACTTTCAATTATCTACCCCAATGAGGGGTAATGCAGACAGAATGGAATAATTTTGGATATTCTAATGCATTTTGCAGTATTCTTGTAGCAATTTTGGGGGAGGTCTGGTTTTATTTAACTTACATAAGCACACCTGCAGGTCAGATTTCTGGGTAGAAGGAGAAGCTGTTCTTGTGATCTTTTAATACTCTACAAAACAGAAAACTGAGATTCTTTTTATATTGCACTTATTCCTAAATGGGATCAGCTGAACCTAAGCTCAGCCCCTAAGGCAGAGGCCCTGATCCTAAGCTTGACCTGAACTCATCTGTGAGGTTGGACAGATGCCGTTTCAGATGCATCCATAGCTCAGAGACCCGGCCTTGCCATAATTGTTAATTTCATACAGCTTTCATCTTTCATTTTGCAAAATGACTCATGTGGAGGGCGATGTGCATCTCTGAGTGATTGCATACCTGGAAATTTGCCTTCCTCTGATAAGACTGCGTTATTTTCTGCACAAAAATGAGGATTTTCAGATAAAGGTCCAGGTAAGTGACCCTTTGTCTCTCTATGGTTCGAGTTCTCTGGCGTTGCTCATTTACTCATTTTTAAACATTCAGCTTCCAGTTCGTGAGCCGCTACTGCTGCCACATGGGTACACATGCACCGTTAGGAATAACTCTCGTTCTCAGGGAGTTTGCGTTTGACCTGGGGAGAAAGGCCCAGGTGGAAATGGCCTTCACGACAGAGCCTGACCAGTGCCAAGAGGCCCAGGGGAAGCACCCTGGCTTTGACGATCAGGGATGGTGTCAGGGAAGGAGTGCACCGAGTGGGAATCCGAAGGGCCCCAGGACTTGGACTTGGAGTCAAGTTGGGGACTCCACTCTAGGCTGGCTCATTGCTTACTTGTAGGGGAACATACGGGCTCCTCCAGTGACCCGTAATTCTTTGGAATTATAGCATTCACCTTAGCTAGCTCTCTGGTGTTAGGAGGGCATGACAGCCAGCACCTAGTTGTATTGGACTCGGAGCACTCAAGGCTCTGGGGGCGGGCGGAGCCCTTTGCGTACCCGCGAAGTAATTAAACCCCTTCACTGTACTGGCAGGGAAACAGAGGCCCGAGGAAATGAAATTATTCAATCGCGGGACCCTGCTGAGCAGACCTCTCAAAAAGACCCCAGCTCTCCCTCTGCTTCCGTGTGTGCTCCGTCATTCCTTGTGCCCACACATCCAGGCCCAGCGAGGCTCAGAGGCCAAGTCCGTCATATCGGCTCAGGAGCCTGGAGGAGGGGCTGCCGCGACCCTCAGCGGCATCCCTGTGCCCTGTACTGCAACCGAGGTCTGCAAGGGGCAGACAGACACTGTCGCTGTTCCCTTCCGCACCTGCGCGTGGGGCCCCCAGGGCAGAGGACAGCCCTGCAGGCTCCAGGGAGTCGGGGGCAGAGTGGGGTGAGTGACAGGTTGGGGGTGCGGGGCAGAAGGGGCACCTCGGGGAGTTTGAGAAAGATTTGTTTGGGCCTCTGACCTGGAGGTCTGTTCCTCTAAGCCAGCGATTTTCAACCTTCTTCATCTCCTGGCACACATAAACTAATCACCGAAATCCTTCGGCACACTAAAAAGTATATATTTTTTGCTGATCTGACAAAAAATAGGTATAATTTTGATTGATTCATACAGGACAGCTACTGTTGTATTGGATATTGTCATTTTTTCTTTTTTTAATTTGACAAAAGGAAAAGAAGTCAGTGCCCTCAACTGAATAGTCAGGTATTGCATGGTTTAAAAATTCTTGTGGCACACCAGCTCAAAGTTGCTGCTCTAAGCCTTTTTCTTGGCCAGCCTTCCTCCCTCCCTCCCTCCCCACTTCTTTAACACCTAAGCATACTTATTTTTTTAAAAAACTTTAAATTTTGATATGATTATTGATTCATGAAATGTTGTAAAGGACCACAGAGAGGTTCCATGTATATTTTATCCAGTTTCTCCAATGGTTGCATCTCATACGTGCCTACCTTAAAAAAAAATCCTAAATGCCACCCAACCCCAAGGTTATCAGCCCACCTAGTACAGTCCTCAGATCTGCCACGGACAAATGTTTCATATCTGCAATGTGCCGTCAGTTTAGTTTCCTGGATCCTAAAGGCCCTAACTCTCAGTGAGAGGAGGGGACATTAGAACTGTCTTAGCCAATTCTAAATGGAAATACAGGGGTAGACAGATGATCCATGTTGAACAGATGGCTGCCGTGTTTAGTGAGGACCAAATGTGTGCTTGGGTTTGGGAGCTGAGACTTGATTCGAGCTTTGGGTCCCTGCTGTGGTGGCATGTGGGAAGCCTTGGGGCCGTTGAACAGGGCCATCACTGAGTCTGGGGCCGGGGTTGTAAGCTGCACTGGGAATAAGGAGGAAGAGTTCCTCTCCCCTGGCCTCTTCCTGGGTCTCTGGCCTAATGGCGGTTCCCTCAAGCTATCCCTGCTGCTGTTGCAGCTTCCTCGTCAAGTCTTTACCATGTCATTGATGACCCAGAACTGGGCCTCCCGTTCCAAATGGAGCGTGGGTCAGGAGTGCTTTTCAAGAGACATTTAAAAGCCTTGTCACTGTGCTGTTCCTTCTCCAATTAATCTTGCCTGACACTGCCAGGCCGATCTTCTGAAACTCGACTTTGCTTGTGCGCCCCCAGGCCAGACACGTTCCAGTAGCACCCTTCGGCTCTTCAGCCTGCTACTGATGCCTCCGACATGCCTTTCTGGCACCATTTTTGTTTGAATCCGGCAGATCCCGGAGCACACTACGCTCATCTTCTTAGGGTCTCTCTGCAATCATGAATGATCTTCTCTCTCCAAATCCTATGCACACATCAAGGTGTGATTGGAGCCCCAGCTGCTCCTCCATCAACTTCTGCCATGACCATGTCAACTCAGAGGAGAGGTCTATCTCAGGGTTCCTGCTACTGATCACCCATACTGCCTTCCTGGTACTTAAATTGTCCACCCTGTGCATTGTTAGTTAATCTTTCTGCTGTGGATTCTCATTGTGGCCTTGTACTAGACTTTCCACTCTGCCACCGCCACTGGGAATAAATGTCCAGCTGTCTTGACACCTTTGTGTCTTACATTCTGAAGGCAAGTCCTGGGCTGGAGCTTTGCATAGACCTGCCAGGTTCCCGTGTCCTGTGTGCCTATGAGAAGAAGAAAGAGGCTCTGGTACAGATGTGTTAATAAAAACATCGGGGATCACTGGGGAGAGGTTCTCTCTGGTTTCTGCGGAGCCAAAAAAAGACCAGTGCTCACCAAATGTTCACCATCCTTATATGCGACACCTGCGTTTTCCAGCTCCCAATTTTTCTACCTATGAACTGGGAATAATAATATTTACTAAAAAGGTCTGTTTTAAGGATGAATTAAGACGATGTTTAATCAAGTGTAGTCACTTACTGCCTGACATAAGTCAGCACTTAAAGAACAGGAGCTCCTCTCTCCTGTTATTAGCTCCTGAATTGTTTACTGGGAAAATTATTCCCCATAATCCTCTAGAGCTACTCATCTGCTCATAGCAACTTCATAGGAAATTTCTCGTGACATTTGCCTACCGCTTCTTTTCATGTCTATTTGAACAACTCCACGCCTTTTTTTTTTTTTTACAACAAAAGGCTATGACAGCCTGCTTTTGTTTTACTTTGTGATATGCCTTCCTTAAATCAGTTCTGCTAATTTTTACTTTATTTCTTCTTGATAGTGTTGAAATTCTGAATGAATTTGGGTTCATCTGGCTTTGAGGTTTGGGGCTTTCATGATTGCAGCACCAAGGGGACCTAGAGCACCAGAGCCCTATCTACTTGACCAGCGATGCAGGCGTCATTACAACTGGCAAAGTCATGGGTAGATATGAGTCTGTGGTCTCTATTGATTAACTTGCTGTAAACCAAGAATTGATTCTGTTGTGAGGGTCAGCTTTCTCCAAAGTGCAGATAGAGACATTCAACAGAGTATCACCTCAAGTCACTGTAACACTGCTCCTCCAACTGCAGGTATTGCTTCAGTGGTCCCTTATTATCGTGGCTCATTTTTGACACCTACCCCCTGCTGCTGCTGCTTCTGCTGTGAGTAACCTTTACAGACAAGTCATGCTCAGGAGATGAGTCATATGCAATCACTGTGTGGAGCCCACCACCTAGTCTCCAGCCTGCGAGGTGAGGTGAGGGGGCTGCACTGTGGGTGACAGGGCAGGAAGTGGGGGTGACTTCCCTTTCTTGTCAAGAAACTTACTTCTGGGCTGCCATCTGGCAGCAGAAATTACTTCTCCAAAACTGCTCGTGTAAGTTAATGGGGCCTAGAGTGACAATAACAGTCACATCAGCCACAGCCTGGACCAGTTGATTTGCTGCTTCCTATCATGCACTGAGACACTGCTCTCCTGCATGTGGTGTGAGAGTTTCTTCCCTTGTTCTTCTTTACTATTCCCAATGGGCAAGTACTAAAAGATTAATCCATTCCAGGACACGACACCTCTTCCACGCTTAACTCTTTACATATGACTCCTCTGAGAGGGGTGGGCAGTGCTGTCAAGTTTGAGGAGGGGCCACACAGGTGCTGAGAAGCTTGAGGACAGCCTGGCTTTATGGGAGCTGTGTGAAAGCACATCCCCCTTTTGATTTATGGATCTCGTTTCGTCCATTCATTTCCTTTCTTCTCTCCTTTCTCAGGTAACTGGTCTGAGTGCCCCAATTCTTGGTGCATCAATAAATATCTGTTGAATGAGTGAATGAGAAGTACTATGACCAATGTGTGTCAACTCTTAGGATGTGCCAGGGTGACTGAAGAGGAGTAGATGTAACTGACCCTTACTGAGGAGACCTTCCTGGTAGACCTTGCTCACTGACCTGGTGAGACAAACAGGATCACTGGAAGAGAGAGAGAGAAAAAAATAAAACCAAAGAAAGGACAAAGACACTTGGTTTTACCCAATAAATGGGCTTTCTTTTTAAAGAAAGTACTCGGGATGTAGAAAGACAGGCTAGTACGCATGCAAAGGAAAAAAAAAGTGTTTTAGAGCCAAATGTGGTCCCTGGACTTAGAATGGTGATAAATAATGGAATGATATAGATGAATGAGCCACAGTGAAGTACATACTAGATGATTCAGAGTTGGGAGCCAGCCACCTGAAATCCTGGGGGGGTTCTCAAGGTAGCTTGCTGTTCTAGAGACTTAATTACCACTGTAACTCATGCCACATAATTGCGTGTCAGATAGGCTGGTTTTCATGCTGCACTGCAGTGTTGGGGAAATTAATGCTGTTTCTTTCTCCTGCCCCTGCAAAATCACCACCAGCTCTCTGATCCACATCTTGTTATTCTTTTTTCTTGTACTTCTTAAGCTGAAATAGGAGACATGACATGATTTCATGATTTCATGTAGAACTCACATAAAACTTACTGAAGCATGGGATCTTAAATTTTTGGAGTATGTTTAGTTGATTAAAGTAAAATAATAGTGAATTTTTGTTTTAAAATATATTATATGTAATCTTAATTTAGGAACTTGGAAGTTTCTTTTTCTATAAATAGATCCTTTTATCCACCCCACCCCCCTCTCACCTTCTTAGCTCCAACTCTCACTAAAGTGCAAGGAATTGTGAACAGAAAATGGATAGTTTCCTTTGGAATAGGAAGCTGGAGATAGAACCCAACACCATGTAGAAAAACCTGGAGAAATTTTATTACCTAATCATAATTTTTTTTTTTTACTGAACAGAGCATAAGTAATTCTTACATTTTTTACATATTTTTTCAAAGAGTCAGCCTTCATTACCTTGAAGTTATTTAAATTTAAAACCAGAAACGGCCCATGATTATCAAACTCCTGAATATGAGACCAGATGTTTAGAAAATTATTTCTAATGCAAGAGCTTCTCACCTTTTCTTGAAGATATTTCTTTTGGTTTCCCATGAACCTGAGGACATCTAAGACAACCTAAGCATAGGAGAAGCATGTAGTTGAAGTTTTATATTTATATCCCTTAATGAACAGAATACATTTACAGGCTGGATTTTGAAATCATAATGATCTAATGTGAAGCAATCAAAATTCCAAAATCATCTAATCAAGAATGACATCAGAGGCAAATAATCTCTAGATGGAGTAGGTATAATTCTCTCTGTAAATCTTCGATTTAGAGCAGATGTTCTAATTCTGTGGATTAAGTCAAGAAGCGTGGAGCTCAGGTGTCCAGACGACTGTTGTTGAGAAAAGGTAAACCAATATGAAACTTGGTTTTCCTACATAAAAGGAGGAGGTCATTTATACCTCATGCCTCCATTACCTCCTCACTCATAACCTTGTCCTCAGTCAGTTGAAGAGAACTGGGCCACCAAGCAAAAGCAAGGCCATTGTCAAAGGGTAAGTGAGCTTTTATTGGACAGCCTCAGGGAGACCCAAGTCCTGCAGAAGTGCGAATATTCTCTCTGGCATGGGAGATTCTCTCCTGTCTCCCAGCCCTTTTCCGTGGGACCTAGAGCAAAAAAGAACAGCAGCAACTTCTTACCAATTCTCAGCTCTGAAGAGTAGCTCTTTTGGTTTATCGACCAAACAACACATGTGGATTCAGAAATACAAGATCGGTATGTTTCACATCTCATCCTTTGGCACCTTCATTAGGTGGACCGGCTAGGGCAGAAGGGTGGGCATGGAATGTATTGATATGGCCCCAGTTATGGCAACTTTTGGACCCTTGTCCCTGATCTAAAAACAGAATTGATCGCTCCAAAGGTCTGCTGTTAACAGTTTACACGGTGTTGTTAGAAGCTGCATTCATTCTTTACTGTTTTCTTATTGCTTTTATAATAAATATTTACAGATCTATTGCATACTTATTTTCCAAATGGATAGACATTTTTAGCAATGACATTTCTGAAAGTGCAGAAGCTATCTGGCACGTATGCAGTGTCTCATACCATGTGTTTTCTGACAAGAGCATCATCGAAACTGTCTCTGTGGCTTATCTGATGAAACTCTATCGCAGTACATTGTATCAAGTTTACGGCCCCATTCTTCTTGTCTCTGCTTTTTATTTTTACATCTGACATAGGGAAAATGGTAATATTTCCCTTCTTCCCTAGCAAAATAATCTGTAAAAGCTGCAGGAACTATCTCCTCGCACAACTGCATCAGGAGATCCTACCTTCCATAGCTTGTCCACTTCCTTAAAGAATCTATTTCGAGCATTATGTCTCGTCATAAGAGTCTCTCCTCTAAAAGAAAAAAGTGGACAGAAAGCAAAAATCACTTAGGAAACTGTTAGATGTCAATGCTGAAACTATAAATTATTTTTGATATGCCTTGATTTGAGACAAGGGGTCCTACAAAAGAATCCTTTGGATCATTTTGGTATCATAATGTAATATGAAACAATAGGTTGGCTACTCTTCTCTGACAAACTGGGAAAATGTTCCAATACCTACACAGAAAGAGATTCTATGACAGTCTTAGAATTGTAGGATAAATAGAGTAGCATAAGGCAACACCATTTATTGTTAGTTGTCTTGGTTTAAGTAAATCAGGTGTTTTGACTGTGGAATACTTTTAAGTTTTAATCAAAGTTTCAGGGTTTAAAAGAATATCTATAGAAATAGTCACAAAAGTTAAGGAATAACATTGCAGCCTTTATGTGAGGACTTAGACTCTTATGTTTATGTGGGGTTGATTTGGATGGTTTATAGCAGCAACCAAAGTGCCTAATGTATGTAATGGTTAAATCTTGACTTTGTTTGAGGTGATATAGGAAATCTAGTTAATGATCATTCTTCTTCACCGCTTTTGTCCCCAAAAGAACCCCCAATGACAGAGAAGTGATAGTATTAGAGGAAAAGGAAGACTCAAGACTGGTTATGTGTCTGCACTTATATTGAAACTGCAACGAGGGCCAATAGATGCATGTTTCAAGGAGGGAAGTTTTGATTAATTCAAAGAAAACCTTCAAATCATAGAAGCTATAAACAACGAAATAGCAGGGGCTGGCTGATTGCCCCAGAAGATCAATTTAGAAAAGATTCCTGTGCTGTATTATCTGATGTCTTATGTTTCAGTCTTATCAAACTGAAAGCATTCTAAGAATCAGTGAGTGTTCTATCAATCCACATACATGAAATTTCATAAAGTAAGGTTTCACTACTTTGTAATTTTGAATAATTGTATTGAAGGCTTTCATTACATAGCACATATTTTTTCTTTTATAAGAGTGTAAATAAGATGAGAGGAAGATTTTAAGATTTTATTTATTTATTTTAGAGAGAGTGGAAGGGAAGGAGAAAGAGAGTGGGGGAAACATCGATGTGTGAGAGATACATTGATTGCTCGCCTCTCACATGCCCCCAGCTAGGGACCTGGCCCACAACCCAAGCATGTGCCCTGACTGGGAATTGAACTGACAACTTTTTGGTTCACAGACTGGCATTCAATTCATTGAGCCACACCAGCAAGGGCAAGATTAGAAGGTTTTAAAAACAATTTAAAATGTGTTTAAATACTCTCAAAGCATCCCTTTATTTAGAAAAGTGATATATGCATTATAAATCAATTATTAAATATTTATCTGTATTTGATAATACCTCTTAGTATAAACTTGGAAGTATTTGAAACTGTATTTCTTTGGACATACTTTAATCTGAAAAAATTTTCCCCTTTTAAAATAAGTCTTATTTAATGAGACTTTACATATATTTATCTACTTATGTTAAAGTTTTTTTTTTTAAGGTAAAACCATGACTCTTATACAAATATAAAATAACGACACATCAAAGACTGTTTAACTCATTAATTAACGAGAGAGACAGGAAAGTATAATAAGTGGTTTAAAGTACAATACAAAGACCAGATACATTTGAAGGCCATTAGGAATGCCAAAATAAGTTTGTTTAAATAGATGCAAAACCGGCTTCTTCCACAGTGGCAGAGGGATGTCTACTGAACCTCTACTGGACAGATGTTCGCATTTCTCTGTCCAGGGATCAGTTGCATTACTACCAGGTTTCTATAAGTTTTCTCTCTTCACAATTGGTAAATAGCCTAACCAAAGATGATGAAAGACAGAGAAAACCTGAATAGATGAACTAGTCAGGAAATCACTAAATTTCAAACTTTTCCCCCATTTTCCTTTACACACATACTATATTCGTATGAAGCCCTATCATTGAGAAATTACAGCGATGCTGTGTTAGACATAGTATCCCTCTCTGTTGGTATTGAACCAACTATCTCTATGTGTAAGGCTCAGGTATATTTCAATAATTCAGTTCATCTTCCTTTCTATTCCCACCCTAATAATGTGATGAATAGTATGTGATGGAGCACAGATTTATGATGGTCGTGAGCAAGACAGGGAGGTGAGTCAATGTGACATTGACTAAGATGCAGAAATTTCAAGGAGCTTGTCCAATGTCACAGAGTTGCAAGGGAGAGAGCCAGGGTATGAAAGGAACCATGTTGTCTGGGGCTGTTCATGCTCTTGGCCACTGTGCTGCATTGCTTCAGCAGAGGGGAGGCAGACTTTCTTGGACACTGACAGCCCCAAGATTCTACAAAAAGGAGAAAGAATCTCCCATGCAACTATGCAAACTCAACACTTGAGAGGGGATGAACAGTATGTCTCAGCATAGAGAGAGTTAGATGAATGAAATGTCTCACCCAGGGTCATCAGATGAGTTGGCCATGAAACCAGGGATTGCGTGGTCTTTTTGTTTCCATCTCTCGACCTCTTGTTCATTGCTAGTTTATTCCTGCAGCTGACATCGTGGAGAAAAATGAGTCTCTTTTAAGAGTTTCCTTCTTAGAGCTTGTCATGCCGCAGACTTTAATGTTTGGAGCTCCTGATAATATGTGGTCTTTGCTAGAACTCCTGTGGTTTGACAACCAGCTTCTACTAGAGATTATGGCTGCTTTTGTTTTCTTAAAAAGCTGGCCTCTCGCAGAATTTAGGGTTGAGAGAACAGAAGTGAGGTTGGTTTGGCTCCAACAAAGCAGCCAAGTGTAACTAATACTGTGTTATTAGCATGGGGTGAAATTTTCAACTTTCAGGATCTTGATGAAATGTAGACAATAAAAATTGCTCAGTGACTTTTTCTAACCTTCCTAACCTGTATTTTACTCCCCGAGACCACGATCCACTTTGCAGGCATAGAGAATAAGCTAGGGAGGTTGGCAGAATGGCTTTCCCCTAAACAAAACAGCTACATTTGGTAAAAATTTAAGTCTCCAGAATTCTTAACTTTTTCCAGGTACTGAAATGTTCTTCTTAATGACAGATTGAGGTAGTTGTCAAGGCTCCGATGGAGTGAGAATCCTTCATTAAGTGGTTCGGAAAAAAAACCTAAGGAGCTGAGCTGGTCAAGTCCTCAAGTGTGATAAGAAAAACATTTCCTGCATCCCCGTGGATATTTAATTAATCTAATTGTTTTGAGATGTTCTATTTAAAAATACAGTAGGAATAAAACAATACAATGTATTAAAATCACAGTGGTCTTGGTCAAGGCTCATTAACATTGCAAGGGTAGAAATCTATCCACATATCTTTACTGGGGTTTGTCTAGCATTTCTCTCCTTCAGGCATTTTGGAAGGCTTGGAATAGGGTGTGTGACTTTGAAATGCACTTTCTAGCTCTCAGGAATTAAGTGATCAGGGGAAGTGTGTTTTTGCATTAATTGTAAGATTGCATTTTGTTGCTACTTCAAATTCATTCTCTGGTGGAAAAAGAAGGCTGTAGGAAGAATCAGGGCCAGTTCACAGCTTAATAATGAGATCAGTATGAAGATAGCTTCTTCCGTGGGTTCTTCAGAGCTGCCCCCACCACCCCCACCAAGTCCTATTCTGGTGCCCAGCCAAGGCTGCTTTCCCCCTGGAATTCCCCTACATTCCTGACTTATCGGCTGGCTGTTTCCTGATTGCAGGCCCATCTGGCCTGAGAGGAAAACATGTACTGAAGTGAGAGAGGACACTCTCTGGCCTGCAACAAGGTGGAGGGCCTGTCCTTGGTGGAAGGTAATTTGTAGATAGGAAAACACAGAACTAAGGTCAGGAAACACGAAGCACCGTTCTAGGTTAGCTCTGATGCCAGATTTTGAGAAAAATATTTAAACCCACTAAATACCGTTTTTTTTTTTTTTTTTGTTGTTGTTGTTGTTTGTTTTTATCACTTGGAAGATAAAAGCATTGGGTTTGTTAGTAAATCTCAAACTTCTTTTAGCCTCCCAACTCATTCTTCACAGAAATTAAGTATCATCAGATAGAGTCAAAGGTAGAGTTGCTCTGTTTGAATGGGGCACGTCTGGGTCCCTCTCGTCCCCTGGGCCCTCACGCCTGTCATGTCCCTCCTTGGCCTCAGTTAGCTCTGGAAGGGTCCTGAGGAGTATCACTTGAGAACTAGATCAGAAGTGCATTGAGGACCCTAGACTCTCCTCAGGGGCATATAGGTACAAAATGAAGAGCCTTTCTGCCACACACAGAGATGTAGTGTGCGGGGAGGAGACAAAGGCAAAGGATAGTAAGTATTTAAAGGACAATGAAGCACAACATTGTGAATTACTCACCAAAGAGACCTGTTAGCATTGCCTTTCCCCGGGGACACTTATTTGGGACTGTACCCTTGGAATACTGTGTCTATACCTTCACGGTATCTGCCCTCTTTGATGAAAAATGCCCATAACAACACAACATTTTGAAAGTGATTTCAAGGTGTTTCCAATGGCCGAAGTCCCACCATGGGTCAAAGACCGCTCACTGATTTAGCTGCTAATCTCGAATTCACCCGAAGGCATTAGTTGTTGTCCTGAGATACATGCAAGAGGTCTGTGCATTTTTAGGCAGGACTTCTGGAGACCACAGAACTCAAAGGAATGGCTCTAACACTAGGAATTTGGGGGCCCACTGGTAGGCCAGTAAGAAGTTCTTGTTAACAGTCTTAGGAAAAGTAGATACAATTGTTTGCAAGGAAACAAGCATTTTTATTTTTATTGATTTCTGAATGTTATCAGAATCATCACCCCTTTTTAAAAAGTGGCGTACTTATTGCAAGAGACGTAGTCTGTGTTCCCTCCTGCTCATCTGTGGTCAACCATCTCCAGAGGGGGCCCAGAACTCCTGCCTAGGAACATGCATGTGCCTCCTCCCAAAATGCTGTGGAATAGATACCCCATCCCTTCTGATCTGATCTGGCCTTGACTTGCTTTGACCAACAGACTGGGACAAAAGTGACACGGGGCCACTTATGGGTCTCACCCTGAAGAGGTCTGTCAGCCTCTTGGCTTCAATCTGTCGTATGCTCTAGCTGCTAGATACATAAACTTAATCTCCACTACTAAATGGTAAGTCACAGGAGGGAGGTCCTGGAAGAGGCAGAGCCATCGTGGATGACCCAAGTCCTGCTGAGTTCCCAGCTGAATGCTCCCCTGTAGCCACCTCATTCTCTGCACCACGGAGTACAAGAACTGCCAACTGAGCTCAGCCAGCCAGCAGAATTGTGAGAAATAATGAATTGTTGTTTTAAGCCATTAGGTTTGTGACATAACAACAAATGTCTTAAATATTATTTCTCAGGCAATTATGGGCATTTTTTTTTTTTTAGATTTCCCGCCTGCAAGTCAAATCCTGAAGTTATTTTTAATTGTTGAGCTAGTTTATAACTACTTCTCATTTAACCATGTAATTTATTGCTTCCACATTGGGTTCTCGGAATCACACAGAAAGCACATAATTGCCAGTCGACCAGTGACCACCACCTGTGGTCCGAGTCCTTACTCTGAGGTCTGACTTTTAAAAAAGGCGAGCCTAGGACTGGAAAGATCTAACCATGTGATTTTCAACTTCACGATGATAAATAATGCGATTTTTTTTTCCCCCAGGGAAAGTGACCTGGAATGAAGAACACAAATGCCTTCATTGTAAGGGTGGTCTAGCTTTTCCATTGAAAACATTTTAGTGATTTATTGGTTATTTGGTTTTCTAAACGATCCTGTTTGGAGTGTGTTGTCACAGTGACCATAAAATGGTTCAGTAAAAAACAAAACAAAGTAAAACAATGAAAGCACTGATTTCGTGGACTTTGAATGCCTAAGAGGTTGTGCAGAAAACCAGAGACTGTTCTCTTTCTTTTCCTCCTTTGGCCTGGTTTTATTCACCAATGACTTATGCCGATGGTCAGGGGCAGCAATAAAATCACACATGAGTACCTTTTTCTAATGGAAATGACATGATTTCTGTGGCTGTAGCTCCTACATGACCCTTCCTCCCACCCCCCTGTACCCCAAGTTATAGGGGTTTATTAGAGTGCAGAACATAGAAGAATATATGTTGGGGTAGAGAGGTAGACTTTAGAATAATTGTAGCATGAGATGATCATCATTTAGTGACTTCACCTAAAAATAACTTTCCTGCTGGTGATGGTGGTGTTGGTGTGTGTGTATATATATATAAAATTCTAACCAAATGTGTGGTATGATACTTATGTAAGAAACATAATACCATGAAGTTTTACACAAGGGAGGTATGAGTGAGACAGAAAGAGGAAGGGGGTTTTATAGAAAGAAGAAGGGAGACAGATGTAGGGCAAACAGTTGGAAAGATATGTGTCCTCATCAACCTTTTCTGGTCAAAGTGCCAGAGTCGAAAGATGTTCTGGAGAACTGAGGGAAATGTCGTATGCAATTCAAAAGAAAAAAAAAAAACAAACCAAAAACCCAGTTCTATTTATGACATTTTGTAGAGTTAAAAGCATCTATTTAAGAACAGAATAATTTCCTTTCTAGCTAGGACTACGTGTGGCTGACTTCTGGATTATATAACTGTGGAGTAAGGAGAGACACATGGAAGACAGAGAAAGGAAAATATGAGCTGAACGGGCACATTGAGCTGGAGCAGAGGCAAGGCATGTTAGTGGGAAGAGAGGAGCAGGATTGAGGCAGGAGAGGACTTCAGATGAGGGAGAAGTCGGGGAAAAGAAAACGTAAGAAGGAAGAGAAATGAGCAAATTGGGCAGAGCCAGAGTTGGAGAAAAGACAAAATGACAAATTAGATACGGGCATGATAAGACCCAAAGGACTTAAAAAAAATGTGGTTTATCTTACTTTTATAATGTGACCTTTCAGTCTCTCAAAATGAAATGCGAGTATGTAACTGACAAGCAGGAAAAGCAATGGGGCCAAGGTCATGAGTTTTTTATCTGTGTGCGTCCCATGCCAGCTCTAAACTAAATCCTGTACCTCGTGTTGGGTTAGCCATTCAATAATTCATGTCGTTGAACCCAAGGGACATGGATGAAAGAGTGTGAATGGCTACTAGACAAGCTAATTTATGACCAGGGAATGTCACTTGAATAATTTTATCTTTGCACATCTCGAGAGCATATTGCTACTTTAGTGTTATTTGTATCATCCATCCATTATATCCTTGGTAGAGTATCCATAATTTTTTCTCTGATCTAGAGCTTTTGAATTTGTTGATGAAGACATGGAGAGACTAGTGGCTTCTTTCTACATTAAATCTAAGTAATCTATTGTTACACACACACACACACACATACACATACACACATCTCATAATCTATTATATAAGTAGAGGCCTAAAAGAAATTGGCTTGGATCACTACACTCTTCTAATTTATCTATTCAAAAGATCCATATTTTCTTTTGTGTCTTTGCATAGATTCGATGTTTTTGTAACAGAAGTTATACTTCGAAACTTTTTATTTTGAGATACTTACTGATTCATGTGCAGTTATAAGAAATAATATAGAGAGACCCAAGGTACTCGTTACTCAGCTTCCCCCAATGCTAACATCTTGCAAAAGCATAGACGGAGATGACAGCCAGGATAGTGACATTGATACAGTCAAGAGGCAGAACATTTGCATCAGCATGCAGACCCCCCACCCCTGGTTGCCCTTCTGCAGCCACCCCTCTTCCCTTCCACAATGTGGGATCCCCACTGTTGTTTAACCACAGTTGGCACAGTTTGGACATCTGGTTGTTTCCAGGTTTGGGTGATTATTAACAAAGCTGCTATAAATATTTGTGTATAGGTTTTGTGTGTGTGTGTGTGTGTGTGTGCACTTAAGTTTTTATTTCTCTGTGTTAAATGCCTACGAGTATAATTGCTGGGTGCATAGTAGTTGCTAGTTTAGTTTTTAAAGAAACTGCCAATCATTTTTCAAAGTTCCAAACTGTCTACATTTTATATTCCCACCAGTAATGCATGAGTGATCTAGTTTCGCCATATCCTCCCCAGAATTTGGTGTTGCCATTATTTTTTATTTTAAACATTCAAATAGGTGTGTAGTGAGTGGAATCTTACTGTGATTCAATTTGCATTCCCCTAATGGCTAAAGATGTTAATGTCTCTTCATGGGCTTCTTTGTGTAAACATCTGGTTGTTTCTGGGGAAAAAAAGCATTTAATTGTTCCTTAATGTTTATTTCATATACTTTGTTCTCATGTCATAACTTTAATAGAGGAAACTCAGTAGAAATTTCCAGCACACTAGACAAGGAAAAGAAGTAGAGATGTTATTTTGAGCTGATGTCATTCCTTACTTAAGGAAAAAAAAATCTGTTTTATGTAAGTGTCAGTGTAACACAGTATAACAATAATACAGATTATTGTTTTATACTCCCTCGTAGGTCTCGTGTTTTACCTCACAGAATGCAAGGAGTTTTTGTAGCCATCTTAAAGACGTTGTTATCTTTGGCAGAAGCATGGTGGCTTGGCTCAGGAAGCAGGCAGTAACAATGATATCAGTTCCTTTTTATTTTTTTCTCCTCCTGGAACACGATGTTACCTAGAATACATGAGAGTCTGGCAGGGGTCTCTATTTTCTTCCCCTGTATTCCTTTCACACCATCTGTTTGGGTGTGCTAGAATCCACTGGAATGTCTTTACAAGGTGTCAAAACTCCGGGAACTCCACTCTATTTGGCAGCAGAGAGAGAAAGAATAAAGTGATCATGGGAGTCGTATGGAAGAGAGAACCTGGGGGAGTGTCTGTCACAATTACAAAAGAGACAATTTACAGCGCGAGAGAGTCCAAGGTTAGCGTTACTTCTCTCAGGAACTATTTCTGATCAGGGTCTCAAGAATGGATGCCGTAAAGGCTGCCTCCTTCATCAGCGAAGGCAGCATCACGTGTCACTGCGCACTGCTCAGTACCATTCATGCGCCTGCCCATCTAGGATGCTCTCAGAGAGCAAACAGGTGCAGGATGGGGATTCCATAGCCCGAGGAATCCCCAATTCATCCCCAATGAATCCCCAATTCATTTTTGTGATGTGTTACAAATTCAGTTCATCTTTAAGTCATTTGAAAGGTAGAATTTCAATTTCGTTTATTAAAACAACAAAAGAACAAAAGAAAATAAAACCAATCTCTCTCCCCCCAAAACTTGTTTGTAAACTGTACCACGTGAAAATCCAACTTGGAAAGAAGTCTAATTTGATGTTTTTTAGTGTTTGTTCACAAGCTCATGGAATACCATGGCTCATGGATTCATTAACTCTTATTTATAAACTTAAGGGTGTTTTGGAACAGGAAACCTAACATTTACTGAAAAGAACATTGAAATGCATTTGTCTTTTTAATGAAAAAAATACCAAGAAATGAAGTCTGCAAAACACAAAATCTTAATACGGCAGTAGGATTTTCCCTCATTAAAAATATATATCAAACCATTGTCTGATTGAAACTAAACACAGTTAAACATATATAGATATAAATTATATAATTTACATTTATTATACTTAATCCAGGTACACATGCAAACACATTTGTATATATAAATTATGTATGAAATACTCACAGCTAAAATTTATGTGGCTATATTTGAAACTGTGACATCAGAGATAGGCTTAAAACACATTTAATTACATTACCAGTGTGTATAATCAGAGTTAGAACTACTGATAGATTTTGCTGACAAGAATTATGGAAAGTAGCAGCTAATTCAGGATTGTTCTATTATAGATATTACAGGGGAAGCAGGTCTGGAAAGTAGATTTAGACTCCCATATTATTCACCTTTTGTGGGAATTTTATTAAAAAAGCATATTTTTTTCAGCCATTTAGGCAAGGAAATGCTAGAATAAAACAACAGTCATATTTTTTGATGACTTCCTGTGATTTTCTTCTTATATTCATTTAGCTGAAAAGCATTATAGGCCACATAAAAATGTAATAAATATAAAATATGAAATATAAAAATTTACGATATATCCACTCTCTTGTCTTTCAAGGGAAGCTTATAAGAATTTGATATTATTCAGTTGATATAGGAAAATGATAAAAGGTGTTTAGTGCAGAGAATAAAAAGAGCCCTACCCCTTCAAATGCACAGGCTCTGTGGCCAATGTTTTTAGACCTTAAAATATCCATGTTCACATTTCCTCTGAGCAAGGAATTGAAAGGATGGGAGGATAGTTTTTCAAAACATAGGTGCCTTAAGTGTCCTTTTAAAAAATTTATTTTATTTATAGCTTGGAATTATCTTCAGATGTCAATAGGTGATATTTAGCAACTACAGCAAAAAGTGATCTCCTTTGACTAGAGGTCTTTTAAGACTCCTCTGAACCAAACAACCTTGCCAGAATAAATGAACATTTTGGGTTGCATTACCATGCTAAAAAAATGAGTAGGCACAGCGTTGGAAATGATATTTAGTAAATTAATATTATTACCACCAACTAACAGAAATGTGTTAGGCTGCTTTGAAAAATGTTCCAAACAATGTTGGTGTTCTGCACTTAAAATGCTGATTCACTCATTCTCATTTACGTCTTTGAAATTCTTGTCTTATAGCCTATTAACACACCTTTTCTATAATTAGGGCTTCTGGATATTTCAGAATGTGAGCCAGAATATGGAGAAATCCTGTGGCTGATTCCCCACATGTGTCCTTTAAGTCTTGTGGGTCAGTGTCTGGGAAGGAAGGTCCTGTGTCAGAAAACTGGTGGGGATTGTGGACAGCCCAAATGAGACATCTTTTTCGAAGTTAATTAGGCATCTCCTCTGGTACAGGGAAATTTCCCTGATGGTTGTTGGAACGTCTCTGATCCTGGCAGATTCGTTACTCAGCCAGACTTTATAAAAGAGCAAGTGGGTTTGGGTTCGCAGGTACCCTCAGCCTGCATTTGTAGAGTTTCGGTTTGCCATGGGAGACTTCAGTTTGGAATTTAATCTGGCTATGGATTACTCTTAGGGTTAAGCCCCTGAGAACACTGAAAAGCAGTACCAGAAACAAAAAAAAATTGAGTTCAGAATCATTGGTAGCAGTAAAACGTGACTTTTGAAAGTCAAGGGGAAAACCAAGAGCTTAATGAGTAAAGAAAGTCTGGAAATATCTGCCTCTTCAAGTTTTTATTTTATTTTATTTTTGTCACTTTCCTGTGTTTTTCCTGGAGCGCTAGGTATGCTGGGCCTTTCACAGTTCCTCAAAGGACAACCATACTGTTCAGTTTTTATCAGTCTTTTTTTCTTTCTGTGCTTCATTTTGAATAGTTTCTCCTATTTGTAATCCTTGGTGTCTATTTGTAAGTGTTTAGTCAAAAGTAGATAATATCATCAAATACGTTAACATATTGTAAACAGAAAGATCAGGTGGACAGAAGGAGAGGGAACAGATGGCCAGAGTTCACATCTAAGCATCATTCCAAGGGCTGGTGGTCCAAGAGGGGCCCAAGGAGAGATTCTGAGGCTGCCACAGACTGAGCACAGCGCATCCATTCATTCATCCATCCCTCCCTTTACAGAGCGAGTGCACCGTCATCCTGTGCAGGCCCTTTGTCAGCTTGAATGAATAGCATCCACAGCAGGCAAAAACCCCTGCCTCGTCTAAGCCTGCACTCTGAAGTCCAACTTCATTATTATAACTTTGAATAATTATTAAAAAGACAAACATTATTAAAACATTTTTAATTCAACAAATGTTAAAAATAGGAAAACATTCATTTAAATATGTGTGAGAACAATATTGCTTAATCTACAAGGAGAAAAAGACATTTAAAAATAAAGTTTGGCTTTCTACTTTCGAAAAGGAGCTGACTTAGACACAGAGAGGAGGTGCATGTAAGAAACTCGTTTTAAATAAGTAAGTTGAAAAGGCTACTTTCAATAACTTGACCACAAATCTCTTAAATAGGTTATAACCTCCCTATTTTTTAAAAATATGGACTATAAAATTCTTTTAAATGTGACTTGCAATTTTTACCTAGGATTTTATTTCTGAGACTATTATATGTAGTTATTGCATATTTAAATAAATAGAATGTTAATTACTCAAGCAGTTATTTTAAGTGAAAAAGAGAGCATTCAAAATGACTGAGTGTTAAGCTTGAAAATTCCTCCGTGGAGACTATTCAGATGATTCAGTAGGCCGCAGCTATGGGCAACTGGTGATTGGCAGTTTCATCAAGACAACACACCTGCTCATGAATCATGTCTCATGCAGAGTTTTTTGGTGAAACATCAACTCACCCGGGTGACTCAACCCCCCGCTACAGTCCACAATTGGCACCCTAGGACTTCTGGCTTTTCCCCAAACTAAAATCACCTTTGAAAGAGAAGAGATTTCAGACCATTGATGAAATTCAGGAAAATACAATGGAGCAGCTGATGGTGACTGGGAGAACTGTGTGCGGTCCCAAGGTGCCTCCTTTGAAGGGGATAGAGAGGTGTCATTGTCCTGTGTACAATGTTTCTTGTATCTTGTATCTCTTTCATTAAACGGCTCTATTTTTCATAGTACATGGCTGGATACTGTCTGAACAGACCTCGTACAAGGAGGGACCCCAGAAAAACCAGAATTATTTTCTAGAGTGTGTACCAGTTGGTGTTGTTGTGAGAGGCTGCATTCAGTTTCAGTGAATTTTTTTTGAAGATTCTTTCAATGCGTTTTTCCATTTCATGATAGGTGATTTAGGAGTGTACCTGCCCACAATGCGCTGAGTGTTCAGCAGTTTTTGACCAAAAATAGCATGACCCCAGGCCCCCACCCTCCTATTCATCTGATCTCTCCCTGAGCCACTTTTGTTTTTTTTATTTCCCCAAATGAAAAAAGTCCTCAAAGGGAAATGAATTTGCTGATGTGGAAGAGGTGAGACAAAAAACAGCAGAAGCACTAAAAGACATCAAAATTCACGAGTTCAAAAACTGTCTTGACTGGTAGGAAAACCATCTCGATAGGTGTATTGCATTAAATAGAGAGTACTTTGAAGGTGACTGAAGTTTAAACATGCAAGAATAAATACACAGTTTATTAATAAACACATTCTGTTTTTTTGGTTCCTTCCTTGTGTAAGTCACGTATTAATGCACCCATTTAAAGTGTAATTCAGTGCTTTTTGGTATATTCACAGATATGTGGCATCATCACCACAATAAGTTCTAGAATATTTTCACCATCCCAGAAGAAACCCCCATGCCCATTACCTGTCACCCCTATTTCCCTCTGACCCTCCCTGCCCCAGGCAGTCACTAATCTACTTTCTGTCTGGATAGATTTGCCTATTTTGGACATTTCATATAAATGGAATAATGTAATATTTTGTGACTGGAAAGAGAAGTGACTTGAAGTGATTTAAATCCATATTAAGGAGGAAAGGATGACTTCTACCTCTTTAAATTGGTTTGGATGGGGGGAGGAGCAGACCCTTTAGGTACTGGGTAGCTGACAAGGAAGGTGGTCCTCACTGCTGGTTTGGATGCGGGCAGGCCCTGCTGTCAGCACTCGATGTCAAAGCTTCCAGACGATAATTCAGACATTGGCATAAAGAGAGAAGAAGGACTTGCTGAAGCGGCCACGTGTATAGATACCAGGAAGTCCCGGTTACTGTCTGTCACATCCATGAATACTGGAAACGAGAACTTATAATTAGACCCCGCTTAACTGACAGCCACCTTGATTTCTCGCTGCGCTGCTCACAGGCTGGAGCGCCCCTCTCCTCTGCCGCGGTTTGTAAGGCAACGCGCTAGAACAGCGTTGTGCCGGCTATTTGCCCGATCGGCCCAGGTAACGGGGCACCAGGCTGTCATTTTCATCACGAGGAAATAGGTCTTTTGGTGTAATTTTCCTCCAGTAATTAGTCTCTCTGTGATTTTTAGACTTTGTGTCATGTTGTGAATACAACATGTTCGACAGCGTTCCTAGGATGGGTAAGCAAATATCATCTTTCATTCGAAACACCAGAAAAATTTCATCTGAAACTTCTGAACAGCCCGGGGGAGGAAGACTCCTAATGACAGCACAAGGGCCACTTATGCCAAAGCCCACGTGAGAGTGGCTTACTGTGCGGAGTGAGAGTGGCCTCGTTACTCATTCCTCCAGCCCGTGGGCTAGATGTCTGCTCTTGTGTGAGTGATGACATCTTACCAGATGATTGCTTTCTGCTCACCGAACGGTGCTCTTTAGCGAAGGAAGGGGTGCATGTGGCCCAAGTGATGTGTATTAAATTAAAACACTTTCCTAAACCGAGAGTTTGATAAGTCAGTCAGGTTTTCGCTCTGTGTACTCGTATTTCTCTCCTGCATTTTTCCATGTAGGTGCATGTCTCTTCCTAAGCTATCTCAAGGCCTTTGTAGAATGAAATAGCAGAAAAAAAATAAAATAAAATAAAATCTTTATAGTCTCCTTGTAGGAGAGAGATGATGTTTGAAAGAAAACCCAGTTCTGAAAATCTCAGAGCAAGAAAGCCATAAACTTGTTTGCTACAAATGGAGTTATAGCTGGATTAAGATGGGGCCAGGACGGAGAGATGAATGATGAGAATTTGTCAATACTGTCAGGTGGGCATGTAAAATGGATCGCTGCTCTGGACCACTTTATGGCAATATCTGAAAATGTTGTTGTGCCTCCCTTATCACCCAGAATTCCACTCCTAGAAACAAGGTGCTGGGCTATGTCGGGTCAGGGAATAAGATGTTTGCAGGTGAAAAGGAACATCTAATGGAAAGCTGAAGACTGGAGGTGCAAGAGAAGCAGATTCTAGAAGAACTTGGAGAGGCTTGCCTTTGGGAAAGTGAAAGAGAGGAGGAATGATGAATATGGAGATGTCTGGAAATAGGAGCTTGCTTGCTTGGTTCCAACTCTCTTTCACTGAGCTCTGCCTAAAACAATGCTAGCGCTTATTCAGCATTTGCTGTTTCCCTAGCACTGAGCTACGTCCTTATCTATGTCATTTCATTTAGTCCTCACAATAGCCCTAAGAGGAGGGTGCTGTTAGTGACCTAACTTTCTAGATTGGAAACTGAAGCCCAGAATGGGCAAGCAACTTATCTAAGGTCCCAGAGCTAAGGTGTTCTGGATCCAGACTGTTAATCCAATTTTCTTGCCTTCAGAGTCCATAACCACTAGGCTTCAGTGCCTCTGTCTACACACATGCGTGTGCAAATACATAACACACACACACACCTGTTAGCATACCCCCTTGGTACTTCCTGGAGCCTTCCTTAGCCTCACTGCCTGCATGGACAGTTCCTACTTCCATGATCTCAGAAAGCTGTTTCCTGCTCAGTCTTGCAGCTGGGAAGATGATTCCAGGAAGAGCATTCTACACAGTCAAGCAGGTAGAGGTGGGAAATTGCCCCTGTCTTATCTGTCTTGACTGTGGTATGAAGAAGTAGGATCAAAGATGGCAACAGGAAGTTGAGGCTGGAAGTTGGCTGGCCTTGAATTCAGGAACAAGGAGTTGAGATATTGAACTGGCAGTACAGAGCCACTGAACAGGCTTCTGATGAGAGCTGAGCTTTAGGGAG
Source organism: Furipterus horrens (assembly GCF_987537825.1). Lineage (NCBI taxonomy): Eukaryota > Metazoa > Chordata > Mammalia > Chiroptera > Furipteridae > Furipterus > Furipterus horrens. The sequence goes on from NW_028327178.1 coordinate 12,296,593, forward strand.
ATGGACCTGACAGCTGGTGTGGGATGGGCTGGAGTAAGCAGAGGGTGTGGGTGAGGGGCCGGTTGAGAGCTTTTTGCAACAGTTCAGGTGAGACATCAGACCTGGTAGGATCAACGGAGGGAGAGCAGAAAAGAGGGGAGGAACTGCAAGAGAAATTGTTTTTCCCAGAGGTCCTGGTGGGGAATATATTTATCCAGCTTCTCAGAGAGCTAGCAGAAAAGAATATTTTGTTCATTCAGCACTTAATCAAATCGAGATTCCCTAGCTGAGCTTTCAAAAGCCATTTATAAACTGGTGGCAACCACCTCTATCCATCTTTTCTTCTTACTACTTCCCTGCTTTCATCCTCCGCTATGGGTGGGCTAGTCTGGCTGTTCCACAGACATGCCATGATTGATGCTGTATTTTAGATTCTATCCCCAACTCTTAATGGCTTCTGCTTGCTCCAGATCTTGAAGATGAATTTCAAATTACATTTTAAACCCCATTTCCCCCATGAATGTTGCATTGATTGTACCTACACTGAATTCTCCAAGCCCCTGAAGGCTATTTCATGTGGTTTCTCTGGTCTTGCATCTTCTTGAGCTCCTTGGAGAATGGTTGGTGGCCATAATGTCTTGTGCTTCTTCTGTGTCCTCCACCAGGCCTAGCCTGGCCTGAAGCACAAGACAAGACTTCACACACTTCGGCAGTTTGAAGTCTGCATATAAAGAAACTAGATTCCTTATGGAGTTTTGACATGCCATCGTTTTGTCTTACAGCTCAGTGTTCATTCAAATGATTTGCTGCTGAAAGAATGTTGGGGAAAGGCAAGGAGAGGTGATCGGAGAGGCAGTGGTGTGGGGGAGGGCAGATTTGAAAGGAGATTAGCTATGAATGTGTGTGTCTGCTTTGCTGGACCCTGCTTCTCCTTGCTCCGGCAAACTCTGGACCACATGAGTCCTAGATGACTAAATATCCTCTTGGTTGGCTTTGGGGGAAGAGTTGGCCAAGGTTAGCCCTGGGAGAACAACAGCGGTGAATGCCCAGGGCTACAGCAGAGGAATAGAATATGCATGAATTCCCATGATCAAGACACTGATGAGAACTAAGGGAAGTTACCATCTATAAAGGAAATGAAATGCTCATTCTGTAGCTCCATGACTGGCATGCATTCATGGTGCCTGAACATCTCCACCCAGGTGTATGTGTCCCATAATGCACATAGTAGGTGCTAACTTAGTGTTTCTTATTGTTAACACACGTTGCTACTTACTTAGCAAGCTCTTAGAGAGCACTTACTATACATGTTTAAAAAGGTTAGCTCATTTGATCTGTCGAACAGCGCAAGGTGGATACTATTACTATCATCATCCCCCTTCTAATCTGGGACAACTGGGACACTGAGGATTTTAATCAGTTGCCCAAGGTCACATGGCAGAGGGTAGAGGAGCAGGGTTTAAACCTTGGCTTGCTGGCTCCACTGTCTCTGCTCTTAACTATCACTCTCTTCTGTTTTAACCATTATCTATGCCGAATATGTTTTAGCTACTTGGGGAAGAATAATGTTGAGGTCACAAGGTCCCTGGGCAGGGAAGCAGGTGGAGAGATGGCAGCAAAAAGAGGGTTGAAGGCCAGGCCATCTGCCCTCTTTTCACAATTTATCCAAGGCCTGGCTGGCTGTTAGAATTGTCCTTTCCCACTTTGAACTGAGGAATCCTCAAAGCTAACCCCAGATATTAAATGCAGCAATTAGATGTTATATTGTCCTTGGTAGTTCATCATCCATGCTTGCTGACAGGAAGGAACAGATGCTGTGTGAAGATCACGCTGTCATGGAGGTTGTGGGACAATTCGGGCTTGATGGATGTCACTCCCTCACGCTGCTTCAGGCAGACAACTCAGGACATGGCAGGCATAGGGGGGTCTCTTACCAGTTGCCTCTTCCATCTCGATGACTTGAGCTTTCCAGGAGTTTAGCAGCTTATGAGGGAAGTCTTTCAGCAGCGATGCTGTGTTTGGGATTATTTTTGGAGATTTGTTTGGTCAGTATAAATGCCACAGGTTTGGGAACACAGCAATGTTATCTACCTATTAATGTGATGACACTTATTGCAGGCTAGCATTTTTTGTTTGTCTTAGAGCCATTTGTTTGATAAATACACTTTGCAACTGCCTCTGTTCTCTCGAAGGTGACTCAGATGAGGTGATTTTTTGAGGCAAGTGGTAAATATTCAATATTGCAGAGAACCTGAAGTTCTTTACGGAGCTACTTTGAAATTAAAGAGCTAAGGGTTGAAATAGTAATTGGAAAAGAATGTGGCTTCCTTTTTTCTATAATTTGAAGGATATGTAAGGCTCTCTTTGTCCCCACTTTCTTCCCTGCTAGGCTGACAAAGTATCTCCTGCTGTTGGATCTCTGACCCTTTGAGTTAAGACATCACAACTTTAGGGGTCCCTTCCTTTAAAATAAGGCTCACTCGGGAGCCCATCGTTTGTGTGTGCATGCAGTGTATGATATATAAGCTACTGTTACATTACTCTCATTATTACTTAATAGTCCTAAGGAGAAGTCATGAACATAGAGTTCCATCAAATTATATTGATAACCTTCTTGAGTCCTCTACTTGGCTGGCCTGTGATTTAGTAAGGGTCATTCTAGGACTCAGGGTACCCGAAGGCCTGTGGGGGTTGAGAACAACCACTGGGAGAGAAATGAGGGCATATCTATTTGAAAGAGAACTTACTTGAGAAGAAGGACTTTCACAGGGGCATTTCCCACCGTGACTTGGACTGTAGTAGTCCGTCCTCATCTGTAATGTTGTTTTTCAAGGTTTCAGTTACTGCTGGTCAACTGCCATCCAAAAATATTAAATGGAAAATCCCAGAAATAAACAATTCAAAAGTTTTAAATTCCATGGCTCTTCTGAGTCGTGTGATGAACTCTCGCGCAGTCTGGAACGCGAATCGTCCCCTTGTCTGGCACCTTTACCCTGAAGACGTCTGCTGCCTGTTTGTCATGAAGAAGCCATCTTGGTTATCGGATTGACTGTTGCTTGTGCTTGTGTCCCTGTCACCCTCATTTTACTTAATAATGACTGAAAAGCCGAAGAGCTTTGGTGCTGGTAATTTGGACATGAAATGCTTGTCCCGAACATCAGGAGGATGCTAGTAGCTTGATATTATGCCACGATGCCTAAGTCTATCAGCTCACAGCATCCCAAGAAGGGTGAGTACCATGCCGTGAGATATGTGAGAGATGCTTCCCTGGCATCACACATTTTATTACAGTGTATTGTTATAATTGTCCTATTTTGCCAACTATCATTGTTAATTAATCTCTTACTGTGCCCAATTTATAAACTAAAGTTTATCATAAGTATGTATATACAGTATAGGGAAAAATATATATATATATATTGTGTGTTCAGTACTCTGTCATTTCAGCCTCCACTGGGGGGTCTTGGAACGTATCCCCTACGGATAAGGGGGGACTATCATATCTAAATCTAACCCCCTTTGGAAGATCTGCTGATGGTTAATACTATAGAAAGTATCAGTTTGGGTGTGTATACAGGACATAGATTTTATCTGTGCAGGCAAGATAACTTACCTGCCGTATAAGGGTGTGATTAACTAGCTTGGTTGTTTGCCTGGTAAAAAGGTTTTAAATGAACATAAACAAATCTATGTTTTAGTTAAGACTGAAAAGAGCCTATAGGGCATTCCTCATGAGAATCTCAGTGCTAACTATAAGCTTAATAACCTGTCAGCCACTCAAACATGTCCCTTTCAGGATGTGCTTGCCCCCGCCTCCTCCCAGGCGGATCCCCCCTGTGAAGCTGACCCACCCTCTGCCTCCCACCTGAGAGCTAACTGAGCTCATTCAAGAGGAATCTGAATTCATCACTGGCGTGGTTCTCCTCAGATCTTCTGGTCCTGGGCTGAATAATGGGTCTTCTTAAAACTAAATTTGAGTTTTCAGTTAGGGTGGCTAGATGTCTATCTTGTGCCTCTGGGCTAAGTGCCTTCCTTATCTGTTCCATTTTGTCTTCAAAGTTTGTCCACCCCGCCCCCAACTCCCCAGGGCATGAGTTTTGTATCCAAAACCCATGGCTGGAGGAGAGCTCTGCCAGACCTACAAACTTGCTGACTGTTCATCGTTAGATTTCTTACATCCACCTTGCTAGTCTGGAACGTGTTTCTCCACTGTGGCTCTAACTACGCTGGGCTTTGTGGAATTTGGCAGGGGAACGTGCACTTACGTCGAGACCTGGAGGTATATACCAGTGGCTCTGAAACTAATTGGGCCTCAGAATCACCCGGAGGGCTTATTATAACACAGGCCTCTGGGCCCCACTCCCAGAATTTCTGATTCAGCTGATCTTGGTGGGCCTATGAATTTGCATTTCTACTAAGTTCCCAAGTGATGTTGACACTGCTGGTTTGGGGCCCACACTGTGAGAACCACTGGTTTGGATTATTACCTGCCCTCACATTGTCTGCCTGACGGAAGTTTGTATCACTCGTGACAGCTGGGCTTCTCATGCCCTGTCTCACCTGGGAGGCAGGACTGTGCTCTCCTTTCAGTCTGGACCTTTCCTGCTTATTGTGTAGTGAGATATATCAGGCTTCATGTTGCAGTTTTACTTGTGACCAGACCTGGGGCTTCAGGACAAAAATAAGGCAGGCCATGGATCCCAGGAACTGAACGGTTAATCACGACTGGCTACAGATTCAGATGTTTCTGGCTTTTACTCCACCCAAGTGGAGGAGAAAGTGAAGAAGCCTGTCTTTTTAAAAAAATTCTCACCCAAGGACATGCTTTTTTTTAAAATTGATTTTAGAGAGAAAGAAAGGGAGGGAGGGAGAAGGAGAGGGACAGAGAGAAGGGGAGAGAGAGAGAGAGAAACATCATCAGCTGGCTGCCTCCTGTACACGCCTCAACCAGGGCTTGAACCTGCAACCCAGGCATGCGCCCTGACCAGGAATGGAACTGGCAACCTTTCTGTGCACGGTGCATGGAATGATGCTCCAACAAACTGAGTTACATAGCCAGGGCAGGGCTGTCTTGTTTTGAGGACAGGAGTTCAAGCTCAAAACCAAGCTGCTTGAGGAGAACCCAGGATCCAGATTTTGTTCCACTGCACAAGGGCTACTCTCAGTGCTCAGTCATAGCATGGAGCGTGAGGCATAAGGGGGTCCTCGGGGATAAGTAGGCATGTTCCTTGTGTCCAGGGATGCCACATGCTGTTGGTTTCTGGCTTCCCTGGCACCACGCTTGTTAGTTCATTTGGGTCCCAGTCCTGGTGAAACCTTAAAGGGGGCATATCTCTGCTCTTCCTTTTCTGCCTGATCCAATGGAGTTGTGTGGATTAAGCCTGCTTGATGCTTGCTCTTGTGTAAGAAAGCCTATTTGTCAGGGTACAGAAGGAATTTAAACAATTAAAAAAATTGTGGTGGAATACATGTAACAAAATTTACTGTTTTAACAATTTTTAAATGGCATGGTTCAGTCATATTAAATACACATATTATTGTGCACCTGTCCGTCTCCAGAATGCTTCATTTTTGCAAAACTCATATCCATACCCATAATTCAGTAACACCTCATTCCCTCTTTCCCAGCCCCTGACAACCGTTCTCCTTTCTGACTATATTGGGTGCCTCACTTAAGTGGAATTGTACAGTATTGGTATTTTTGTCCACACTTTGTTACCTGTTCATCTGTCGATGGCTACTGGGTTTGCTCCCACTTCTGGCTATTGTGAATAATGCTGCCATGAACATGGGTGTAAGGTTATCTGTTTGAGTCGCTGGTTTCAACTTTGGGGGTATATACATAGAAACAGAATCAGTATATCATATAGCAATTCTACGTTGTTTTTTTAGGAAACACTGTACTATTTTCCATAACAGCAGCATCATTTTACGTTCCCACCGACAGTGTACAAGGTCAACAGAGGAATGTCTGTTGTGGCTGTGTCTTTGGGCTGTCCTGACCCCAGTGGGCTTCTGGTATAGTTCCTTGTCCTGAAGAAGGCTAAAGCACTGAACTTGGTGGCTCTTGACAGGGAAAATATGGCACATGTAAGAGTAATTAGAGAGAGTTTAATAAAGGGATAATTCAACATAAGTAATAATAAGGTTAAGTAAGGATGGTGGAGAATCCGGGGTCCAGTAATGGTGGGAAACTGCTTCCACCTCTAGGCCTGAGAGTTGGTTGATCCTGAAGCCCAGTGAATGCTGGAGGCATGGACAAAGGACCACCTGACAAGAGTGTGGCCTCAAGTAGGGGATTGGTAGCCACTGTCACATGGCAAGGCAGGGGGAAAATTTGGGAGAATAAATGCCCTAACCCTTTTCTTAACCTGCTCTCTGATTATCTGCTAGTTACTCCTATTGGCTGAAATCAGAGGGAAAGGAGACCAGTGCTATAATTCACAGAGAACCTTCCTACACGCGGAGCAGAGCAGAGAAGGGAGAAGATGGATTTGGAGGGTGTAATAAAGCACACTCAGCACACTGGGTGTCAGGGTGTGCCAGACATGTGTTCATAGTAGCTCCATTTCAGTTCAACACAGCACGTTTATGTTTGCATATCTTTGCTTCTGAAATTAGAATGAAGAGCAGGGTCAGGAGCCCCCTGATAGTGGGTGCTCACTTCTTGTTAAATACATTTTCTGTATTTGCTTCAAGTCATGACAGACTCTTTTTCAGTGGAACCGTTTCCCATTTGTTTCTCATGCTGAGTAGCCAGAGTGATGTTTCTGCATTTGTGTATTGCATCATACCCCTCAAAGAGCCAAGAGCAAGATGTAGATCGGGTAGGTTTTGATTCTGGGAAGGTGGATGGGACGAAAGTCTGAATCATGAAGAAGAAGCACAATTATACCCATTTTTTGGGGGGGGTAGATTCAAACAAATAGTATGGGTATAAGAGTGCTGGGTTCCTTGAGTACAGAGAAAGAATGTGAAAAAAGCTAATTTTTAATAGTGAAGAGAAAGAAGAAGCAATTGTACTGAAGAAGAAAGGAAAAGTGAGAAAACCTAAAAGACCGACTTGCCTCATTTACCATTTTGCTGAGATACATATTACAAGAAAAATTAAGAGCTGCTCAGACATGTTGCAATGAATTTTACAGAAGTTAGAAATACAGTTGAGTAGGCACTGATCTTTCAGGGCTGATTTGTTACGCAGCATAGCCTAACCCAGCCTGACTGATATAGGGCCAGATTCCAATGTCATTTGCTCTGAAGCTTTCCCTGATGAGCCACAGAGGGGGTTTCCCATCCTGGCTTCCTCCAGCATCTTGTCTTGCTTTGATTATAGCAGTTATTCCTTTGTTTATACAGAAACCTCTAGAGGGTAGGTGCTGCCCTTTATTCATTTTATTTTTCCAGTGCATTTTTCCCAGTGTATTTCTATTTTCCTACCACAGTGCTGAAAACAATGGTAAGCCTTGCGACATTTGAAAGTAAGTGATGCTCTCAGCATAGGAGCCATGTTGGCCTGTGTTAGCATCTCAATCCTTTCTGGACTTGAGACTTGAGAGTAGGGACGTTTTTACTTTTATTTTTAATAATATAACATTGCTTAGATGTTAGTATGTTGAATAGTATTAAAAGAGAAACTGCCCATAATCTCATTGCCCAAATAATTTCTGATAATATTAGAAGAAAAAGAAAATAAGTAAGACATGAAACTAAAAAATTTAAATAGTAGAAAAATATCCCTCTTTGCAAAAGTAAACATTAAAAGTAATTTCTTGTGAATCCTTGCAGAATGTGTGTGTGTGTACATAGGTGTATATATATTTTTACACTAAAAGAATCAAACTATATATACTCTTCCATACTTTTTTTCCTCCCAACTCATAATGGTATGTCTGGGAGATTTCTCTATAGCAAAATAACTTTTTATATTATGTCATATTTCATATCTGTCTATCTTCCTCATCTATTCTGCCACTGAATAGATATATCATAATATACATACGACTACCTTTATAGACACCCTGGCTGGTTTGGCTCAGTGGATTGAGCGTCGGCCTGCGAGCTAAGTGTCGCTGGTTCGATCTTCCAGTCAGGGCACATCAGAGAAGGAAAACTCTGACTCCAAAAAACCTCCGCTGCCTTGCGGCATACCTCTTCAGGGGAAAGGCTAAGGGAGTAAACCCCGACAGAAAATCCGGAGCCGGATTCCCTAAGGCGGTTTGACATTGTAGTCAACACCGGCAACTCCTGCGGCGCACCTGAAGCCAAGCTGTATTGACTCCGTCTTTCCCTTGGACCCTTCAGCTGCGAAGAGAGTGGGGGTCTGCTGCATGGGCAACAGCAGACCCTCCATATCACCCTGCCCAGGCTCTGTAGCTTCAGCTCCACTGGAGAGGACACTCCAGCGTCATCGCAAGATGTCGATTCAACACGGGAGGAGACAGATACCGTGTCACTCCCGAGTCGGACTGCACAGCCATTCTCGGCGGTGCAGATAGACTCTTAAGAAGCTACACCATCGTCTCTCGAGACGGACGGCTGCCGCCGCCGCCGCCGCCGACGACGACCTTTATAGAGTTTTAGGAACACTTTTGAATGAGGAATGGAAAGGCTACAATAGGAATGGAAAATGTCCAGGTGGTAGATGAAGAATGAGGAAGAGAAAAAAACTGGAAGGAGTAGAAACATCCTAAGAAGGTAAAAAATTTAGAAGGACAAAAGAAATAACCTAGCATGTTTGAGGGGGCACTTTGTTTTCATTCCTGATTATAGATAGGTTGAATTTTGTGAAAAACAAATACAAAAATGATGGTAGGGATTTGAACTAGGTTCAGAATGACCAGAGGGAGAGAGAATCTTGGCAGTAGCCTCTAATATTTACTAGACTTGAGAAGCTCATAGGGAGACTAAGCCATCTGGACAACAGTTATATTTGTCAAGTTAAGAAGTGACCAGAACACATGGTGGCATTGTTTCGGTGGGATGAGGAGAGAGGCTATAGAAATCCAGAGTTCTTGAGAGTGTGGTTGTGGAGGGAATTTCAGGCTGGGAGTCTAGGGGAAAGGAAAGATTTCATCAATGATGGTTACTTTAAGGAAAGGAAGAAGAAATAGGGTTTGTGAAGCCCAGAAAAGAGACAACTTAATTTGGGGTTAGTCCAGGGAGTTCTGGTTGCTATCAATGTGTGTGCATGCACACACACACATGCATGTCTATGTTTTATTTTTAAAGAAAAATAGAGGGAGGAATGGTCACAGAACTAATTTAAAAATCCTTCCTTCTGTGTTTCAGAACTGTGCTCTGTCGGTACATTACATAAAAGAATATGTTTTTTATCAACTCCCTGTGAAGTTGCTTTTATTATCTTTTGAGATAAGGAAGCTGAAATGCTGGGAAGTTGTTACTTAACTGGCACTTGAACCCAAGCCTATTTGCCTTAAAGCCCAGGTTCTTTTCCCTGTGCCAGAATACCAGGAAATCTTTAAATGTATTCTGTAAACCTATTAAAATAGGCAAGGGTCTGTCATGTGGGTAGACTATTATGGTTCAGGGGATGACGCTGAACATCTAAAGGGGAATAAAGATAAAGAAAATCATTATTTTTTATCCAGGGCGTGTGTCCAGAAAATAGCCCCCTGAGAACATGTTGAACAGGCGATTGGGAGATTGGGACACACAGTGTGAGCAGTCACCGAACAGCAAAGTGGGAGCTAGTGTGGGTTGTGGTAGAGGTTTGCTTTTAGAGAGAGTATGGCCCATAGGGTAGGGACACAGCTTGGGAGACCCGTCCATTGTGAGAGCGGCGTGTGATTGATGCATCCAACAGGGTCAGGGGACCAGATTTGAAAACCAGAAGAACAAAAATGTTGACCAAAGCATGCTTAGGAAAAGGAAGCTACTACTATGAGCAAAGGGAAAGGGAAGAGCGTCCCCTCAGGGGATCTGACAGGGTTTGGGGGGAGGATGTTGAGACTCCCGAAATAACTCTATCAAGAAAAGCAAATGTTCTTCAGTGCAGAAGAGAAGAGGTCTGGCAGCAGAGAGGACGCCACTGAGCAAAACCACACAACTGAGAGGGGGCTCCTGCCTGGCGCGCGCTGGAGAGGCGCACAGTGAACGGGAGCCATCCCCTTTCCTGTTGGAGTCCCGCTCAGATTCTCACAAAACCTCTTGTCCACACCTCCGTGCATACGGAAAATCTAGAGGGAAGTGGATCCTAAAATGTTTGAAGTTGCACAGAATCCCTTCCACATGGAAAAGTTAGAAGAATAAATTATTTAAACCTAATAAGAGGCATCAGAAGGGGAATTTTGACAACAGATTTCAGGTATATGCGGGTTTATGAAATAAAGCATGTCAACAATATTGGCTGTGTCTATTAGGGAGACACCAGAAAGGCCAAAACCCCGTGTTATTTCGGACTTGATCACACAAGAGGAGGAACCCCCCCACCCCCACCCCCAGCCACTCAATAATGGTGTTTACAGCTGAAAGGAAGTTTCAGAGACTCATTGTATCAACTATCCAAATAAGAGATGTTTTCAGTTGACTTGGATCCTACAGGAAAATTAAAAAAATTCTTTCTCTTTGTTTCTTCAAATTTTGGCCAATTAGGAAGATGAAAAACCTTTGCAACTATATTTAGAAGGAAAGTGCTCAGAGCAAGTGAGTTCTGCTCATTGAGAATTGATAATTATCAGAAATCTCAAAAGGGAGTCTGTTCATGCAGAGTCTCTCTAGAGGAACTGAAAATCCCTACAAGTTCATATAAATATTAACCTTCTTGTGTGTGCCGATTAGGACAGAGCATGCTATTCTGAAGCAGACCTGTAGAGCCTTTGAGATTCCCCTTCAACTCACATGGATTGTTTCTCTCTCACAGTGGCCATTTTCCAGAAGATCTATTTTGCAGGCACAGAGCAATTATGGATATTAGTCAACATTTTAAGAAAGAACATGCACCTATGCTAATATAAGATATTTACATTTTATGTTTAAATAATTTTTATTTTTTATAATTAAAAATGAAGTTTATTATTTCTTACATTCTAAGAGTATTGCATATTCCTTAAAAAACAACCCATGATGGTTGCATCAGGATAATGGTTACTTCTAGGGAGCAGTAACTGAGAGTGGATGTGAGAGAGCTTTTTGGGAGGTGGAAATAGTCTTGATCTAGATGGCGACTACGTGTGGTGTACATATGTAAATATCTATTGAGATGTATGTTTAAGATTTGTGTCCATTATGTAAGTTATGCCTCATTTAAAATAAATAATACTGCTCCTTATAAAATATTTAAATAATACAGAAAGAGAGAAAAAATAATTTATTACTTGGAAAAAAACACTGCAAACTTGCTAGACTATGTACTTTCAGTACTTTTAAAATGTATATTCTTTAAATAAATATTTTAATTCATATGCAGTTTATATGCCTTCCTCCACATTTTTAACACAAGCTCTTTCCATGTAGCTATAAACTCTTGAGGAATATAATTTTGCCCAGGGATATTGGAGTTGAATTGGTAACACTCACAGATGTATAGGGATACAGTGGGGATGATGTGCAGAACAGTGTATGGCCTGTGTGGGAGACACACAGACTTGAGTGATGTGCTTGACAAATTTAGTTTGGTGAGTAGAAATGAATTTTGGAATGTCTATATTCTGGAAGGCCTGACAAGCAATTCAAAAGAGTTGTAGCTCCCTGAAAGTTGCTTGTCATAGAGCTAAATCTTCAATGTGCTACATTTAGAGACAAAAAAGAAGGTCTTCACCTCAAAAATTTGCTACTGGTGTACCATGAATAGGTTACAAGAGGGTCAAGATAATGATTTCCCACTTCTTTGGGGTGTCTGGGTGAGTCCTGCACAGCTGGAGCCCCTGGGCCACAAGCAGATTTGTTTGTTTATCCCAAGTAATAGTCTCTATGTGTGTCATAAGATCAAAGTGGTTGGGAAGCCCAGCCCATATGACAGTCTGTCTCACCTACTGAGCTACTGCTTTCAGCACAAGTTTGAACACACAACACTGAGCGAGCCCATAGTCTAAGGAAGAGTATAAGTTATTTTATGGTTTCTGCTAGAAATTTCCAAATCTCTAGCTGAGTAATACAGCACATGAATAATTGCTTTCACATTGCATCTCAATTTGTCCTGACAGGAACCTATAAGGTAGATGGTATGAATTTATAACTGAAGAGTCAGAAGAATGGTTTGCTCAATGTTACATAGTAGGTGATGGATTTGCAGTTCAAATCCAGAGTTTTGTATTTCTGGTTTTTCTATTTGAATGAGTTTTAATCCTTTTTAAAAAATAATTTTAAAAACTCAGCTACAATTAATACACCAAAGTCTCTCCAGAAGGTATCCAGCCATATAATAGGAAAAAGAGACATTTATTGAAGAAGATACAAGATACAAGAAACATTGTACATAGGACAATGACACTTCAGTCCCCTTTAAAGTAGGCACCTTGGGACCTCACACAGTTCTCCTGATCACCATCAGCTACCCTGTCATATTTTCCTGAATCTCACTGATGGCCTAAAATCTCTTCCCTTTCAAAGGTGATTTTCATTTTGGGAAAAGCCAGAAGTCTGAGGGTGCCAAATCTGAGTTGTGGGAAAGCTTAGTCACCTGGGTGATTTTATGTTTCATCAAAAAACTCTGCATAAGACTTGATTCATGAGCTGGCACATTGCTGTGATGAAGCTGCCAATCACCAGTTGCCCATAGCTGTGGCCTTCTGAATCATCTGAATAGTTTCCATGGAGGAGTGTTCAAGCTTAATGCAAAATTTGATGCAGATTCACTGCTTTACTTGCTCAGTCATTTTGAATGTGACAGCCATGCAATACACATGATCACTCAATGGGGTCTGCTGCCCCCACTGACTAGTACAGTGAAGTCTTCATTGTTCACATATGCGCATTCCAGTCCACTGTCCTTGGATGCCAGGTTACATGAATATTGTACAAACCATTCTTGTTATATTAACAATGGCTTGATTTTTTCTGGACACATCTCGTACAATCTCATATTAGTTTCATGTATACAACATTGTGATTCGACCTTTATATAACTAATGAAGTGATCATCCCTATAAGTCTAGTACCCATTTGACAATACATAGTTATTACATTATTTTGACTATATTCCCCTTGCTGTACTTTACATCCCCGTGACTATTTTTATAACTGTTAATTTGCATTTCTTAATCCCTTCACATTTTTCACCTGTGCCCTCAACCCTGCTCCCATCTGGCAGTCATCAGTTTGTCTTCTGTATAGGAGCTTGGAGAAGCAACCTAAATGGCTATTTATAGACAAATGAATAAAGAAGATATAGTACATGTATACAATGGAAATATTACTCAGCCATAAAAATAGAATTTTGCCATTTGTGACAATAAGCATTGGCCTAGAGTGTTTTAATCCTTTAAAAAAATTTAATAGCTGAAAAACCTTTTTCTAAACCTAATTTTTTAGAACCATAATATATAAAGGAAGCAAACACAAAGCAGCTGTGGTTAAAAAGGGAGTAGGGGACCCAAAATGCTTCAGCACAGGCTGCTGCTAATTCTTCTTGGAACCTTGCAGTCCCTTCTCTGGAACCCAGAACCCAAGGGACCAGTTTGAAAATACTGCACTCTACCATGTTGCTTCATCAGTGTTACGTTTGGCAGTCCTTGATGATTAAAAAGCAAACAGCCAGTCCTTTTATATCATTAGTTTTCAGTTTTTGTGGTTTTAATTTTCATTTATCACTTGGTTAGTTGGTCAATTGTAGTTTGTCCTTCCTCACGGGAAGTTGGGGATTGTATTTTCCTGGGTTGTACATATTTGATGCTATAGTTAGGCTCATATTATATAACAATTAAAAAAAAAGTTGGCTGGGTATAAAAATTTATGTTCACCAACTTTCAACCTCAAAACTTTCTAGATATTGCATGGAGTGTCGCAAACGAATTAAAATGCCTACCATGATTTTTGTTTCATTCTAGTTAATCTTTTCAGTCCAGATGTTGAGAGAATGCTTTTCTTCATCCTTATAATTAAAAAATACAGCTATAAGTCTAAATATGGTTGTCTATTTATAATTTTTCTTGTAACATGGTGACTCAAAATATTCGTATTTTCTTAGGTTCAAGAAATTTTCTACAGATCTGCCTTTATTTCTTCAGTTTCAGGACTTACAGCCTTTTATGTGAGGATTTTTAGCACTGAGAACAAAGATCAAATCTGTCACTTTTCTCATAATTTTCATCTTAATATATATTTTTTTCAGAATTCCAGAGTGTACCAAGTATGTTTTCCATGTTATTCACCCAATATTTTGCCGTTTTAAACCTGCTCTTTATTGGGTCCAATGCATATTGTAACTTTGCTACTGCAAATTTTTTTCTTGCAATCATCCTTACCTCACCTCCTTGCCTATGTTTATTATTATTTTTTTCTATTCTTGTCATTCCAGTCCTTCCTCCCACCCTTCTTCATTTCTCTCTCTCTCGAGTTTTTGTTCCTATTACATGGCTCCGTCTCTTAACATTTTCTTGAAAGTAAAATCCATTGTTTCTCTGACTACCATGTATAAATATTACATTGTTTTTATTTATTCAGACACCAGAACAAACTGTGGAATAAGTTGGGGGGAGAAAGAAGTAAAGGATTGCATTAGGCAGTACTGGATAAACAAAACAGAAAACTATGATACAGCCACAAGAAAGTGCTTAGTGAAATACCTAAGGCATAGAAGATGCTCAATAAATGTACCTATTCATATTCTTTATTTTTACATGATTTTTCATATGTAATCTCATTTATGATAACTTAAGACATTATCATTCCTGATTTATAAATAACATTTGGAGAAGTTAATTGATTTTCTCTTATTTATACCACTAGTTGATATTAGGGTTAAATTTCCTCCCTTTCATTGACATAAAGAGAACATCTGAGACCTGCAAGTTGTTTGGAGATAATACAGTTTAATATTTTCATGTTCTAGATAAAGAAACTAGCTTAGAGAGGAAGATTGCTAAGGTTTATAACTGATTAGTAGTCGCATCTGGATCAGAACTCACTGCCCTATAAATAAATTCTCCTTTCTTATAGGAATTAATCACATAATATTTGGTTTTATTCTTCCTTCAGCAGAATCCATACTGGACTGATGTAGTTTTTGTCTGGACAGTATTTCCTTTTGCAGGGGGAGGAGGAGGAACAATCTGCTTTTTGCTCTCTGTAGCTCTGGAGAGGCACAATGGCTGTCCATCTGGATGCATATGTAGCCTATATTCAGTCTCTTATAATAAATAGAAACATTTTTCCTTTGCGACGATTTAAATTAATGGGGAAAGGATTGAATTAATACTATTATTAATTATGATCATATTTACAGATGAACAGAGCTGTGAAATGTAAAAGAGCTAGTAGAGTCTCTGGCTCTTTGTCTGCCTTTCTCCACACCCTGATGGTTTCACTCATGTCAGGAGAGCGCAACAGCATACCGGCGGTGGGATTGGAGGTGATAAGGTTGTGGCTAGGAGTGGTGAAGGTTCCAATGACAATAGCATTTCTCCTTTAGCTTCTTCCTTACCCACTGCTGTTACTACCAATATTTCCCATGCATAGTGGTAGCATTTAGGCCATTTGTTGTCCTGAGCTGCTGAGGACACTTCCCAGCTATGAAGTAAAAGTGAGAATGTGCTATAGAGCCAGAAGAAGAAAAATGAATCAAATTCTGAAATAATGCTTCATACAGACTTAAAAAAAAATTCAGTTTAATCCAAACAAATGAAGCTGAATTCTACTTGTGAAATAGCCACTGAAGCTGATGCCAAGTTTTGTGGGGCCACCGCGGTCTGGGAAACAACTCGAAAAACGGTAATGGAGAGGGAGGACTCCACATGCTAACTGGCGAGAACACCAGTAGGACCCGGATTGGGACACAGGCATCCTGATGTGTGTGTTCTAACCATATAGAGAATGTCGCATTGGGGGTGGGATAGGGACACACTAATCAGTCACGCGGGGACAGTGTGCTTTAATGGCGTGCCCTTTTGAGTACTAAAATTATGTTCTTGGAGCTATAATGGGAGTTGAGTCATTTGGACTCCTGGGAACAAGGGCTGCAAGTTCATGTTGGTGCCTGTGACCTTATCCCGAGATCACCGCTGGCAGTGATGGCATGGAGGAGGTGGGGGAGGGGGGAAATTATTGGCCTCATCATACTCTGCGCCCCCACCCCCTGCTGAGAAAGAGGCTGTCTTGGAGGGCAAGAGGACCCAAATACCTTCCTCTATGACTCAGTGCCCGCCTCGTCCTTGCTGTGATGGGTTCGTTTGCTGGCTGTGAGTGTGAGACCCCTAACAGATGGAATCTGAAGCCCCTGCAAAGGCCACACTCTTAGGGCAGTAAAATTACTCTGCATGAGACCATAATGGTGGATGCAGGTCATCTGTTTGCCTAAACCCATAGAATGTGCAGCACTAAGAATGAACCCTAATGTAAACTATGGACTTTGGGTGACAATGATGTGCCAGCGTAGGCTCATTAGTTGTAACAAATGTCCCGCCCTGGTGTGGGGTGTTGGTAATGGGGGAGACCATGCATGTGAGGGGGCAGGGGGTATATAGAAAATCTTTGTACCTTTTCTGTAATTTTGCTGTGAATCGAAAACTGCTCTAAAGAAGTCTTTAAAAATAATGTTCACGGTACCTTGCTGAGGAATCCATGGTGGATTCCCTTTTCCTCCCTCTTTTTCATGTACTTGGCCAAAGTACAATGAATATCAGGTGCTATGGGCTGAGTTGTGTCCCTCCAAAGTCCATATGTTGAAGTCCTAACTCAGTGCTTCAGAATGTGACTGTATTTGGAGATGGGGTCAAAACGAGGTCATTAGGATGGGCTCTCATCCAACAGGACTGGTGTCCTTATAAGGAAGGGAAATTAGGCCACAGACAGGCACACGTACAGCTGACAGACCATGTTAGGACACAGGGAGAAGGTGTCCATCTTCCAGCTGAAGAAACTAACCCTGCAGATATTTTGATTTGGGACATGTAGCCTCCATAAGTGTGAGACAATAAATTTATGTCGTTTAAAGCCCCCCAGTCACGTTAGCTGACTTATGTACATTGTTTCTTATCTCATCTCTTCCATACTAACCTGGCCTTTGGGGGGAGCAGGCCCACACCCTGGCAGAGCCTGAATGTCAGACACCAAGACCCCCACTGCTTGTAATCGGCTGGGCTGCTCCTCGCTTCAGGCCTATCTATACATTTCCACACACTGGGGACCAAGTTATTATTTTTTTCACATTAGAAACATCAAGCTGATGAAAGAAACAAACACTTTTAATGAAACATATGTGGGACACTTAGAAGGAGAAGATTTACAACGTGTCCGCTGTGAAAGCAGAAGGCTTAAGGAAAGTGTGAAGTAGGAGGAGAGAGATAACGGGCTATGATGCCAGAGACACGGCCCGCAGATGAAACAGAAGGGAAAATAATTCCCGTCCGTAAAAATCGCAATTCATTTCCGTATCTGACATGCATCACTAGTACACACACAGGATGCTTTCATCTCCCCGCGCTCGGTCTTTTCTAGAACAATCGTAATAATGTACGCTTTGATCTTGGGGAAGGAAATTAAACTCAGACATGGAGATGGAAAGTTGCCGGAATTGTTTCAAAACCCAAACTCTAAAAATCCCACCTCCTCCCATAGACATGAATTTTGGAGTTAAGAATAACGTGAACATGTTTGTCTAGTTTAAAGAAAATTGACAATGTCTTCACTTCCTTTTGCAATTTTGGATCTAAAATGAAATCCTAAGTAAAGATGGGATGGTGCCATGTGGAAAGATGACTTCCACTTTGTAATGCTTTGTGTCACCAACAGGGCACCTGGGATGGCCGTGTGCAGCAAGCCTTCACTTAATGTCTCTGATAGGCTCTTGGAAACTGCAACTTTCAGCAAAACTGATGGATCATAACACCAGTTTTCCATAGGCTTATGGCTAGAAATAAGAGTGAAGTTCCTATGGCCCATTTCTGGTCACAAAAACATCACCAGCCTTCTAAATAAAGAACCAGACACTTCTAATATTAAGCATTGAAATAAGTCTGAGCTGTGTGTGCATGTATTTAAGAAAGGTGCATAAAAGCGAATAAGATGATAATTTTCCAACCTGCTGATCCCAGTTCAGGGTCACCAGTGGCAAGGGCCTCTCCGGTCAGCGCAGGGCACAGGTAAGACCCACCTGGACAGGATGCCCTTCCTTTGCAGGGCCTCTCACACCCACACCCACACCCACGCAGATGGCACAGTTGAGATGGGCACACTCACCTCCCGTATGCAGCTCCAGGGTGGGGGCAGAAACTCAAGGGCCTGGAGGAAACCTGTACAGATACTGGGAAGATGTGCAGAGTCCACCCAGATGATGGCCCCACTGGGAATATATATATATATATATATATATTTCTCATCAATGTTATAACAAAACATTATTCAAAACCTGCTGTATTTCAATGATCGTAAAAGCTGGTTATTAATATTTTGACTGGATATTAGATTACTATTAATTATATCGCTGCAGAAGCCTGCAAAATATATGTGGTCCTGTCAGTGTGGTTTTTAAAGAAGATAGTAAGTGCATTTGCTTGTATACAGATATGACCGATACATTGCTGCTCTCATGACATTTGTGAAAGGGCTCACTTGGGGTATTCACAAATATGTTGTCTGCATTTTCAAAAATTGAGATATCTCTTTTCTGTTGGTATTTTCAAAGCATGGGCTAGATTGCAGGCTGTAAACGTAGGTTGAAGCCAGTGCAGCTCTGCTTCACCCTGACCTGGCTTCTCTCTTTTTTTCCTCTCTCTCAGGTGGGTCCCCAGAAGAGCAGTCTCTGATCTTATCCAAAATGAGACCCTCCTTTTCCTTCCTCTGAAAGAATGAAGGTCACCAGGGAGCAGGTTGCTGAGTGTGGAGCCAGGGGTGAGCTCTGTGTGCACCTGTGTGCATGTGTGTGTGTGGGGGGGCGGGCGGGGTGGAGGTGGCAGGAGAAGAGGCATGGCCAGGATTCAGGGTGCTGCCTCTCTGTGGGCCCAGCTATGGAAGGCCTGGAGGAAGCACTTGGTTCTGCATCTTCCCAGCTCCAGTGCAGGAGATGCAGTAGGAAAGGGGGTGAAATGTCTGTGCTTCATGGGGCTGCCTGGCCAGCAACCCTCCAAAGGGACAGTGCCAGGTGCTATGACACTCTGCTTGCTCTGGCCAAGTCAGCTCTTCTTTTCATATTTTACATTTTCAGAGCAACTACCTGAAACTATCTAAGTCCATTGTTCCCAATTTGTGGTCCACATACCTCTGAGAATCACAGACATACTTAAAAAAAAAGCTGTGGAGGCATGAAGGCATAGATCTTCAACACAAACAAACTGTTTTGACCTGGACATGTGTTTGAGTTTATCTAATATAATAAAATAAAATTTATTGTAGAGCATTGCTAAATTCAGGGTAATGTTTTGGTCATTATTTTCATTCTGTATGCCCTAAAATATTACTCTTATCATTTGGAAGTGTGCAGTTTTATTTTTTTAACTTCCTCTGAAGGAATTTGGGTCCTTTATATGCCCCGCTTCACTGTGCTTGTGAGATCTTAGTTTGGTGATTATAACTCCAAATTAACTAGCTTCTGGGTTACCACTTACTGAAAATGGGCCATGGTCAAAGATCTGATGCAGCAATAATGAAGGAATTGGTTTTATTCAGGCTATTGCAATAGAGATAAGTGCATGAATGAGGAACGCCTCAGGGGAAAAGGAAAGAGGTGTGGAGTTTTACAGAAGCATGTAAACAAAGATGTCATCCGTGAGGGAGTCAAGAGACAAAATAGAGTGTCTTATCTCAAATGGGGAAGAAAGAGGGAATTCATAGCAATTAACTATTTCCGGAAACACAAAACATAGGGGGATTTCTCAACCATCACTATTTTCTAGGAGCACAGGACTCAGGTGAAGTTTAACATTGTCACCAACACCATGGTTTAAGCTGAGTTGATTCAGTTGTTTTGGCAGAAAGTTTATTTGGTCTATTTACTGGGTCTTAATTTTACATTCACTCAGGTGTGCAAAGATTAACCGTTTTCTGTAACTACATTGAACTAAGATTTCAATCCTCCCTTCCCACTGATGTTAAGGCCCCAAATATCCGTTCATTCCATGTCAACTTAGTTACTTCAGGATATTGGTCACTTGAGTAATTAAACTCCAATTTGGAGCCATCTTCCCTTTTTCTTCCACTCTCTCTATGTGTTGATTGGAGTTCCAGGGGGTTACGCATTGTTTTGGCATCAGGAGTAGACGTTTGGTCTCCCTGGTCTTGGATCATCATTGTCCCTCTTTTCTGCATTCTCTGCTGAAGTGTCTTAAGGGTCTTTCTCCTCTGTGTTCTTGCAGATCCCTCTGTATCCTTGTTCCCTGTGTGTGATGTCTTTGCAGGTCCACATCATTCTTTTGGCGCTTCCATGCCCCTCTTGGGTGCAGCAGGGGAGAATCTAGCTATTATAGAGGGAGATCTAGTTTAATTTGGGGACCTACCTTTAAGAAACAGAATATAAAATTATGATTTTGTTGGGTTGAGTATATTCCTGAGTGTATTTTCTGGCTGAGAAGGACTTCCATTTTGATGAAACATCAGTGGAAACTAAATGCTTCCCTTACAATTTCACACTTCTCATGACTAGGAGAACTTTCCATTGGCTAACATCTGGCTGCATACATTTATTATAAAACCCCTCTCCTCTGCTATCCCTGGGCGATGACTCTGGGTGTTGGCACAGTGAATGCTAGGAGGATTTTTGACTCCCATGTGTATACTTGCATGGCTAGCAAAAACAATTACATGCAGATGTGACTAGGAGCCATGTAACTATATCTGACTTAACTCAAATATGAGTGTACTCTGCTACTCCAACACCATCTGACAGGGAAAAGTGTGTCAGAGGGGATGTTGGAGTGGAGACTATGGTCTTGACCAATTGGTGTTCAAGTTTCTTACTGTAACAGATTTTACAAAAACATGGGACAATGAATACACTGCCAAGACCCTTCTTGGGGCTTTGTAAAGGGGGGATGCACATGAAGCCCTAAACCTTAAACTTCCTTAGCTTTGTAAGTCCTGCTCTATGTGCACAGTAGACTTCAGAGGCCCCTCCTGCCTCACCGGTGCCAAGGAAGACTAATGGTATTGTAGATACTCTGCAGACTAGTCCCACAGCCATTTCTACTTGACTGCTGCAAAGCTATGTTGGATAAGGGTCTTCTCCGTGAGACCGTTGGTTATCTAAGCCTTAGTTTCCTCTCAGAGGAGCACTCTCTAAATCTATTTGGGGTTTCTAGAATTTCATCCCCACTCCAGGGCTTGGACCAAAGGGAAGCAAGTGTGTGCCATGTAAATCCACCAGCATCTAACTCTTTTTCCTTCTCTTTGATGTTCAGTATCCATCTGTTTTGAGCCAGAAAAATAACATTACATCATCAGGCAATCCCCCCTCCTATCTAGTTTAGGGGTAATTTCTATGCCCTGAATTCCTCAGACTATTAGTTTTTTGAAGATGAAAATGGTCTTTCTTTTTCAAAGAACCCTGCTCTTGCAATGAAAAGACTCGATTTTTTAGACATTTTTCTCCTTTTTTTTTGAATTTAAAATTCCTGCTTATGTCCCCTAGTAACTTCTTTGTCTTGGGCTGATTCATTGAATGCTGCTGATACACTGCAGGGAGGACGGGAGGGTGAGGGGAGTTATGGGAAAAAGAAAAGTCAGGTATTGCTTCCATGGTTTAGCCTGCCACATGCATTTTGGGGTATTCTAATTCCTGGCTGACGATAGTCTTAAGAAAACTTGTTAAATGGAATTATTGAATTCTAGTCAGGACATGGCATTGACAACTAGTTTTCCAAATTCTATACATGACATTCTTTTTGTTTGTTCAATTATTAAAAAGTGACTCAGTGATTGGGTACGACACTGAGGCTACGTATGTTGCTGTTCTGCCAAAAAGGCAGGTGAGAGTAGACCTGCATGATTTCCACCCTCATTTAGCTTCCCATTGGGTTTGGTGAATATGCCACAAATATAATTATATAATTTGTAGAATATTTAATTATAGTATAGGCCACAAAGAGAGGTACAAGTTGCCATTGAACTGATTAACAGAGATATTTAATTTACGTAATCTCAAAAAAGTGGTTTGGGGATTACAATGCCAAACACTTGGTATTTGTGGAATAATTATTTGTTCAGCGATTGATTGCATAAATGGGTGATAGAAGGAAATAGAATCCTTCATTTTTTCCCTCATGCCAACTTGCAGAGACAAGTTTTTATAAACTTTCTCTGTGTATTTTATGCTTAAAATGTATATATTTTTATTTTCTTAATCTACAAGACAGGAGTAAGAGGATAAGGTATTAAATCCAGTTTTGAGAGATAGAATGTTAAGGTTACTGCCAAGGTGAATCTGTAGCTTCTAGACCAACTTTGTAAATGGTATAATGATTCTTAGCAAGCTCAATTTATCCCATAGAAATTATTTTACAGATGAGGAAAGTGGAAACACAGAGCAGTGTGTACCCTGTTCTAGGAGTCTGATTCTCCAATCCAAGGCTAAGTCCTTCCTTCCTGACATAGAACCGCAGTCTTTACACTGCTGTTCCCTGGCTGAACACTATACTCAATTTATGAATCATTTTTGAGCACTTCCTCCTGCCATGTGTCCAGGTACCACAACCATCAAATGACCCCTCAAGAAGTCCACAGTTGGTAAGAGAGACTACCATATAAGTAATTAAAATACAATATGGAAAGTATTTCATAGGGCAAGGTGCTACAGAAAAGCAGGACAGTTCTGGTAGGTAAGAGAGACAGTAATAAGGTTATACAGCTGTGCTGCCTGATACAGTAGACGTTAGCCCAGTGTGGCTATTTAAAGAATCTGCCTTTTGACCCAGTGATTTCACTTCTGGGAATATATCCCAAGGAACCCAAAACACTAATTTGAAAGAAGATAAGCACCCCTATGTTCATTGCAGCATTAATTACAGTCACCAAGATCTGAAAGCAGCCCAAGTGCCCATCAGTAGATGAGAAGGTAAAACAACTGTGGGACATTACACAATGGAATTCTACTCGGCTGTAAAAAAGAATAAAGTTTTGCCTTTTGCGACAGTATAGATGGACCTGGAGAACATCATGCTAAGTGAAATAAGCCAGTCAGAGAAAGACCAATACCATATGATTTCACTCACAGGTAGAATCTAATGAACAAACTGAACTAACAAGGAAAATAGAGACACACTCATAGATGGAGAGCAGGTTGACAGCTAAGGTAGGGGGGAGGGTAGGGAGACGAGGGATTGAGCAAACAGGAAACGTGGACAATGGATCATAGTGTGGTGATTAAAGAGGAAGGAGGATATAAGGGGACTAACGGGTAATGGGAAAAATACAATAAGAACCATTAAAAATAAAGTAAATTAATTAAAACTAAATAAAGCTAAAAGTTTAGTTCTTCAGATACATTAGTCAAATTGAAGTACTCGGCAGGCACGTGTGGCTATTGGCTACCGTCCTGGACAGTGGCGGTGTGTAACTTTCCCACCATGGCAGAAGGCGCTCTGAGACAGGGCGGTAAGTCCAAGGAGGCCAAGGGGGAGCTCCCGAGGTGATAGAACTATTATGTGGTTCTGGAGAGGAATCATCTTTGACAATCTGTACATCAGTCAGCACATAAAAACCACCCTGGTTGTTTTTAACAGAAGAAATTCAATGGAAAGAATTGTGAACTAGATACTGGAGAAATGAAGAGGCAAAAAGGGAATGGAAGTGTCATTCCAAGGGCTTGGGAAACAGTGCAATAGTGGTCATGATTATTAAAATATAGAAGCTTAGAGACGGGATGTGTGGAGCTGAAATTAAGACTTTTGTTCAAGGAAGACTTTTGAGGAGAGAGTACCATCTGGCTGGTTCTAGTGTCTTTGAACTTGGAAGGGAGGTCCTGTGAGGCTGGAACACAGACCTCTGAGGAAAGGGTGCTGCAGGGCTGGTGCTGGCATCTCTGAGCTAGGAGGAGGGGCTCATGGGGCAGGGAGCTGTTGGCAACTGGCTTGTTCTGCTGTCTCTGACAGGGCATGCTAAGATTGGTTATGAGAATGGTGAAAAACTGAACACTGAAATCAACTCTAGATACTGGAATAAACTGCTACTATGGAGGTGGAAAGTGTGGCTGGGGTCATGCTTCCAGAAACAGGTGGCAAACGCAGAAGAATAAAGCCCTCTACCTTTCTTCTGCCTTCCAGTCTTCTAGC
Organism: Furipterus horrens; assembly: GCF_987537825.1. Taxonomy (NCBI): domain Eukaryota; kingdom Metazoa; phylum Chordata; class Mammalia; order Chiroptera; family Furipteridae; genus Furipterus; species Furipterus horrens. The sequence continues at coordinate 12,320,943 of NW_028327178.1, forward strand.
ATCCCTTTGGCAGAGTGTAGCAGGGAGCCAACTGGCAAAGTCCCAGTCTCAGCATCAGGAAGCACAATATGGGGCTGGGGGGTGAATGCTGTATAAAAAGAATTTGACGGGCCTTTGTTCCTGGCTCCTGGGAGGATGACTCTAAATCCCTGGAATTTCCCAAATAATAGGACTGTCTTTGTTATTCAAGAGCCCCTTGGATCACATCTGAATTTATACTATTGATGATTCAGATGGGTACTGGTCTCCAGAAAGATCAACCATGTTATTGGAGGGCTAGGGCTTTGAGACAGCCTGACTAGCCTTTGGGGAGTTCAAGCACATGGCCAATGATTTGGTCAATCAGATCCACATAATGAAACCCTCATAAAACCTGGACACCAAAGTACCACAAAGCTTTCTGGTCTGTGACCACATCAGTGTGCCAGGAGGGTGATGTGTCCTGATTCCATGGCAAAAGGCACAAGATTTTTGTCTAGGAAGATTTCACCCTATGTCTCCTCATTTGGCTAGTCCTGATTTGAATCTTTTATAACAGCAATTTTCAACCTGTGTGCTGTTGCCACAAGAACTTTTAAAACATACAATACCTAACTATTTAGTCAGGGGCACTGACCTCTTTTCCTTTAGATTGTCAAATAAAAAATGATAACAGTCAACACAACAATAGCTGTCCAATGTGAAAGAATCAAAATTGTACTTATTTTTGCCAGAGTGGCAAAAAATAGATATTTTTGGTGTGCCACAAAAATTTAGCAGTTTATATGTATAATACCATGATATGAAAAACATTGAAAATCACTGCTTTATACTAACACTGTAATCATAATTATAGTGCTTTCCTGAACTCTGTGAGTCATGATAGCCAATTAGTGAACCTGAGGGGGTTGTGGGACCAGTGGGTTTGGATACTGTTGAACTTAGGACTGGCATCTGAAGTAGAGACTCCATAGGTTCAAAATGTGTGGAGTCTACCTCTTACTTGGGTTGTTAGGGACAGAATTGAATCGTATTGTGGTATTTCAGGGGAAGAGTTGGGAGAAGAACTTGAAGCTCTGATGTAATTGTTTAGTAAATTGGCCTGATATATCAAAATGGCTGTCTTCTATGAAGTGTTAGTGTTCTGATCATTTATATCCCAAAACTTATGGTCATGGATTTTGTGAATCAGGTTGGCTTTTCTTGGCTTTTTTTTCTCCCAAAGGACACATACAAACATCAGGTTGTTCTCTGTATCTATGAGTTTGTGTTTGTTTTGCTTTGTTTGTTCTTTTTTTTTAGAATCCACATGTAAGTGAAATCATACGGAATCTGTCTCTGTCTGTCTGGCTTATTTCATTTAGCATAATACCCTCTAGTTCTTTCCATGTTGTTGCAAGTGGCAAGATTTTACTCTTTTTTATTGCTGAGTAATATTCCAATGTGTGTGTGTGTATTCACATCTTCTCATATATACAGAGAACAAACTGATGATTGCTGAAGAAGAGCAGGGTAGGCAGACAGGTTAGGAAGGTAAAGAGGAACAAGAAGCACAAACTACTAATTATAAAATTAGTAAGTCACGGGGGTGTTAAGTGCAGCACAGAGAATATAACATTAATATTGTGATAACTTTTACGACGACAGATGGTTACTAGAATTATTGCAATGATCACATTATAAGGTTTAAATGTGTTAAACCACTATGTTGTATACCCAAAACTAATATAATACTGTATGTCAACTCTAATAAAAAATACCACCTGAGTAAATAAAAGCAGAATTTAAAAACTACAGAAACAGCAACAAAAAGATGCCAGCAAAAATTTCCTTGGATTCCTTTGGCCAGAACTGGGTTCCATGTTCATGCCTCAGCTGCAAGGAATACTGGGAAAGCCAGCCTGTGGCATTTGCAAGCCTCTCTTAAGAGGAGGTGAGCCTTGCCTACAAGAAGGGAGAAGAGGAGTAGCTTTGAGGCAGCAGCCAATGATGTTTGTGACAAGTACTTAGCTTCTAAAATGCTAATGTAGTCGTTATTACATGCCAGAGGAGTTTAATATCAACCCCCTTATTTCCCACAACTCCACGAGCCAGGCGCTGTTATGACCCCCATTTAACAGACAAGGAGACAGAGGCACCGAGAGATGAAAGTAACTGGCTCCTTAGCATAGGTTGGACGTGGTGGAGGCAGGAGCCAAACCTGGCTCCAGAGTCTGTGCTCTCCACCCCTGCACTGCACCGTCTCTGCAGAATGCGGGGTAAAGCATCATACATGGCAGGCTCCCTAGGAAAGCTGGTTTCTCATCCCTCTGCTGATTCTGCCACAGGAGCGTATGGATGCTGGGTGGAAAGGATGGCAGGGAAAGCAGAGTATCCCCTTTGAAATGCCCCCTTCCCCAATCCCTTCTGGTTTCTTGGATTTATCTTTCCTCCTCTGGCAGATTCCTATCAGTTCCAAAAGAATTTGTAAAATTTACCCCAAAATTCTCCCTTTACTTATTGTAGTTAAGGTATGTATAGAAAGGATCATTATTTTTTATTCTTTATTTTCTTGAAAGTCCTGACCAATAGAGGATAAATATATTCTGTTTCTAAGGATCAGTAGAAATGGGCTGATAGCTTATGGGGGTTGTTTTTAGTATTCTTTCCCTCACGAGAAGCAACTTAAAATGTATATGAAGTCTACAGCGACATGGCCTCCTGGCGAGGTCACTTTAAAATACAGCACCTGGCTAACCCGAGTGAGACAGCACTCGCGGGATGGGCGTCGCGGCGCCACAGTGACCGAGGCAGCAGCGGGGGATCCCCTTTCATAGGACTTAAAGGAAGCGAGCCAAGCATTTGGTGACACAAACCAGTGATTCAAGAGGGAACAGGAAAGCACTATCACAGATTTCCTAACCCGAGACACTGAAACCTAAAAACAAGGTCACATGTCCGCACAAGGAAGAAAGGAACCTCTGGAAAGGGAGGAAAAAACAGCCAAATATAACTCCACCTAAAGATGATCAGAAAAACATCCTCACTGGTTTGACAGCCCACCGAGAATACCACACGAGTGCACTGAGCTCCCAAAGCAGGGAAGGGACAGAAAGCCTTCGCCTGCTGATTGAAAAATCAAGAAGCAAATTTCTTGTCTTCCTGCAGAGACCGTTGCAGAGCAGATCTTTAGAGAGTAGAGCTAGCCCCTAAAGTGGGGGTTTCCCGTAGAGATGAAGCAGCTGCACCTTTGATGACTCTTTAGATATTAGCAAAACACTTGCTAAATATAGAAGAACATCAACAAGTCATAAATAAGGGAACAGGAGTGGGAAACTCCATACAAAAGGTGAGTGGGCAAGAACAAAGACATCCTTTTTTGCCAAAGGCAATTATCATGTGCAGCATCAAAGCCTTAATCACCGACTCATTTAAAAGTTCAAATGCCAAACAGGAATAAAAGTCCCATGTAGGAAACTGTCACATATCAGGGGACTGGAGGCAAGCTACGACCTAGTGTCTGTTTCTAGCACATTATTCCATGGACTGGAAAGAAACCATGTGAGTGTTTTGAAGCGAACACACAAAAATTGAAGCAAACATTTAACAGTGTTTTTGTTTAGACTATTCCTTCCTCCTTTACCTTCTGCTTTCCTGCCCATGGGACGCTCTCAGGAATGGGTTTTGTCCGACAGTCATTTGCAGCCTCTAGGGAGTGTGGCATTTGATCTCTGTGTTTTGGGACCTTTGCTTCCCTCCCCAACTCTTCAACTGATAGGAATCCCCATTGAAACTTGGATGTTTTGTAGCCTCGTTACCTTTTATCGTGCTAGTAGGTTCTAATTCCTTGCTGCTATGAATATTCTTATCTATGTCACCTGGTAAACATGTGCATGAGTTTCTCTTGGCTATGCACCTGCAAGTGAAGTTTTTGGGTTGTGGGGTGTGCACACGTTCAATTTTGCTGAGTGATGCTAAACAGTATTTCAAAGTGGGAGTAAAAAATGGTGGCTTGCTCCCACCAACAATGTATGTGGGTATATGTAGATGCTCGCTATTCCAAATCTTTATTCCGCATCTCGCTAATATCATCTGACTTTTAAATTTTTGCCCACCAGGTAGGAGTGAATGGTATCTCACTGGGGTTTCATCGTGCATTTTCCTGATTATTAATGAACACTCCCCGTATGCAATGAGCATTGATCTTGCCTCAACTGTGAAATGCCTCTTCATCTCTTTTGCCCATGGATCGTTCATTCCTTCTTGGGTTTTTGTTCTTTATTTTTGGGATATTAATCCTTTGTTAGTTTTAGGTATTGCAGATGTCTTCTCCCAGTTTGTATCTTGTCTCTTTACTGTCTTTTTTGGTGTTTCTGATAAATGAACATCAGTGTAGTTGAACCAATCACCATTGTTTCTTTATAGTTTGTTCTTTGTGTGACTTGTTTATTAATCATTCCTTATCCTGAGGTCACAATAATGTTTTTCTCTTTTTTTTCATAAAAAATTGTAAAAATCTCCCTTCCATTGTCATTGGTCTATCTAAAATTGATTTTAGTGAGTGGTGTGAGGGGTAGATTTATTTATTTTTCTTCTCCTCCTCCTTCTTCTTTTATATTGCTAATCCATTGTACCAGCACCATTATGGAAGAGTTCCTCCTTTTTCACTTATTTGTAATATCACTTCTTCCATGTATATGTGGGTCTTCTTGGGTCTCTCTATTCTATTCCATAGACTCTGACTGTCTGTCTCTGCATCAATTCCGCTGTGTTATTTTCTATGACTTTACAATTATGCTGGTCTGGTAGGGCACACTATAATTTTCAAGTCTGACTGGAATCTGAATGGGTCAGATCTAGGATGATAGATAAACAGAAGACTTTCTTTAAATTCAAAAGAATTTCAGGCATGTCGGTTCTAAAATGTGCTGGCATTGAGTATTATAAGAAAATGAAACGATTCAAAAAAGTCTTTTCTTCAATAGCCATATTTGAACCAAATGTACATTCTTTTGCAAACATATAACAGGAAGCTAGGATATACTTTGTTGAAGACTAGTGATGAGTGCCTAGTTTTTCTTTACAGAGGTGTGAAGATACTGTACATTTGGGTTTCCTTCCTACAGGAACCAGAAATCAGCAGTTGAAATGTAAAATGTTTATGTCATACATGCTCATACTTTCAAGGCCCTCTATGCACAAAGACATTCATTCCACTCTCCCCTGTCATTCATACAAGTCCTAAAAGCCCCACCTGAGTGAGAAAGTCCTGCCTTTACAGACTGCTCTTGTTCACCCAACTTGATCCCATTTTTATGAAAAAAAATATATATATGTATATATACACACACATACCAGATTAGATAATGAAGTCCTCCTGAAGATGCCTTCTTTAGAGTTATCTAAAGTTTATCAGCAAAACAACTTTGACTCAGTTAAATGGCGATGTGTCACACACCCGAACGTGTGAAGCAATTTGAAAAAATAGTTTAAATATGCCATGGATTTGTAAATTAATGCAGGGCTCACTGTGCTTGAATTTCCATTTCTAAACTGCTTCATTTGCATGCAAAGAGTGGGCAATTTTTGTGTGTGTGAAAATTTAGCCTTAAGAAATGAAAATCAAAAACTCAGCAACTTGAAAAGAGCTGTTAGGCATAGAAATTGTTTAATCGGTTTCCAGCAGGGCCAATGGTGTTGGCATTTTGAAATACCAGATTGGATTGGCATCCTAGAAAAAAAATCCTCAGCTCAGAAAAAGTCGCCTAAAAAAGCCACTATCTACAAAGTGGTGAAGGAAGATGGCCGAGATATGACAAATGCCAATGAAACAAATTCTGCGATCGAGAGAGAGAGCCTGACGTGTGAAATGAACAAATGTTAAATGTGATAAAATTTCTGTCAGTGCTACCCCAATCATCTATTCTGACAAATACAATGCTCGATCAAAAAATCAGGTACTTTTGTCCAAGAGATTTTTCCTTGTGGGTGTTTTAAGAGGGCCCAATACTGTGGGGGCATCTTTAAGTCAATGCTCTCACTTTAGAGTGTATTAAAAGGGGTCTAATAATCCCCCTGTATAACAAGGTTGAGATCCCCAACTTAAATTTTCATTCCAAGGTTTTTAAAATCCAAGTTTAAAATGAGATTTCATTTAAACACAGCTCTACATTTTGTGATGGGTTTGAGGCTCAGACCTAGAAAACGAGACCAGAATACTACATTTTGTTAGAGACTGTATTTCTTTATCTATTGTATCACAAATGAAAGGTGCAGAGTTAGACCTATCCATGTATAATGATGATGATGATAATGATGATGATGATGATGATGATGATGATGATCATGGTTTTTCTGGGTACCTGCTTCGTGGTGGGTACTAACCAAGGTGCTAGGCATACAAAAATAAATGGGAAGCACACATTGTGCCCTCAAGAAATGTAGCCTTTTCAGTGAATCTCTTTCTACTGGGTTTTATAAAAGAAGTTGTCTCCCTGAGTTATCTAGTTTCCTCCCAAAGGACCTGCTGAAAGCAAAAGGTCCAGATAACAAGGAAGGCGATTCTATCCTTTCCTATTTCCTCTGTACTTCAAGTCCATGGAAGAGTAAAGAACTCAAGGAATGCGATCCTGTGTCCTACAGCATTTGAGCCATATGCTCTGCTCACATTGATTCTTCTCCTAGCCAGGGAACAGAGAAAATTGGGTCTCGACAGCTCTGTTTTTTCTTTCCAGGGCTGGTGATGGAACTCGTGGGTAAGAGTAAGAGAATTCCATATTGTTTTCATGCTGGGATCATTTCTATTTGTGTTGTTGCTGAAAAAGAACAAACCTTATGACCCAGCTTCTTCAGACATGAGTCCTAAGTTCTCAACATGGTGCTCGTCATGTATCAATGTTTGTTGATTGACAATGCAGGGATGACAGGCATAGAACTGTCATAAAGTAACTGTAGTATGTTTCAAAATAAGACAATCAAATAGCAAATGTTAATTTATGCCTACTATGAATATATTCAAAACTAATTCTAGACTACATTTGTAGGGAAGTGAAAGAAAAGAATTGCAGAATTGGGGAGGGAAACATTGCAAGAATGGAGAGATTCTTGGCATTATTCTTTCTTTTTCTGTGAGTGACCTGTGGACTGAGGTGTATATGGTGTATACGCGCCAGGCTAAACTAGAAGGGCTAATACCTGGGTTCTATTTGAATCCTTGTTAACTTGCTCTTGAATATGAATAATCTTGTAATTTATAAACCCATGGTGGATATAAAAGAATTAATTTTAAAAGATATGGCTACACATATGTGGGTATGTGTCCCTATATCTAAACATTATCCTCAAAACATGAAGATTTATCGTTCGTATGGCTTAGTCAAAAGTCCATTCTTTAAATGATAGGTGATTAGCACATGGCAAATGCTTCAAGATTTAAGTTAAATGAGACTGAACGTAAAACCCATTGTATAATCTTGGCCTGACCCTCACTCATATTCATTTTACAAAGAAAGTGAAGCTGGGCATGGGGTTAAGGATTGGCAGCTATCCTTAAATCAAACACCTCTGAACAGCTCATATCAGTTAGGAATGCTTCTGGCTTTCAGGAACAGAAAATATGAATAATGGTGGCCTAGGCAATAAACATTGAATTTTTAAAGACAAGAAATGTGGAGGTAGGTATTTTTAGGTTGGTGCAATGGCTCAGGAATGTCTTTAAACATTCAGGAGCCAGAATTTTTTGCAAACCTCATGTCTGCATTATGGCTGCCTCAGCTCCGGGCATTACCTGCTCAAGCTAGCATCCTACATGGAAAATGAAGGCCAGAGGCTAAAGATCTTACCTTCTGAAGCTCTGTCTTTTTAGACTGTAGGGAGGGAGCCTTGATAATTCTTAGCTTTACTTTTCACTGTCCAGAGTGGTATCACATAATGGGATTACCATGAATTGTTGGATTAGTCATTACTTAATTCCTAGTGCTGGAGAAGCCACCTTCCCTGAGATCTGGGGATATCTGCTTGCTACCTGAGTTCATTGTCAGAGTTCTGTGGTCAGGGAAGGCGGTCATGGGCAGTGTCTGTGCAGCCTGTGGGATGTGCTCTAAGAGCTGAGGGAGGTAGAGTAGGAGCCAGACTCAGAAGTGCTGGACCATGGGCTATGGAGACAGAGGACTCAAGACTGAATTTTGGATCTGCTGCTTACCAGCATTATGACCTTGGACAAGGTTCTTAATTTTCTTCTTTACAGGTGAATTTCATGGAAGCATACCTACCTCACAGGGTTGTTACGAGAATTAATGAGATAATGTAGACAAAGCACCTAGCACAGAGCTGGACACGTGTGTTAAAGAGTTAAGAAGCAGAGACCTCCATTTCAGAGCCAGCAGGTGCAGAAAGGACGGTCCTCTGCTGCTACATGCTAATGAGGCTTTGGGCTCATTTGGGGAAAGATCACTGTTCTAAGAGGCAGGAGGCCAGGCTTGTGGCTCTGTCATTAATTTGCTAAGTATTTGGGAGGAAAGTTCCTTTCCTGGGCCTCAGTTTTCTCAAGGATAAGACGGGGATAGGGATGAGGGGTTTCCATGTTTGATTCAGCTCTGACATTCTGCCTCACTGGCGGGCTTTTTGCAGCGCACAGGAGGTGGCATGGGTCCTGGAGGGTCTTCAGGGGCCGCGCCTATCACACTCATTGACCAGACAGGAGACTGCCTGTGCTTTCACTAATGGCACCGTTTGCTGCTCTCCATATAAAGGTGGGATGTAAGGTGGGGTGTACACTCCCCATGCTCCACATGCTTTCAAAAAGTAAAAGAAGTCATTGGAACATGTTAGGTGCCTCATTACTGAAATGGCTAAGTGACTTCCTCCAAAAGGGTCTCCCTTGGTCTGACATTCCAGATTCTATCCCACTGTCTGTCGATACTTGATTTTACATTTGAACTTGATTTTACATTTGAACTTGATTTTACATCAGGAAGATATTCATAAATGCTCTTAGTTAAATTTGTACTTCTTTAGTTTCGATAAAAACAAGGCAAATACATAATTAGCATTTTAACAATAAATAAATTAGGTCTTGAGATTGCTATAACAATATACACTGTTGAAGAACACAGTCTAAAAATAAAGGCAGAGCCATAAACACACTCTCCTTTCTCTCTGGAAATCAAAAACACACGAATAGTTTTATGACCAAAGAGGAATAATGAAAGGAACTGAAAACTTTCAGGGAGAAGAAGGTAGTTGTGTGGAGTTGGATGAGGAACAGTTGTATCCAACATGATACACTTGCTTTGGAAGTCTTGATTATTAGCTCCACTTAAAAAAGACACCAGCAAGGATAAATGTAAAACTGATGTTAGGAGATTAAAAAAAAAACTGCAACCTATGAAAACCAAGTAGTCATTTGCAAAAGACTGTTCCAATCAACGGAATTGTTTCCTTTAGGAAAACTGTCGGATGCTCACCATACTCTGTCCTGGAACAGCCTGGAAATTATTCTTTCTTCCTGTGGGACACAGAGCTGTTCAAATGCTTCGTGAAGTCTGTCATGCCCTAAAAAATCCTGAGTGTCATTGTGGAATAATCAGCCTCAGATTTAATGTTACACAGTTTCCAAGGCCTGCTGCAATTAGGGTAAATTTGGGGCTAGTGACGACAAAAGGAGTCTGGCTTGAGACAAAGGGTACCCGTGCCGTGGGGTTTGATGTGGCCCATGGCTCACACCACCCTTGACATTGGCTCAGACCTTTGGAACTCTGGGTACTTTGCACACTTAGGTTTATGAACAACCTTCTGTTCCGAGTTTCTCTAAATTGCTTCATGGTGATATATCCTGAGGCCTGTATGTTTAAGACATAAATGGAAACAAGTACAAAAATGCCACGGAGTGAAATGATCCATAGCCAGAAAAACACTCTTCTAGGGTAAATAATTCATAGAGAAAGTGGATCCAGAACAGAGATACTGAAAGCATTTTCAAATCTGGAAATCTGCGTATATGTGAATGTGTGTTTGCCTGCACCTGCACACATGAAAGTTTGTCTTCCCTGATTTTGGGGTGAATCTGATAATGACATTTATCCTATAATGAACTCGATGACTTGTCTCTTTCCTATGCAGGTTTCTCCCCACCCCCACCCACTGGGTCCTGACCCCACTCTGGGAGGAATTTTAGAAAATGATTATGCTCAGTTAAGATCCATGGAAGGACACTTGGGTATATTATAGGAGTCCCTACAGTCTGCAGTGAAGTGGAGTTCAGTAAAAAACATAGAAGCAGATTAGTAATAAAAGCATGTTCCATGGTAAAAAAAAAACACACCAAAATCCAGGGGCCTAGGCACAGGCCAGGAAGACAGGGAGGACAAGCAGGCACATTCTGCAGAAGCTCATTAAGTGGAAATGGGCCGGGGGATTGAGAAGGCAGGAGCTGTATATGCACAGGGCTTTGTAGCGGGCTGTGAGCACTTGGAACCTGATCAGAGAAATTCAGAGCTGGAAGGGAGCTTACAGGTTTCTAAATCCAGCCTTCATGTTGCAGACGAGGAAACCAAGGTCCAGGGCTTTACCCAAGGTCTTCCCTAAATTAGAGACCGTCCCAGGGATGGGGCCCAGGGCTCCCCACGTGCAGCCCAGGGGCTCCCCAGCACTGGCGGTGATCTGTTTCTTATAGAGGTAGTCCCTCCTGCTCGCTGAAATTTTACTAGAAAACAATGAAGTGTAGGAAACTGTATTTTACAAATAACTGGAAAAGCGATCAGGGAATAATAGCAAACAAGGGTTATACTATAAAGAAAGAGTTTCTTAATGCTAGTTATGCACTAGAACTCCCTAGGAAGCTTAAAAATAAATATAATGACTATATCAATATGTTGTACTATGAACTAATATAATATTGTATATCAACTATACCTTAATAAAAATAAAAAGTATAAGCCTCCACATCACACTAATTTAACTGGAATCGATGTGGGTGAGGCCCTGATTGATCACCAAGAGAGCTCCCAGATGATTATAATGTGCAGCTGGAATTGGCATAAAAGATCTGAATTTGAATCCTGTTATTATTAGCTGTGTGACTTGAGACAAGTAACTTAACCTCTCTGAGATTTGTTTTGCTCCCATGTGAAATGGAGCCATAGGGCCTGCCTTCTAAGCTTGCTGAGAGATTAGAGAAGCATAAATCCTGCCTGAGCAGAGCAGGTATTTATCCTTAAATGTTCATCTCCTCTATGGGAATCCGAATCTCAGTGATTCTTATCAGGGGCTCAGTTTTTATTTTGATAGCTATTATTTAGTGAGTTTCCTTTCCTAGTGTATTCCTAACTCTCTGAGCACACCCTCAACCATTCTCATTGAAAAGCGAGGAATGGTTCTCAATTTTCAAAATAAAGTGGTGGGGAAGAGTAGCTAGTCACCAAGAAAGTGCTACTCAATTCACTGACCACGCTCCTTCCCGGGCTGGGCTTGGGGGGCACTGCCTGCAGGGCTGAGCCTCCTAGCTCTCGCTGGAGGGCAGGGCTGGGCTTTCCAGAACGAAAACTGCACAGCAGTGGGTTCACAGGTGCACCCTTAGGTGGTGTCGAGTCACACATCCGTGGACGAAGTGGTCTCAGAGCTTTCTTCCCGAGAATCTAACGCGGTCTCTCTGTAATTCTGTTTCTGTTTACGGCTGTCTTTTATGTATGGCAAGTGAAACAGGTTTCCCATTTTCAGTAGTGAGCCTACAGTAAGGAAAAACTGTGCTGACTTGAAACTCTGAAGCGAGCCGTGGAGGAGTGGGCAGCAGACAGACAGAGTGGGGACGGTGGGAGATTCCGGGATTGCCGCCTTGGCTCACCGGGGAGACCTCGGGCTAGAACAGTGACTCACTCTTTCTGGGCCTCTGGGCCTTCAATGGTAAAATAAAAGTGTTACACTTGGCAGTGCCCGAGGTTGCTTCAAATTTAAGCATATCTGATATTCAGACCTAACACAATTTGTTCTTTTAAGGGTAGTCTCACTCATCAAAGATGTGAAAAACACTCCCTCAAACCAAGAAAATGGGATGGAAGTTAAATTTCTCTCTATTTCCTATGCCCTTAGAAGAACCTGTGTTTGTTTGTTCTTAATAGAGAGTCTTTCTTTATTGAAAGCCACACTCTTCTCTTGATGGTAGCCCTTATTCATTAATTTTAAAGAGTGTTGTGACCTGGTCGATCACCTACATTTAGGTGTACAGTACTGCCCAAGCCAGTTGCGTTCTTTTGTGAATTTCCCTGGCAATTAGATCTGTGGATTATCGCTGGGTTAGCTGTTTTAGCCTTTTTTTTGCAGTCTTGGGAGATCTGAAATACAAGACAGATTCTCGCACTACAGAGTGGTAGTAAAACATTAATTGCTATAAATACAGCATTAATTTGGTGGTTTGGATAAAAATTTGGCATCAGTGATTTGCTGGTTGCCTCCAGATTGCTAACCGTGTGAGTCTTGGTCCGTAGCACACAGTGAGTTTCCTGGTGGTGTAGGGGCTGGTGGTGCTAGGGCCTGAAGGACATGTGGGAGACCCTCTAGGTTTTGGGAATTGTTCCCTGAGGTTAGTGCCATCGGGAAGGGCCATGGCTACGGTGAGGTTAGCAAGGCACCCATGGTGCAGGATACAAGGAGTCATTCCCAGGTTTCTGCAAGTGGTTCCCCTGAGTACAGACCTCTGTCCATTCAGGAGCTGCTGAGGTTTCTCTCTCCATGCTGGGCAGTGAAGAACTAGGCTCCCCACCCCTCGGCTGCATGGTCATTTTCTGCTTCCGTAAGATCTCCCTCCTCCACCAGTTCAAACTCTCCTTTCCCAGTGGGGACTCCTGCACCGACTCAGTTTCGTGTGGTTTTCTGTTTCCTGTTCCCTGGGATGAGAGTAAGCGAAGTCTAGAAATGGGGGTTATAAAGACTTAAATTCAAGCAGGGTCTTTTCAATGCTTCCTGGGTCCCCAACATTGTTCAAAAACACTTCCTGGTGCATGATTTTACCTAATCCTTTCTGTGTGATTATACCCACCTCTGTGAAGGGGAACTCAAGGCTTAGAGAATGACTCACTTTTCCCTTAGGTGATAATGAGCTTCTGAAACTAGCAATCTTACATTACAATCTTACATGTCCAGCAGACAGTTAACTGGGAGTCTTCCAATAGAGGAGAAACACTGGGGAAGTCTCTAGGAGGTCAAAGTATTTGCTACAGATGTGAACTTCACTTGACTAGGGTTGAGGAAATCCTGCAGACAAGACAGGATAATTCTTTCGGTTGCAGGGGGTTTGGAGGAGTAAGGAGGGGCCTGGAGGTGGATGCTCTGTTAAGATTTGACTTTGAGGCAGGGGAATCCATGGGCCACCCAGCTCTGGGCAGCCCCCTAAAGGGAACAGGGTCCTTGGGTCTGGAGCTGCAGGTGGACCCGTGAATGTGAGTTAGTGGCATGCCCTGGCAATGGGGGCAACTCTGGGCTTAAGAATGAATTGTTTGGAAATATGTGGAAATGTTGTGTGAAGGGAATGGAGTGTTTGTCAGCAGTTTATTCAGTCAGCCAATCAGTCACTCACTCAGTCACTCAATTTATTGAGCATCTTCTAAATGCCACATTGTTCTTAGCACAGAGGATAGAGAGGTAAACCACCCGAGGAGAGCCCGGCTGTCTGGAAGCTGTAGGTTGAGCAGAGAAGGGAGAGCAAATAAGGGGACCAGGAATGAATGGCCGGGGAGGTGGCTGGAGAACCAGGAGGGAGTGGTATTAGGCAAGCCTAGAGGATAGTATTTTCAGAATAAGGAATAACAGGCTAAATCTCTATTGGAAGGGACAGGAACCGAAGAAGGAGGAGCTGCCAAAAATCTGTACATACCCCACCACTTTACACCCAGACAATGTACAACTTTTCCTTTCGGTCCTTTTTCAAGAGGCTTCACTCTAACATCATTCACATCACAATAGAGCAAGTGATGTACAATGATACGGAAGCATAAAACATGTGCACTGGTGGGCATGCTTGCCATCATGCTGGCCCTTGCTGCGTTCTCCAGGGAGGAGCCTCTTGGGAACTGTGGTGAGCTTTAAATCAAGCGTTTGAAGTGGTTCTTATTTGGGGTCAAAACAGATCTGAGCACCAGACGTAGGCGTGCGGCACCAGAACGGAGCAGTGATTCCAGAGATGGGGTGCGTGTCTGCCAGGATCAACCACGGGCCCTGCCAGCTCCTTTGGGAGCCGAGATGCCGGAGAGCAGCCTGCCACCAAGAAGAAGAGCCAAAATGGCAGCAACACCTCCAAAGACAGGGAATTCAGAAAACGTTCCTAGGAAACCAATTCCCTTTTGTGCAATGGTGACAATACCAAGGTCCCAGTCCCTTTGCTCCTGAGAATAATTACATGTTCCACGTGTGTAATCTTTGAAAGTTTACAAAGTGCTTCCATGGGTGTTATTTTATGGATTTTATCTGAGCCGGGAGTGTGTGGACTGCTCTGACAAGGAGCCCTCAAATCCTCCCACATCAGCTTAAGTCGCTCTGTCTTCTTTCCAAACTGGAGCCATGGAAACTCTGGCCACCCCTTGAGATGTGGCCTCCTGCCTTTAAATGATTTCCCTCCCCTCCCGGCAATCTTGAAAATGAGAAATCATGACTCGGAATTGTGAGTGGAAGGGAGATGTTCTATTCTTTCCTATTTAGTTTTCCAGTTTTTCTGTGACAAGCATCACTACATTTGTAATTAGAAAAAATAAGTTATTTAAAAACTCAGGGGAAGCAAGCTTCTGAAATGCACCACAGTCGACAAGACTTGCTTTCCAGGGCAGGCCTGACCAGCGGGGCTGGCCGGCTGCTTTGATCGAGGCTTCTGGACTGGAAGAGCCTTCGGATTTTTGAACAAGGGCCATAGAGGTCATCTCGTCAACCCGCTTTGTGCCCCAGTCCACGTGCAGAGAACACACCAGCCACACGCAGCGTCCCACTTCTTTAAAATAGACACTTGGAACGCTTTTCTGCCAGCAAAGTGAAGCCAAACACACCAGTCTTTTCGGATGAAGAGAGATGGAGTCCGAATGTGCTGTTTTCTCTTTTAAGTAGTTTATTTTTTAATTAAATAATATGAGCTCCGTAAAAGAAATGTGGTAAAATGAAAAAAAAAAAAAAATCTCTCATTAAAGAGGATCTCAAAAAAATTTTTCCTCCTGTCTTTTAAAATAAAAGTAGCTGGGTATTTTGTTTTGTTTTATTTTTTTTTTGCATAATGGTATTTATATTTATTTGAATTTCTGAATTTTATTTTCCAGAATGATTTTCTAAATATGAATATTTAAGAGTAACAATTCATTGTAAAAGTGTTTTTATTTTTAAAACTTTACTCAGAATAAAAGGAAGCCTGCCTCCCAAACCTCCAGTAGCTCCTGCCAGTCAATTAATCGGTTCAGGTGTGGTTCTCTGAAGTGATATCTTGCAAGATGGACCATCAATCCTTTTATAATATGACTTCTGTGTTGACTTCCTAATTTTAGTTTTAAAAGAAGGGTTAATACCTGACGTATCAGCAAACCCCTCGTCTCTCCAAGTCTGTCTTTCTGTTCCATTACTCAGAAAGAAGCCTTGACAGGGTCTAATACTCTTGGTTTGCAACTTTGTCCTCAAAATGTTGGTCCTCGCTTCATTGCTTTTTAGCACTTCGTATTAAGCAGTATGAGGCCGGCCAGACTTTCATTTCTTTGTGTACACACTGATTTTCTTTTCTGCCTATAACTGTGTAATATTTAAAACCCTATTTTAGTAGTTGCACATTTCTGGATGGGCCCATGTGATTCCCTGCCCCTAGGAAATCACCCTTCCCACCCCAGGGATTTCCTTGGGACACGGTGAGCTGTCTGATTGACGTATTCATATTTCTTTTTCTTTTTTCTGGAGGAAGATTTTCTTCTTAACTGTGACTGTGGATATTGTAGTTGGTTCAATTATTCTACTTTTTAAGTTTGCCCTCTCTTGTATATTTTTTATATTTTCCCCCATAATTTAATTTTTTTTGCCTGGGTTTTAGGAGAACCACTGAAGTTTGCCCTCCGTATGTACTGATTGTTTTACTGCAATGTCTGCTATGCCCTTTACCACATCCATTGTAGTTTTACATTATGTTATTGTTTTGCTAATTTTCCTGAAGCCTCTTCTATCGGACCTGCATCACTTTTAATCTCATCCTGCTGACTTTTCCCCTCAGACATTTATCTCTTACTGAGGTTCCCTTTTGGCCTCGTAGAGGCCAGGTTGTTCTCTATTTAAATGATCCTCCCAGATCAATTTTCCTATTTCCAGCTTTTATAATACATTTTTTTTTCCAGGACACTGCTCATCCTTTCAATCTTTATAGTGACATTTCTGCCTCTTTTATTATAATTTAATTTCCTCCTTGTTCTTTTTTGTTTGAATAGTTTTTTCTTTTTTGTTTGTTTTGTCCTCAAATAGAAAGTATATTTCACTTACTCTTGGTGTTGGTCGCTGGTGTGGGTCACATCTCTTTGATAGAGGTCTAGTTAGAGTTCATTTCTAGGGTGCCTCTTCAGGAATGAGATGGAAATTTCTTTCTATGCTTCTCTCTGACCTTCTGAAAAGGTGGGAATGCACAAAAGTGAAAATTCCCAGCAGGTATTTCTACTAGGGCTCACTATGGCTCTGTTCCCCCTTGCCCCTTATGTCATGCCATCTGGAAAGACAATATCTCCTGTGACCCTAAATGCTACTAACTTCTCTGTATTTCTTGAAAAATATCTTTTAAAGAATGTGGTATAATCCAACAGTTGCTGCTTGAGAGTCTCCTAAGCTGAGTTCACACCCCTCTTCTACTTCTGATCAGCTTTGTGAACTTTGGTTACTTACTTCGTGCTTTGAACTTCACATTCCAAAAACGAAGATAATATTGTTATTATCAGGGAGTGTTGTGAGGTTTAAAGGAGGTCATGCTTGTAAAGTGCTTAGCACAGTGAATGGTAAATTTTAAGGATTAGCTGCTATTGCCATTGTTAATATTACTATTCTGTCTTTGAATAGAGATGAAAAGAGAGATATTGACTAGAGTGGAGGGCATGAAATGGTACATTGATAGCTTTAAAAAAAAGCATGCCATGGTAGAAAGGCCACTGTTCAATTTTGTGATTGGCACAGTTTAATTCCTGAATCTTGGGGGAGAATGCGGGGGGTTGGGGGGTATTTTTAATCAGACCCACATAGTGAGTTGCAAAATGGATTTCTAATCTGGTTGGATCTGCTTCTTAACTAGCAGAACTTCCTCCAAGATTCTGAGAAGAGTTTGACCACAAATCCCAGTTTTATTTACCGCTGTGATGCTTCATCTTCTGGGTCTCCATAGGTATTTTTATGGGAAGGTTGATGGTGTTGTGTCCAGAGCTGTCATCCAGTTGCAATATTAACCTGCAAGTCTCCAGGTTTATTTCTCAGTTTTCAAATATGAATGACCAAATTTAATCAGTTAGATGCGTGAAAACAAAATATGTTGCACCAGTGATTCCCTTCATTCCCTAGAGTTGCTTCCTATAACCAGTCCGTTTTTTATCAGATTTCAATTGTTAAATGTGTTCTACGTCAGGGAAGATGGAGCCTACTCTTTTCTTTCATTATCATGTTGATATTCTATTATCCTCATATCATACCATAATTAAATTGCACGTTTTGCATTCTTATGATCTTTTAAACCACTAATTTGTGTTTCTCATGAGCATTCTTCAGGATCAAGCACAAAGAAGAAGACTTCAATGCCCTTGGCATTGAGATTTGAATATGTCTGAAAGGATGCTTGAACTCCACTGTATGATACCACACTCCAGCTGAAACTATTGTTATTCTAAAAACATATATCTTAGGGTGTGGACTATCTTTTTATATTGTGAAAAGATAGATATATTTTTAATTGCAGTGTTTTTGAAATAATCTCTATCTGGTCACCAGAGTTCAGATTAGAAGCTGCTGTGTTTTCCTGTTGACAGAAAATGCTGGGGGAAGATTATTGGTAGTGATGGAAAGAACAGTGTTCCATTGGATTGGGGCAGTACTGTCCAGTCTGGGTTTTGCTAAGGCTGCATCCAATTTCCCGCTAACAAATTTAAAACTGACATGGCACTTCATTGTACAATGTTTCCAATTCTCTGAAAAACTCCCCCAAGATGTAGGTTATTACCAATATCACTCCATTGTTCACACAGTCAAGTGTAATTCCATACGTCCTGTGGGTTTTTGGTTTGTTAGTCAATTCATTTCCATTAATATTTCCTGAGGTGACATTTGTTGGGTTGTTTGCCTCATGACAAATGATGAGGTTAGAATGCCTCATTCTGTGGTTGGGACATCGGGATATTGGGACATAGGCATGATGCCTTTCTTTTGAGCGTAATAAATACAAGGAAACAAACCAATTAGCCCTTCAAGTCAGTGCTGAGGATGCCAGGGGTGTGTGGTTAAGTTACATAACGATGAGAAAGTCAAAAGAGGTACTATTCTGAAGTTGGATAAACAAGGTCACTGCCTTGGGGATTTGGCCATATTCTCAGAGGTGCTGTCGTTCATGGGGCACGGAGTGGCTCTTGTATCTCAGGTACCTGTTCTTGATGATTAATGGGCCAGGTGAACATTACACACTAACGTGAACTAGAAAGACTTGAGGTGGCCAAAGAATTTTCCAGCAATGCTATCCTGACCAGTATCAGCACATTCTGCAACCCTGTCTCTCCCAGTCTGATCTGAGTCACTTGGGAGCATACTAGTTATAAGAGTTCCTTCTTGCATGGTCTATGGGACAAAGCACAAGCTGCCATAGTTTTAAGTTAGAGCTCTGTTCCTGGAATCAAAGGCTTCTCGGACTTGTGATCCGTGAGTCTTAGGGGAAAGGGAGGGAGGAAAAGAAATCAATATTGCCTGGGAAGCTGCAGTGTGAGGGAGGGCTTTGCTTAATCCTCACCGTATGCCCCTGTTGAAGGTCTTATTCTTATTACCTCCTTTTTCATGGATGAGGAAACTAAGGACCTTAATAAGTAAGGTCTCCTCATATGTATGAGTGCTAGTATACCAAAGGTTCTCAAACTTGGCAGGTATCAGAGTCTCCTGGAGAGTTCAATAAAACCAATTGCTGGGGCTCATTCCTAGAGCTGATGATTAAGTTGGTTTGGGGTGGAGCTCAAGAATTTGCACTAGTTTAGAGAACATGCTTTGGGAACCCCTGTTCTATAATGTATCTTCAGAAACATAGTCAAATTGGAAACATGGGCCCAGTTGATTGACTTCCATCTGTCTGTCTACCTACCTACCTACCTACCTATCTCTCTAGCCATCTTTGAAAAATACAATATGCAATGCACTTCTTAGTTTGTCTCCTAAAGATGGTGTTTGTGTACAATGGGATGGCCAATCAATTATTAACATTTTTGCACACATTTTGAGATGCTAAGCATGTAGATAGAGGTAGGAAAAATTATAATAGATGTGGCCCCTGACTTACTAAAATATTCACTTTAAATGTTTTATTTAAACCAATAAAATAAAAGTAGGGAACATGACCATTATCTTTTCCACCCTTAAATAAAGAAGCAGGACTAAAACAAGTAAACAAGTCATATTTGTGGTAGTGTAGTGCTTTATCATGTACTAAGAATTTTTACATACATTGTCTGATTACATCTTCATAGAAATTTTGTGAGAGAAGTATATTAGTGTATGAAACATATTCTTGACATGTTAGAGTTTCGGGGGGTTTAAGCAATCTTGGGGATGATAGAGTTTGGAGTAGTTCTCTTCGATTTTTTGAGAGGGGATTTTTTAGCAGGATCCCAAGGGAACAAGAAAGGACTTGAATGAAGGCATTTGAAAGGCTTTCAAGGAAAAGAAGTGCCATGAGTAAAACTTCTGAAAAGGGGCAAATAGTTCAGTTTCAGGGAGAAGTAGGAAGATGAAAAAATGTTGGCCGCTATGGGCAGAACGATAAAGACTGATGAGTAAAGAGGGAAGGCATTTAAGCAGCAACCTAAATTCCTGAGGGGGTTCTTAGTGACTTCTGGGGCAGCTGGAGATCTTTACAGGGTCACCTAAAGGGCCATGATATGATCAGAACGGTAGCCGAGGGAGGGAGGATCTTTACTGCTGGGTGTGGGGCAGAATGAAATGGGGGCTTTCTCTGCTGGATCCAAGACTGAGGGACTAGGGAGTTTAGAGTCCTCACTACTACTGTGGAAATGGAGAAGAAGAACATTAAAACTGAGAAATGTTATGGAGAACCTACTGACGTGGGTTATGAAGGCAACGTCTTGTGCTTTCTTGAGCGTACTGAGTATTTAGAACCAAGATTCTTTTATGTGCTGTGGCAGACATAAGGATGTTATAGATAGTAACATCCATTTGACATTCTCCGTTCAATTAGCTAATCAAGCCTGCTCTTTGAGGCCAAAGACCTCTGTGTACTTAGCACATGGAAAGCGTTGTTAAATGCCTTGGACTGAGTTCCCCCAGAAGCAGACTGAGATGAGGATTTGAGTGTAAGTCATCTGTTTAGGAGGTGTGTCCACTCCATACAGGTTGGAAGTAAGTCAAAGTTGTGACTTCAAGCCAGTTACCTCTGTAGGCAGCTGGAGCTCAGTCATGCTGGGAACTCTGGGAGACATCTGGAGTTAAGTTACCCAAACTGTGGGGGAAAGAATGTGGAGTATTTATCCAGCCCTCTCCCATTCATCATCAGTGAAATCTGTTTTGGGGACATAAACTTTCCCACACTTCTCACTTGTTCTGCTGCTGTGGCCAAAATAAAGTCCTTAAGTCCAATCAGTGAGCAGGCTGCAAGGTGTGTAGAAATGAAGCCACTGAGTGGTAGTGGCAGGGGTCAACTGTGTCACTGAGAGAATAAATGAAGGAGCAAGAGAAGACGCACACACATGGATAGGGCCCTTAATGCTGCTGGCCCACCAGGTCCTTCTAGAACACAAACATGCTTTTGGCTTTTTTCATTCAGGCCCATCCTTCCAGCCTCTCAAGGTGCCTTCATGTTACTTCTCTGCCCTGGAGCATGTTTACAACATCTCCCAACTGAGTCTCATTTGCGAATTTAATTAACAGGCTACTTACCCCTCTTTAGGATCATTAATGAAGATATTAAATAAGACCAGATCAAATATCAATACCTTTTCCTGTCCCCCACACCCTCTCCCCCTAGCATTTTCTCAAAACTCAGAGACCATTTACTGTCACTTTGCCCTGCAAATGACTGACCTTCCAGTCATTTCTTGGTCATTGTCACCAGGCACAGCCAAGGTAATCGCAGTGAATTTATCAAAGGATATTTAATGAGATGCTGCATTGAATGTGCCACTCTAATCACAGTATTTGCTGCATTGTCTTTACCCAGCTAATTTTTCAGTTCTCTTAGCAAATACTTTCATGAGGCAAGCATTCGAACAAATTTTAATAAATCCCAGCATCAGTACCGTAGAGCTTTATTGCGTGTGTATGTGCAAACCCCAATTATTTCTTACAGTGTCACTTCCTTTGTAACCGCACTTCTGGGAAGGGCATGAAGACATGGCTATGTTTTATAGGTGGGGTTCAGGACATTCACGCCAATGCACAAGTTCTGACTCCATCACCGACTAACTCCAACCTCCATGTTTCCTCCACCTCGTGATGCCTTTTTAAGCTTCTCTGATGAGTATAATAAAGGTAACTTTCTTCCCCATGCTATCTAATAGGTGGCAATACCTTGACGTTACTGTACAGGAGAAAGAGTTGCTCCACTTTAAATTCACCATACATTTCTTTTTACTCTTACAATCAATAGAAAAAGAAATTCTGAAAGTGATAGTTCATGAGGGCACTCTAGTGCCTGAAGTTCATGGAATTATAGAATCTGAGAGTTGGAAAGGACTTTAAAAGTAACCAGTCTGGGACCTCATAACCTTCCAGTCATTTCTGTATTTGGTCTCAGCCCCACTTTCTATGTCTTTGCATCATCTGGTTTCTGTTGAGCAAGCTGACTCTTGTTTGCCACATTAACCCATTTCATTGGTGAACAGGGACTTCTTAGAAAATCTTTTCTCTTCTTTCTTTAAATTTTGAGTTGATGTTAATCTTTCTGTAATGTTCGTTCATCTGCTCTTGTCTCATCTCCTAGAACTGGTAGGGAGTCATCTAATCTCTTTCCCACACAATACAGTTCTTAGGCAGTCTGTCTGTCTGTCCTCCCAAGAGACCTGTGGCCCAACCACCTCTAGTTCATGCAATAGGTACTGGCAGGATGTGGATCCAGCCATTCCACTAACCCTGCTGAGCTCTCCTGGGCACCCTTCAGTTTTCCAACCTCCTTAATGAGTTCGTCACTCAGAACTCCTAAGCCAGGTGTACTCTAATCTGTAAATGTGCAGTTGGTTTTTAAAGCTTTTAAAAATCAATCAAGCAATCAGTAAGACTTTATATCTCTTAAATGCTTCTCATAAATACTTACATATAAAGTATGAAGGCAAGACAAAACCTGGAGAGGCTTGGGCATATGCAGTGTGCACAAGTTTGGGTTCGGGTGGGGAGAAGCAAATTCATTAAATCTCTGTTCTTAAAACTCTCATGAAAAGGGAAAAGTTAGTTTCAAAAAGTGTGCAGAGACATCTAAACCAATGGTTCTCAAGCATGGGAGACACTACCTACCCCCTTAGCGTATATCAAATGAGTGGAACCAGACTTCACTGGTGATCATTATATTTGTCACTGTCATGCAATCATGGGGGAAATAAGCCAGTTTCACTTAAGAATGTTCTTAATGGCCCTGGCTGCTGTGGCTCAGCGGATTGAGCATTGGCCTGCGAGCCAAGTGTCGCTGGTTCGATTCCCAGTCAGAGCACATGACTAGGTTGCATGTCAGGTCCCCAGTTGGAGGTGCGAGTAAGAAGCAACCACACAATGGAAAAAATAAAATAAAATAAAAGAAGAATGTTCTTAATGAAGCTCCTGAGTATGTCTTTTTAACATTTCATATGATTCCAATGGGGAGGACAAATAAAACTTGTTACTAAAGGACCATGGATAGTATCCCCCAGGAAAAGTACTTGTGAGATTGTTTGAGTTGGGAACTGATCTGGCTGTTTGAAATTTCATGGAACACGGTTTTTACTTGAAAGAATGACTAGCAGAAAAACTAGAGTTATTCAGATTTGTCTGTTTGGCAGACACTATCTCGAAAATGAAAAAAAGTGAACCTGTCACTTCAAGGGAAATAACTGACAGTATTTATTTATGATAAAAATTTGAGCTTTCAAGTGAAAATTAGAGTTTTGGGAAACTTCTATCCACCACCATGAACTTGACAGCTTCACAATACTTAAAGACTTTTGTTATAAGATTGGTGGTGATACTAACAAATGCAGTTTTTTTGAAGTTGTATTATTAAATGTGTCAACATTTGGAAGATCTACATAACTTGGGGAACCAATATTTTCTAAACAACTAATGCTGATAACATACACTCATGCATGGGCCCTACGTCCATTTAAAATGCAAGATAGACCAACTGGTTTTAATGCAACAGATTACAAACATTTCACTGATATGATTTCACATTCCATATTGCAAATAACCTTTAAAAAACTACTCTTGTTGAGTGTTGGGTACTGTCAAGAAAGAAAGTCAATAATTATCTAAAAAGGCTATGAAAATATTCTTCATTTTCCAACTGTCGATCGGTGTGAGGCTGACTGTTCTTAATATACCTCCACCAATACAATGTATTTCAACATTTTGAATGCAGAAGCAGATATTATAATCCAACTGTCTTCCATTAAACCAATACTAAAGACATTTGCAAACATGTCAAACAACAGCACTCTCCCCACTAGTTGTGTTTTGTTTTGAAAAGTATGGTTAATTTTCATAAAGGTATGTTAACATGTAAAAGGATTATGATGGTTATTTTAAAATGCATTAATAAAGAAATATTTTAAATTTCTCAGTTTTAACTTCTAATGCCATAAGTACTGAGAGACATAAGCCACATTTGAAAGTGAAAGTTCATTTGCATCCTAAATAATTTTTAACAAGTGTCCAGGGGTCTTGAGACCAAGAAGTTTGAGAACCATTAAAATTAAACAAGAATGGATAATAAATGGATAACTGATTAGGGAAAGGGAGTAAATAAATTGGAAATAGTGTGATTGGTGGGGTCAAAAGTGCAGGTAGCAGAAAGGACCAGGATATGAGGTAAAAGGTAGGATCAGAGTGATGACTGGTCTGCAAAGAACACTGAGGAAAGACAGAAAGAATTTAGGATAAAATCTGCAAAGGAGATCAAAAGATTGAAAATGAAAACCTATGGTAAGAGACAGGAGAACTTGTACTAAAAGCTTCAAAAATGAGAAAATATTAATATAACTGTTAAATTGCTGGTGGCCTTTTGTGCTCATGATTGAATGGATTCAAATAGCTGTTACGGGGATTAGAGTCATTGAGATGGAATCTTTGTCAGCAAAGATTATTTTTGGGATGCTGAGATATTTATTTAATAATAATTACAATATTCTCAACCCTGGCTGGTTTGGCTCAGTGGATTGAGCGTCGGCCTGCGAGCTAAGAGTCGCTGGTTCGATCTTCCAGTCAGGGCACATCAGAGAAGGAAAACTCTGACTCCAAAAAACCTCCGCTGCCTTGCGGCATACCTCTTCAGGGGAAAGGCTAAGGGAGTAAACCCCGACAGAAAATCCGGAGCCGGAGTCCCTAAGGCGGTTTGACGTTGTAGTCAACACCGGCAACTCCTGCGGCGCACCTGAAGCCAAGCTGTATTGACTCCGTCTTTCCCTTGGACCCTTCAGCTGCGAAGAGAGGGGGGGTCTGCTGCATGGGCAACAGCAGACCCTCCATATCACCCTGCCCAGGCTCTGTAGCTTCAGCTTCACTGGAGAGGACACTCCAGCGTCATCACAAGATGTCGATTCAACACGGGAGGAGACAGATACCGTGTCACTCCCGAGTCCGACTGCACAGCCATTCTCGGCGGTGCAGATAGACTCTTAAGAAGCTACACCATCGTCTCTCGAGACGGACGGCTGCCGCCGCCGACGACAATATTCTCAATCATTGGGTATAAGCTATGAACAAGGCAATATAGTAGGTGCTTTATTATTTTATTTCATAACCATTTTTTACATGTGCCTTTAATTTTTTTATTTAATGATATTTTCCCAGCTTTATTGAGGTATAATTAACAAATAAGATTATAATACAGTCATGTTCTGTATAATGACGTTTCGGTCCCTGATGATGAGAATGTGTAAAATCTATTAGCAGACTACAAGTATACCACACAGTATTATTAACTATAGGCACTGGGCTCCACATTAGAGCCTCAGAACTTCATTGATCCTAATACTGGAAGTAGTACCCTTTAACCAGCATCTCCCCATTTCCCCCACCCCCTAGTCCCTGGCAATGACTACTTTTCTCTCTCTTCTGTAAGTTTTACTCTTTTTTTCTTTTTTTTTTAAAGAAAAGATTCCATGTATAAGTTATGACATATAGTTTTTGTCTCTGTTTGGCTTATTTCACTTTAGCATAATGCCCTCCAGGTTTATCCATGTTGTTGCAAATGTTAGAATTTCCTTCTTTTTAAGGTAGAATAACAGTCAAATATACACTACAAGGAATTCAAAATAAAGTCTTAAACTTAAGACATGAAACCATAACATCTTAAAATGAACTTACTTTTACGTATGTGTTATTATTGTAAGTTTCAACAAGTTTTATTTGAGTGGAGTTCAGTCAAGAAAGGTCAAAGTCTGGTATATCTTAGACATGGTTTTACCACCTTGGTAAACCACCTTGTTGTGAACATGCCTAAAGAATCTTTTGCTTGTCTGTTTTAGGTATTCTTCCTCACTTTTTTGGTGACGTTTTTCAATCCCCATTCCAATGATTCAATCCATGTAAAGCACGAGAGAGAAGACTTTCCTGAAGCGTGTTTGGCTTAGGCACCAAGCTGGTGGTCACCCCTTGAACTTGTGTTTGAGGATTTGTCCTTAAGACGTCTCTCCTCCAGGTCTCTAGTCCTGCTTTTCCTTGACCTGTCTAAAGAAACCTTAGGTTGAGCTTCTCTATTTAAGGGATATCTTTTCTTGAAAGCTTTATAACTCACTTTTTCTGTTTCATATTTGGCCTCCTGTCCTCAAGTTAGAGGCATGTTTTTTTTTCGACTAAAGCATATGAAAGTTTTGTAAATATTTTTTTCTTTTTGGTGCACAGAGCTATGAAACTCTTGATTTATTCTTTCTCGTCTGACCATTTCTTTGGGTCATCATTCCTTCCAGTCTCATTCTTGTCAAAGTGATATAAAATAATCTATCTTGTGGAGAGATTGATTTGCTTTTACTCTTAGCCCAATGTTGAGAACAAATCTTCCATCTGGGTGAACAGTGGTCTTGGAGGCTGTGCTGGGCGTGTGGTAACCCTCAGAGCACCCAAGACCTCCAAGCAGAAAACACCTAAATCACTGTCTTTTTTTTTTTTAACCATCTATTCGGTACTTCATAAAGGTTGCATTATTTAATTCTTATAATGGCCTTATTTCAGTGCTTTGCAGCTGGAGAAACTAACCCACAGAAAAGAAAGCCCAAAGTTCAAAGAGGACCAGTAGTAGAACTGGGGCTTTAACCTAGAAGTGTCTGACTACAAAGCCTGCATTCTCCACTTTACGGATATTTAAAAATACAGAATCAAATCTTGACTTGTGGCATGTTTAGCCAAAGCTAGACTAATTTTAGCCCTGTGAATTCTTATGTTATGAGTTTGACATTTCATATAAGAAAATAAGAAACTGCCAATTAAGTATGATGGATAAAAATAAACAGAACTGCCCCACAAATTTTTCTCTTATGGCATTTCTGATTACTTTTAAATGTTCTCTGGAAAACCGGAAAAGTGTCAAGGAGTTATGGGTACAGTCTTATTTCGGTTGCTTCATCCTTCAAAAGAGGAAGTTGTGACTGAACAACTCAAATGCATTTCCTGCTTTCAGACTTCAGTAAAATGCTTCATTTTTACTTTTCTGCCCCAAGGTATAAAGTTAAGTACATCACCTACTCATCTACATTTCTATTCAGTTATGTCCTATGAACTCCAGTTGACATTAGTCCACATGCTTCACTGGAAGAACCAACTTCTTAATTTGTATGTGATGTTAATAGAGATTGTATAATCCATTTCTTTTATATGTTATTTTAGATTCTAAGTAATAGTTAAGCAGAAAAATCTTCAGTTCCAAAGTATGTATATGGTATAGAACTTGTACCAAGTTTCAAAAAAACAAAAAACAAGTAAAGAAAAAGAAAAAGAAAACCCTCAAACTCCACATACCCAAATCTTCTTTAAGACACACATGGAATCTCTTAAATTACATTTGTATCAAATTAACTTGGGTGGTCTGAGCGTCATCAAGCACGCAGAAAGGGCTCCCATAAAAAGCTAATTTAAGAAAGTAGTTAGGACATTGACAATAGAAGCAACCTGTTCCCTTGTTGTCAATGTGTTTTCTTTTAGGGAAACTTGCTCTTTCCTGCCCATGCTGAAAATATCTGCCGCTCTCCAAGAGCTCAGGCTTAACATCTTCATGGGTGGCTCCAAATGACTGCCATTTTTACCACGTGCAGAGTGATAGCTTCTTTTTATGCTTTTTCAAATAGCATAATGCTAAAATACTATTTGTAGACTCACGTGTGCATGAAAGTCGAGGAGCACTCAAAACTTACCGACTTTTTGTAGTCAGATAGTACACCCGCAATTCAATTATTCATTAGAAACTGAATAATAACTCTAGAGAATTTTATTGCCTTGCTTTTTAAAATGTCTAAGGGTTGGCATTGAGTTAAGAAGATATAAAGAGCAGAAGTAGATTGTGATTGCTGGACTGCCAACAGAGGAGGTGGGGAGGGAAAACAGAGGGCAGGGGTGAATAGGGTTTTTGGAACGTGTATTTTCACAGGACAATCACAGCTCAGCGGGGAGAGTCCCAATGTTGCTGATCTCAGCTAGAATTTACGTGAAGGTTTATTAAAGCAAAATGAAAGCAAACTCAGAAAACATAGTTTGCTTCTTCTCAGGATACACTTCAAAGGCCTTGGGAAATGGATTGGTCCATAGGACCAAGGAACAGATGCTTGATTTCATCTAGTTCATTTCTAAATTGTTCATCCAGGTGAATTGCTGGACTTTGTACCATTGCATATTTAATGAGTATGTATTGAATACTTACCATGACAAGTATTTAATTGTACACATTGTATCAGGTACCAGAAATCTCATCTGCTTGAGTCCCCATGTTGGTGATTAGCAACATGTGTCACTTCGAAGACCCACAATAAGGATGTCCTTTATTTATTCATATCCAACACTCATTTGACAATTACTCTGTGCTAGGCCCTGTTCGGAGTGCTTTACTTCCACTAAACTCATCTGATCTCATAATCTTATGAGGTATAATAATGTTATTATTATCTCCATGCTATAGATGAAAACTTACTCATGGTCACTTGTAAATGGTGGGACTGGGGCTTGAACCTACGCAGTTTGTTCCCAGTGTCCTTGCTCTTAATCCCTGCAGGGTTTTGTTCATGGGTGAATCTCCCCTTCACTTGGTCTCAAAGGTTGATGAGTAGGACCTCAATGTCATCCTGATTCATTGGCCACTCCTCAGAGTGAGAGTTCTTGCTTCCCCTAGTGCTCTGAAAGGTGAGCCCTGATCACCCCGTTCAGATGGGGACAGGCTCTTCATGCACTCGGTCTCACTTAGGGTGCTAATAAAAAAGTGCAAATCCTGCTCCTGCTCCTGATTCCGTGTGGTGGGGCAGGGCCTGGGAATACGCATACACACTGAGTGGCCCTGGCTGGTGCAGGTGATCCATGCCACCTTGGAGAGACCAACCACATTTTAAAAACAAGTTCCCAAAGCCTGACTATTTCACAAGTACCTTCCACTGGAGCATCCAGTAAAGTACACAGAAATCTAAGAATTAAATTTATTCGTTGTTTTGCCTCACTTACTTAACCCTTCCAAACTCAAGTGTTTTCCTGTGCAAAATGGGAAAATAATACCTCTTTCTGCCTATCTCAACAGAGTGTTGTGACAGCACTTGGAAAGCTCTAAGGTGCTATACAGATAAAAGACATCAGTATTCATTGTTTTTCCTGCTTCTCACGAGTACTGTCACCTTCCCATATACACTGTTAATAGTCTGCTTTCAAATTGTGTTGACATTTTAAGTGATTGTTAATGGACTTTAGTGTATTTCATTTGGGGGCTCTGTACTGCAGTGACCACTGACTTGGAGGTTACCAAGCTGAGGGAGGAAGGACCCAAGGAAGAGAGCCTGGGAGCTGCTGGATTCAATGAGGAGTTTGGGGGCAGTTGTGGCAGGGGTCAAGACCAAGGTCTGGGGTCAAGGCAGAGTTGGAGTGGATTTAATGAGATGCCCAGACCAAAACTTTTGCAACCAGTGGTCTAGATCTAGAACTGGGATTTGAGGCTTTGGATGAAGAAATGGAGCCTGAAGCTTCTGGGAGGCTGGAACTTCTTATGCACACTCTCTGCCCAAGGCCGCTGCCGCCGTCAGCCTATGTTGGGCCCGTGGCAGCTCCAGGGGCCACAAAGGTAGTTTTTGGCAGCACGCCTGTCTGCAAAGGGGCTGCTTTTGCTTCTCTCATTTTAATTTAGCCTTTTTGGAAGGAAATCCCTGGCAAGCTGATTACAAATATGCCATTTAATTATTTTTAAATGCCACTAATCAGGCTAATAAAATATTGTGTAAGTAGCAGATATTAGGAGATCATCAGTGAATACATAAGAATGATCAAATTGCTCTTACAGGAGAACTTGAAGTGAATGTATACTTCTGAACTGCTGTAGGATATTTGAAAATAAGTTGTTTCTAAGTATTTTAAACAGTTTCATTACATTTTTCTATACTAAGAGAAGGAAGAAAAGGTTAATATTAACAGTGATTACAAAGGGAAGTTTTAGGACAGTCTTTGTCCAGTGTTTGCACAGACAGCTCTGGATTTACAATAATTTGACTTATCATTTTTCAACTTTAGAATGGTGTGAAAATTCAACAGAAACTATACTTTTAAGTTTGAATTTTGGTCTTTTCTTGGGCTTGTGGTATGCACTATGATAGTCTCTTGTGATGCCGGGTAGTAGAAGAAAGATGATTTAGCCCAATTGTAGGCTGATGTATGTGTTCCGAACGTGTTTAAGGTAGGTTTGGCTAAGTTCAAAGTTTGATTGGTTAGGTGTATTAAATGCATTCATTCATGGTATTTTTAATGTATTATGGGTTTATTGGGATGTAACCCTATCACAAGTTAAGGAGCAGCTGTATTCAGAAAC
The DNA here is from genome assembly GCF_987537825.1 of Furipterus horrens. Taxonomy (NCBI): domain Eukaryota; kingdom Metazoa; phylum Chordata; class Mammalia; order Chiroptera; family Furipteridae; genus Furipterus; species Furipterus horrens. Next base: position 12,351,301 of record NW_028327178.1, read on the forward strand.
AGTTGAATTTACTATTGTTCCCTGAAAGGATCTCTGCTCTGTGACAGTGGCAGTTGTATTGGGGCCGATGGTCTGTAAAAATGTCAACATCATTGTGGTTAAGAGAATGTTAATTTACAAATAAGTTATTTTATAAAATAATACACTTGAACTTCCAAAAAGTCCAAACTGGAGTTATCAATGCTGTGGAGGAAAGGGCTTCCCCTGAGATATTATACTCCACACGTCCCCCGAACTTTTAATCTGGTCTGAATGCTAACAAGCGGGAGAGAAGCCCATCAGCGGGCAGTCTGACTCCAGTGTCCTTTGGTGATCACAGCTTGCCTGCAAGGAGGGAACTGAATCCATGGATCTACAAAGCCTTGTGAGAGAGTGGCTATAGATTTAGAGGTTGATGACCAAGCAGCTACTACTTTGCTCAGGGGAGATACTTCTGTTACTTACTGTGAAACCAAAGTCCCTTTGCTAGGACACCCATCAGTCAGTGAGGGTTACAAAGGAAGGAGGTTGGGGGCATGACCTGTCTTGTCTGTAGTAGGAAATAGCTCAGGAATTCTAATCTGTTGGGAAATCAATCTGTTGTGGTATGCAAAACACACGTTGCTATTTATTTTATTACATTTGCTTATTTCGGACTTTGGGTAAAATAAGTAGGCTTTAGAGCTGTATGGTGGCAAACATTGTAATTTAAGCTTTTGGTTCTTTCATGGAAAAGTAGCGTATTTGTCAAAGTATCCAAGAGGTCCTAAAGGGATTTTATAGAGTTTATATACTGAGTTTGCCCATTCACTTCCTCGGTGAAGAACATTGATTCCATGTCATGCCTGTGTCAGAGTCTTCCATGGGGGCGGAAAAGATTGATAAACCCTGGTTCTTTCCACTCAAGTGGGAAACTTTAGAATGATGGCATTCAGGCTCAGAATTAAAACATACAAACGACAAAACAATAAAAGTGTGTGTAAAAATGATAACTTCCAGTGCCAGTAATTTAAGCATGGTGGTATGTTTTATATAAACATTGTTATTATGATTTATTTCAGTTTTATAACAGTTACTACTTTTTCATTATTTTTATGATTTTCTAAGAATTGCAACATTCTTAGGAACTGAAAAATTCTTCACATGTTGGAAACTTTTGGTAATTCCATTCTTTTGAACACTTCCATTCAGATTAATATTAAAATGTGAAATGAAAGAAAGGGATAGAGAAGTTAGATGCCAGAGAATTATAGAGTTAGAGAAAGAGAAAAATATGCCATTCCAGAATTCAATATTCTAAACTCCAGTCAGTTAAATTAATATTAAAGTGGAATGAAGTGAAAACTAGATTGCTTACACTACTTTCATCTGGTCAGATTCCTCCTAGAATTCCTGTTCCGTGAATATTTAGCTTTCCTGGACTCCGGAATCAATCTGATTTTTATCTTGTGGAAACACATACCATATATGTCCTCAAAAACAAAAATGCAAATTCAATGAAACCCCTTAATATTGAACTCATCTATATTGAATCCTTGTGTATAGCAATCAAATTGAAAATCTAGGTCTATTACACGCACATGTAATATTTCTAGAGTATATCAAATTCTATCCTATATCAAATTTTTTTCCTTGGGTTCCTAGAAATTTAATATAAGCAAGTTTTCACTCTATTTGAAAAGGACATGATGCAATATAATGTGTTTTTCAATGAATAGAATTCTTGGTAATTCAATTTAGGTTCAGAACTTCTTAAAGGAGACTCACTTCCTTGAGGCCTCACATTAGAGTTCAGTTCTGAGAACTTTACTCAGGTAAATTCATTTTTGAGCAAGAGAGTGTAAAGGAGAATCAACAGGACTCAGTGATTCATAGACAGGCTATGAGACATTCCAGGGAAGTGGAGAGGGCTTATGTATTTGATAGACCAGAAAAGTTCTTGATTTGGGTTTATAATGTATGACCATCTTCTGGACAAGAAACTTCTCGTTGGTGGGAGCTTGTGCCTTCTTCTTCTGTATCCCCAGTACACACACTAAGTGCTTAGGAAGACTTGGCTGAATCTGTAAAACAACTGATCATAGGCACAAAGAAAAGCTTAAAAGCCACCACCTCATTTTGCTTTCCTGGGGCCAGTCCATCTGTACTTGTAATTTGAAGTTTCCTTCAATAATCCAAAATTATTAGTTTCTATTGCTTTTTCCTCTAATATTCCTTTAAATTTTACTTTAGATAACTGACCTCTGATTCTGGTTGTTTCTTATTTTATGCATATATCTATATGTTATGTAACTTTGATTATGGTTATTGTTAAATAAAATATATGTTATATCCCACTCGGCAACCCCTAAATAGTAATCCTGGACTGTCAGAAGTGATATGCACCATTTAAAATCTTGGAATGTATACCTTAAGAATACTTTCTCCTGTTGCTCTGTCAATCTTTCCTGCACCTGTTGGCATGTTTAAAAAATGGCTTTTTATAATTCACTCATCTTGTTGCAAGTGGAAAAAGATTCATGATAGCAATTCTGATTATTCAAATTGTTTTGTAAAACATAAAATTAAGAACATATCCCATAATAAGCCCTAATAAACTTAGTAAGAAGATATAAATAAAATATAGGTTATTAAAATATTCTAATATGATAGGAAGTAGTTATAGGCTCAGATAATTATCCTTGCTGAATCTAAACAGTTTCTGAGATAGTCTTAACTATTTTTAGTGCTTAAAATCTTGATGCTTTCTTGGGTATATCAGTAGGACTAGCAAGGTTTCCATCATTGCAATTCTTGTTTTTTAACTCCCCAGTGCACAGTAAACCTATGAACTCTATTAACTGTAATTGATAGGCATGCAAGGATGTAAAGGCCTTTCCTTGGCCTGCTCACTGCCTCAAACAAGAAGCTAAAATGAGTATGATGCCAAGTCCCATGCAGGTAATCAGGTACGCCATTTTTCATTTGAAAAGAAGTCTCCAATAATAGAAATGCTGAGAGACGTTATTACAATAATAAATGAGTTGGCAGAATGATTTATGCTTGAAACAAATGTACCTTTTGATGGAATCCTCTTTAATTCCATATAAATTCTGAGCTTAGTGGGCAGGGTCTGACTCTGGGAATCCATCAGTTCAACATCTACAGTACCTTAAATTCGCTTGGTTCATTTCTTGTGGACCAAACAGCAGTCTTCGATAGTTTTCCTGGCAGGTATCTGTTTGGGGATTAGGAATGCCTCATATGCTCATACATCATAAGAAGTAGATGTGTAATTACGTTAACTATGTCTCATGTCTTTGGACTCATTTGTCCCTAATCACTAATATTAACACCACTCAATAATAATTGCCCATAAACTGGTTTAATTGGTAAACAGCAACAATATCTTATTTTAACATAGAAATTTTAACTCTGCAAAATGCTTCTATAAGCTTCCTCCTTGATGAATATGTTTATCCAAACCCGGTATTTTCTGAATGAGAAGATTCTTCCTGAGTCCACCTCAAAATAGAACCAAGTGTGGCCATCTCTAGGATCTGGATAAAATTTGGAGGAGGACCTAGAATCTGGACATCTTCTGTGAAGTAGCATGAACTTTGAAGCAGCTGTAGACCCCGAGCAAGGGGAGAGAGGACTGGTATCACTGAGAATGGCTTAGGGAAACACTTTGCCCTGAGAGGGACATCATCATTCTTGCCTATGCCTGTTAGTCATGTGGTTGTCAAAACCCAGTGTATTCTAGATTTAGCTGAAAAAGTTTACCAGGATTCTTCTCCAAGAAGAGTTTCTCTCGGTGTCCTTAGAAATTCTGTAGTGTTTTGTCTTATTCTAATAGCCCTTCTGTTTATTTTGCTTGTCATTTCACATTCTTGTAGTTTCAAAACACTCAGAATTATAAATTCCACAAGGAATAAACTTTCAAGGATGTCCCCCCTACTTCTGGATATTTCTTTTCCAATCCATTCCCATCAGGGGCAGGAACTGTGATGATATTCTACTCTCAAGTCATATAAAACACTTATCATGGTACCTTGCACATAGTAGATGAATAATAAGTTTGTCTTGAGTTAAATTATGTTTAATTTAATGAAACGAATGATGATTGATAAAATGATTTTATAAATCTAAAATAATGGTCATGGTTAGGACAACTGTTGCATTATAAAATATTGTTGATTAATTTGTTGATTTCATTCACGTATTCAATGAATATTTATTAAGTGTGTATTATGTAATCAGGTATTATTCTAGTCAGTGGGGGTATCTTGGTGAACAGAGAAGTAAGATTCCAGCTCTCAGTTTAGTGGGAAAAGATAGTATAAACAAGGAGACCAATAAATATAATAATTTCAGAGAATAATAAATTCCATGAAGAAAATGAAATAGAAAAATTGTGGTAGACTGTGTCTGGGTTAGAGAGGGGCGGGGGAGCTTTCTGCGACGATGACATTTAAGCTGAAGCCTGAATCATGAGACGCAGTGGCAGCAGGGAAGCCAGTATGACAAGTTTTTGGAAGACATAAAGGTGATCCATGCGACTGCAGAGAAGTGAACTGGGAGGAAAAGCGGTGAAGATAAGACGAGCATAGGGGTACTTACATAGTGCGCTGTGGGCTGAAGCTGAGTGGCGTGTGGCAGGGACAGAGAGGACGAGAGGAAATGATGATCTCTCTCTTAAAATGTAAGAAATGGGAGTAGTGGGGTTGATACCTTACCCTTCCCTTCCTTCTTTTGAAGTGGAAAACACTAGAGGCTGTTGGTATTCTAATGGGTATAAAGCATTAGGCTGAGGGAGAACAATGGTACGGGGGAAAGAAGGTTAAATCCAGGAGGTCAACCCATTTGAAGGCAATGACACAGGTGCCATTCACGGAAAGGGAGCAGAAATGAGGCAGGAGGGATGGGAGAGGGTGTGAACACCTTGCAGTTGGGCTCTTACGTTTACTGATGGGACTGTGAGGGGGTCCTGTTGGTTTGCTTTTATTTTCTCAGAGGAGCAAGCACCATGGCCATCAGCGGAGAGGAGGGGTAGGCAGTTTTAGAAAGGAGAAAGTATAAAACTGTCTTTTTGGAGAGTCGGGGAGCGAACCTCCCAGGGAGGTAGAGTAAGATTTTCTGGAATTGTTGACCTGCACATTGAACAGCCTATGTCGTTCATTTTGAGGTCAGTACATTTTAACAGAGATATTAAGAGAGTCCTGTAAATAGATCAGGATTGAAGAAGAGTCTGGATCATGTTTCATATGACGAGGGACAAAAGGAACTAGACTTGAATGTTTGTCCTGAAGAAGAAATATTTAGAAGTAGGGTATAGCAGTTAAGAGCATGATTGGGTTTGAATCTTGGCTCTTTTGTTATAGCCGTGTGACCTTGGTTAGGTAACCTACCCTCTCTGGGCCTCAGTTCTTTAATCTATGAGCAACATAAATAAAACTCCCTACATCAAGGATCCAGTGACACCTGCTATTTCGTGTGTGTGTCCATGTGTGTGCATATGGGGGTATTACTCTTTAAATAACCAAAGACTTGTTATGTGGAAGAGACATCAGGCCTGTTCTGTATAATATAAAGAACAGATCTACAAAGTGAGAAATTAAAAGGGGTACAGCAAAAATCACTTCCTCATAGCTGAAGCTGTTTGAACATGCAGTTGGTATCCCCGTGAGGCCATGGGCTTCCCACCCCTGGAGGTGTTCACACTGCAGCATGATCACCACCTTTGGAGGGATTTTTAGGAACAATTCCTGCCTTGGAGGGGAGATTAGATTACAATGCTACAATTTTATAGCAAATCTGTTGATATGCATAAATATGTTCTATATATGTGTGCGTAACAGACATTTTCATTGTCAATAATATGTATCACAAATTTGATTTGTGTGTGTACAACCACTTTGGCTCTCATAAAGCCTGAGAAATCAACAGTATTATATTTTTGCACATATTACATTATTGGATCATCTTAAGAATCTTATTAGGTGAATATTATTATTCTGTTTTATAGACTGGGAATGAAGATGAAGAGAGTTGAGATTATTTGCCCATGAATTTATAGAAAATTAGTATAAGATTCAAGACTCCAATGATTTATTCAATGAATCCTTTCAGACTGAGTGTCTTAGACTATCTGTTAAGTACTGTTCAAAGTCAACCCTCTTCATTAATTATGAAAAATGGGAAAATAGATCTTAAAGATTATTTTGGATTTATTAATTTATTTTTGTATAACGCTCAATTATTTAAGCTAATTTATCTCATCAGTCCTATGTTGATGAGCAATTTTAGGTTCAATTGCAGAGTAGTATTGTAATTTGCTAGTATTGCAGTATTTATGTAAAACAACACTAAGGTGCAGTGTTATTACATCTAAATTTTATGATGAACAGGGGAAATGGCTGCAGACATTCATGAGAGATACTATATGCAAACTATAAAAAAGCATTCACACTAGTAACTACACAGAAATGCTTCAGCTAATAGACTCACATAAATCCAAACGGATTAGAGTTTTTGTTGAGAGAAAGACTACTTCTTACAAGACTTTCTCCATAATTGAAGGCTTTTACCAATTATGCTCAAGTATTGTGTGAAAGAAAAAGATTTTTCCGTCACTAGTTCTGGTTACATAGAGAAAATATTTCAGAGTAGCATTCAGGTTTTTCTTTTTTTAATATTCAATGCAAGCTGGCTAATGCTTCCTTTTAAATCAGTGAGGAAATATTACAAAGCTCACTTCCTTGGAGATTGAAAAGAATACCATTCTTTAGAGGAAAAATGAATGCATTGTTAAGCAGATCAACTTCTGAGTTTCCTGGAAAAGTATATAATTGAAGGAAAATAGCTGAAGCTTCAGCAGGATTTGCTAGACACTGGAATGTAGTCAAAGGTGGTTGAACGGGGGAAATGAGAGGAAATGGAGGGAAAATCCATGCAGTGTATATAATTCAGTTCTGGCAGATTAGATGTGATGGTAACCAGATCGTTTTATTCAGTAATCAGCCTGATACTAAATATCTTCACAGTATAATGACTTACAGAAGAACTGTCCGTAATAGGAGGTAAAAATAAGAAAAGATTTCCTGCAGTTGGGAACAAGAGTGGAATTTAACCCAGTGATGCAAAACAATAAAAATAAAAAAGGGCATCTTTGATATTGGAATATTTCTAAAAAAAGGACTCCTAGCATTAAAATGACTAAAGATTGACTCATGGCTATGAGCTCCCCCTCATTTGCCATCTATAAATGGTTTGAGAAGAGATTTTTATAAAGGGCTATATTAGTTTCTAGGGCTGCGGTAACAAACCGCCACACACGGGACTGCTTAGAAGAACAGACATTTATTGTCTCACGGTTCTGGAGGCTGGAGATCAAAAACGGAGGTGTTGACGGGGCCCTTCTCCCTCTGAAGGCACTAGGGAAGGATCAGTGCCAGGCCTCTCTCCTGGTATCTGGTAGCCTCAGGTGTGTCTGGGCTTGTAGGTCCATCACTCCGGTTACATCGTGTCTCCTCACAGCACTTTCTCTCTGTGCATGTCTGTCTCGGTATCCACACTTCTCTTCTGTATAAGGATGAGAATCACACAGGATTAACGCCCACCCTATTGACCTCGTCTTAAGTTTCTTACCTCTGCAAAGACCCTAGTCCCAAATCAGGTCAAATTATAAGGTATTGAAGGATGCTATAGACTAAATGCTTGTGTTCCCAGTAAATTCATAGGTTGAAACCTAACCCCAATGTGATGGTAGTAGAGGTGGGGCCTTGGGAGGTGATTAGGTCATGAAGGTAGAGACCTCAGGAGTGGGTTTGGTGCCCCTATAATAGAGATCCCAGAGAGTTACCTTGCCTCTTCTCTTATGTGAGGACACATTGAGATGACAGCATCTAAGGACTGGGAAACTGGTTCTCACTAGACACCAAATCTGCCAGCACCTTCATCTTGGACGTAGCCTCCAAAACAGTGAGAAATAAATTTCTGTTGTTGATAAGCCACCTAGTCTATGATATTCTGTTATAACAGCCCAAACAGACAAAGATAGGGGGTTAGGACACCGACATTTTGGGGAACACAATTCAACCCCCAACCGGTGCTTTAAATATCTTCTTTTTATTTTTTTGAGATGAATTGACCATAGATAGAGAAGCCACCATTCCTTCCATTTCTCATTGTACAATCTGAATAATATATTAGCATATTAAGGTGATTTTTAATGTTATTTTAGGAGTTTGGCACACAGTACTTTCCCAAGATGCATATTTTGACTGACTGATTGTGTGATCATGTAATATGGTTATTTTTCATAGCTCTGTATACATTCTGGCATCAGTTAGAGTGTGAAGAATGGATTTGTTAGCAACAGCCAGATACAGCCTCCTCCAGTGTCCTCGCCACGGCTAACCATGTACCAAGGAGCACAGCTGAGCAGATGAGACTTGGGGTGACAGAATATAGACAAGATGCCCTCGGATAACAGACCTGAGACCTGTAAGTAAGTTCACATGGGATTCAGACTCTTTGACTGCTGGGGGGAACATCAGTGATGAATCTACTGGTTTATTTTCCCTTGGCTCTGTCACGGTTTCCAAAACTTCCCTTTTTTCTGGTCTCTGAGAAGAGTAGCAGGTTTGCTTGACTCACTCTCTGCCCAGGTGGGTTTCTTTCTCTTCTTCTTCTCTCTTTGCCCATCTTAGCTCCACGTACCACCAAGGCCTGCACTTACTCATTGATGCAGAAAAAAATTCCTCCTCTTAGGATTTTTCAGCTCTGGTAAGCAATCTCTTAAGCACATTTGTATGTCCCACATTGTGACAAATTTGTTTTATTGGTGTCTAACCCCTGAACATTTTGAGCATATTTATATCTTCCTAGCCAGATTTTTAGCTTCTTGTGGACAGGGACTGTTTTTCCCTCCAGTTCCAATGAACTGGAGGGTACTCAATGAACTGATCCTTGGAAGTACAAAACGCTGCTCACCTACAAATGGAATTTCTTTTGGTGATTTAGCTTCACTAATGCATGTGTCCCTTCAAATAGAAATGACAATCTTCAAATAAGAAGAGACATTTTCAGAGAATCTTGTATTATTTCTGTTAATCATAACAAACAAATCCTTAGAACATGCTGCCAGCCCAGGAAGGGGCATGTCAGTCAACCTCCTTGGTTTTTATAAATGGCGATATTGCGGGTTGTGATTTCTTGCCAAGATCCTGTGACTCTTCAATAAGTACCGTAGAGCACTCAATATGATTGGATGTTTTGTGGAAACCAGTGAAACAGCTGCTTTTGTGTCCAGATGGCCTTAGGACTAAAACAGAGCAGCCCAAGTGCACAAGCGAGCAGCCAGCATCTGGATGACACACCCCATACGGCCGTCATGGTGGTTAGATGCAGCAACATGTATAAAACTCAGGGACTAAATCAATAGGAGTTATCACCACTGTGGTGGAAGGTCATTTATTGACTGTAAATATACCCATATGCATACGTCTCTGCAGTGGAATTAAACACCATTGAAATAGACATTTTAATTTCCTGAAGTGTGTCTACCCTGAGACTCACAGAATTGGTAATGTTGGGTTGATGGTCCTCGGGAAATTGACATAATGGAATCTTTTGGTAGCATACAAGTTGACCCTGTGCACAGAGGCTGTACCTCAATGCCAGACTGAGCAATACATTCTAATGCTTTGATTATAAAAGCTTTTTCCCTGAGCACAGCACCTTGCCATCTGTCTTTTTAATCTCTGCAAGGAAAACCTCAGCCTGATTCCAAACTCTCTCTCTCCATAATGGGAAATCTCTCTGTGTTTGATGAACCTAAGTGAAAAATGCAGTCTCATATCCATGTATTTATTAAATCTCTGGTTGCTTAAAGGCCTCACTCCAAAGTAATGTTCAAAATAAATTGCTTCCATGATTGTATTGTTAGAATGCACATGTATGATTTCTTCTCTCTGCATTTTAAGATGACAATGTGTCTTGGGGAGTGTTAACAATGCAAATTCAAACTACCTGGGCAATCAACGACAGACACATCACAAAACTGTAGTGACTGGCCGAAAGACTCCTTTGGAGTCTTTAGTCTCAGGAGGCCTCAGAGACCTCCTCTAGGTGATTCAACTCATTTTTTTCCACTGCAGAGACTCTAAGTCAGAAAAATGATTTTTGCTCAGGGCATGGAAGGGCTTCTTTGTTCTTGAGGTTCACCTGAGTACATCTTCATGATGACAAATCTGCCCTCACAGCCTGAAGAACTCCCCATGGACTAAATCCTGACACTCTTCATTCCCCCAGCAGTATACGTGGGGGTGTGGCTTCATGGCAGGTCATTTTCAATTCAGTCTGGTTCTTGCTACAGTGAGATAACTGCTCCCACCTACTGAACGGGTTGGAGAACCAGTGGTGTGTAGGTGGCCTCTTGTGAGGTTCTTGCTCTGCTTTGTCTGTTAGCATTCAAATAGTCAGAAAGACTCTCCCATATGGCCACTATTTTACCATTGCTTGGCAGGCACTAAGAGCTTTGCTTAGTTATCTCACTTAATTCTCAGGACAGTCATATGAGGGAGGGATATTTATTATCCCCCTTTACAGAAGGGGAAACCGGGATTTCACAAGACTGAGACATATGCCAATGTTCACATGGTTGGTAAGTAGTGTAATTGAGATTTGGACCCGGGCACGCTGAGGCCAAAGCTTGGAGGCTTGACGGTCCTACCATATCTCTGAGGCTGTGTAGGGAATGGTTAGTTGTCCTGCTGTCTGGGACCCCAGGCCAGCTCTGCTGCTCTCTCCTCATGGAATCTTGGGCAGGTTTCTATATCTCCCAGAGCTGTCACTTCCTTCTTGTGCAATCAAGCTAAGGGGACCCTGCTACACAGAGCTGTTGGGAGGATTAAATGAGACAGTGCATGTAAGGCACCTGACATATAGTATGTTCCATAAGTGTTAGCTAATATTACTGTAACTATATCCTGCAGTGACATGGCTGTTTGTCTCTGACTGTGATTTAAGGACTAGCTCTCCTGTTTCTTTCATCCATGAAGGAGAGTTACTAAGTTGACTGCATGAATGCAATCTATTGGACGAATCCTAGTTCCTCATGCACAGTAATGTGTTGACTCCATGAGCTCATTGGCCCTCAAGGTCCAAAATAAAGAGACATCATGTTCTTGCTTAATGAGGGCTTTGGCCAAGCTTATTTCCAGAGACGCTAATGCAGTCATCCTATGTCCCAATGAGGGACAGTGGGGAGTGGGACTCAAAGTCCTGGTCTGAGAGCAAGGAGACCTGGCTTTCAGTACCTATTGGGTCAGATGAGCGGGATTTTCTAACAGCTGAACTCAGAGTTCTCGTTGATAAAATGGGAGATGAGAACAAAGTGTTTCCTAAGGTTCTTTCTGCTCCTGATGTCTGTGAAGTGGGTCTGCATCTTTTCTAAATGCTTCTTTCACTATTTGCTTTTAACAAGGGCTGTGTACTTTGGTTATAGATGAGAAGGGGTAGGCAAGAATAGAGGAAAGTAATGAGACTGCAGATGCATGTGGGAGCTGGTGGGTAGGTTTAGGCTCTGGCAGATGAGGAGAAAAAATGAGGTAAAGGGAAACCAAAAGAAAAGATCAGATATAAGAAACAGTTGTAAAGCGAACAAGGAGAGACTTGGAAAATGATGACTTTATTATATTTGATCAAAAACATTGTGATTTGATGTATTTATTTGAACTCAACAGGGGATACCTCATATTTGCCTTCTTAAAACTAAAAGGTTATGGTGCTGAACTTGTTTTAATCAAAAGTAACACATGTAACAGATGAGAAGTAGAATTCTTCAGCTGACCCAATATTCTTTAAAAAGCAGTCCAATAATTTCAGTATAGTGGATGATTCTAAGATTAATTGAAAGCAGAGTTAGCAATAAAGCTGTTAAGATCTGTTTAAGAAAACATAATAAACAGACCAGAAAAGGGCTTAATCATATATAAAAGCTATTATATCATAGAGATGGTATTTCAGATCAGCAAGGAGGTAGTACTTTCAGTAATTAACATTGAAATACTAGGTTAATTATTAAATTATTAAAATTACTAAAATTTAACCTTATTAAAATTAAATGACTTTTAAAAAGTAAAATTTCTAGTGCATATATGTGGGGACAATAGAGTCTCTCAGGGCCCCTCACCCTGGATGCCCAGGCGTGGGCTGCTTAGAGATAATAATTAGATTTGCTTGAGTAGCACACTCGCAGTTATATAAGCATTGATGTCATATTTTGGCTAGTAGCCGGCTTTGCCTATGCATAATATATAAGGGGCAGGAACCCCCAGGGGAGTGCAGTGGCGAGCGGTGTAGGTTGTGTGGGGAGCAGCGGGAACATGGTTGGCGGTTGGCTGGTGGTTTAGGGCATGCCCTTGGCAGAGGGCAAGCATGAATTCTGTAATATCTGCAATAAAGGAATGTCAGAAATCCCAACTTTACCTCACATATTTTTCTGATTGCTGGACAAGAAGAATCTGCCTTGGTTCTGTGACAGCATACTTTACCTAAATTAAATTCTAGTTAGAATAAAACTGATTTTCAATGTAAAAAATTAAAGATTAACAACTAAAATAAAATTTAAGATAACACTTTTTTAGAATTGAAGTGGAGAAGTCTGATACCCAGGATATAAATCATAAAAAGAAAAGATGGATGTTAGACCACAAATAATCAAGACAAAACGAAACTAACATACAAAAAGAGAAAAAAGAAATCTTATACAATCAAAAGTATTGTTTATAAACAAAAAAGGCAAAATAAGAAATATATTTGTACATAGCTTGGACATTGCTCATAGCAATATTTTATCTGATGTGTTTCCTCAGGCAAGGGAAAAAAAAAGCAAATAAGACTACATCAACTAAAGCATTTTTGCACAGCAAAGGAAATCATCAACAAAATAAAAGCCAACCCACTCAATAGGGGAATATATTTGCTGATACATCTGATAAAGGGTTAATATCCAAAATTTATGAAGAACTTGTAAAACTCAACACCAAAACACTAAATAATCTAATTAAAAATTGAGCAAAGGACCTGAATAGATACTTTTCCAAAGAGGACATACAGATGGCCAAAAGACATATGAAAAGATGATCAATGTCACTAATCATGAGAGAAATACAAATTTAAAACAATGAGATATCACCTCACACCTGTCGGAATGGCTATCATCAATAAATCAACAAACAACAAGTGCTGGCGAGGATGTGGAGAAAGGGAAACATTTTTGCACTGTTGGTGGGAACGCAGACTGGGGCAGCCACTGTGGAAAGCAGTATGGAGATACCTCAAAAATTTAAAAATGGGACTGCCTATGACACAGTGATCTCACTTCTGGGAATATATCTGAAGGAACACAAAACACTAATTTGAAAGAACATAAGCACCCCTGTGTTCATTGCAGTGTTATTTACAATCGCCAACATATGGAAGCAGCCCAAGTGTCCATCAGTAGATGAGTGGATAAAACAACTATGGGACACTTAAATAATGGAATTCTACTTAAATAATGGAATTCTACTTGACCATAAAAAAAAGGAAAATTTTACTGTTTGCGACAGCAGGGGTGGACCTGGAGAACATTATGCTAAGTGAAATAAGCCAGTCAGAGAAAGACAAGTACCATATGATTTCGCTCATATGTGCAATCTAATGAACAAACTGAACTGACAAGCAAAACAGAGGCAGACCCATAGATAGCAGGGCAGGTTGACAGCTATGGGGGGGGCCTTAGTGGGTGGAGGGATTGAACAGAAAGGAAAAAGGGCCCATAGACAACAATGTAGTGATTACAGAAAGGAAGGGATTATAAGGGGAGTAAATGGTAATGGAAAAATACAATAAAAATTTTTTTTAAGTTATTTATTTAAAAATAAAATATAAATAAAAACATGTGTTTGAAGCAAACATGTTAAAGGCATATTGGCCTTTAAATTATATTGACTTCCAAGTCAATAAGAAAAAGATGAATACTTCAATAAGAAAATGGGAAAAGGAATAGAAATAGGATATGAACATAAAATTTACACTGACATCCTCCAAATTAATGATGAAATATGAAAAAATGTTGAGATATCTTATTGGACAAGATAAAAATTAATCTTATTATTGGTGAAGGTGTCAAATTATTTACTCTGTTTTGGGAATGTAGTTTTTACAGTCATTCTGAGCAATAATCAGTCAAAGGTGCTTTTTCATCTACTCATTTTAATTACAATTTTTTTTCTGTAAAAATAATAAAATGTATGAAAAAATTACAGTACTTTTAATTGCAGGAAGTATAAACCTAAATGACTACCACTAGGAAGTTGACTTAAAATATTGTTTTATAGCTATACAATGCAATGCCATGCAGCCATTGCAATACTTAAGTAAATCTATCTTTGATCACATGGAAAGATGTCCACAAAGTAAAAAAACACATTATAAACCAGTCTGTATAGTGAAAATCCATCCTTATATCAAGACATGCAAATTTTTGATAAAGTGGTTTGAGAAATAAAATAAAATGAATAGGTAAGTCATAAAAAAGACATCTAAGCTTGTATTTGAAGAGAAAAATGTTATATAATGTACACCAAAATATTAAAAATGGTAATGTCTACATGAAAGATTACATTTGATCATTTTTGTCATTTTCTGAAATTATTCATAATGAGCACACACTACTTTTATAATAAATACTGCAATATATTCTATTTGAAATATAAATGTTTATGAAGATCATGAATTATTATCAGCAAACATGTTTTTGTGAGTTATAGAAGAATAGAGAAGAAAGGCTGCAGCTTCGGGCACTTCCGGCTAGGTGCAGGTGCAGCCGGAGAGCAAGCCCTCCAGCAGAGCTGCAGGTGCTGGAGTGGGACTGCGTGGCAGAGGGACAAGAGTGGGGTGAGGATTAGGATTTTAGGTTGCTTCTAGTTTGATTTACTTCTGAACCCGCAAGTAAGCAGTACAGAGAACATAAGCGAGATCAAGGGTCAAGTAAGGGAACACAGGTCCACAGGCTTCCTCCTTCCGCTCACCCCTGCTCTGCCACTGTGCGCTTGTCTTGGAAATGTATCTGCAGCGCAGTGCCCTCGCAGCACCCAGAGGGAGGCACTGAGCATGTGCCCAGAGCTCCAGGCTCAAATTGAGGGGTGAGTTCTGACACTCCTCAGGGGGTTCATTCTATTGCCTTGTATTCTAACGATTGGACTTTTATTTTCTTCTATACTCTAGTTTTTACTGAGTCAGTGGACCCATAGCATGTCTGGTTCTGACCTATTATAAGGTCAGTGTTATAGCTGTAACACTGAGATAAATCCCTCTTTCCTCTAAAATTGATTTAAGATGGCTTAAAAAGCCCCGCACACACATAAGGGGACTGAAAAAAATGCAAAGATAAACAAATGAGAACGTCAGAGCAAAAGGACAATACAGAAACAGAATAAGTCTAAGGGGAGGGTGAGTGTCAAAATCTGCAACATGTTTATAACACAACTTGTGTATTTGTGAGAATTGAGCCATATTTTTGGACTCTGAACATTCTAACATTCAAAGCCAAGGAGCGAAATGATCAGTTAAAAGGAAGCAATCACTTAAAAGTAACATAGTGTTCCTAAGGTTAAAACACAAGACGAATACAGAACAAAAACGTTGACCAGAAGTGTGACATTTCTGAGACCTGCAAGAGGACACAGTGTGATCTGGTGAAATGACATCCTCACCACCAACCTCATTAAATACAATAAACACAACATTGTTGTGCTTTATTACCCCATCGTTCCATTGTCTCATTGATGATTCTATCTGCACCATCCAAGCAAACTTCGGCATGGTGCCAAATCAAAATTTAATTTTTACTTTAGGATGCAAATCAGTGCAACCCAAGTATGCAGCGTTTGATCGTTTGGCTTGAACTGAGGGCAAATTTACACTATCTAGAGAAATCAAAAGAATATATAGAGACTCTTCAGGCAATAAATACACTATGAATATTATTTTTTCACAACCAAGCTTTTGATATAACTCTTTGGACAGCAAAGAGGCCAAGGTCATAGTCTCAGGAAAAATCACAGAGTAAGATTTTTGTGTGTATGTGTGCAGCTGGTTAAGGACAGATTCATGTGTTTTGGCAATCAACCAACCAAGCCAAAAGATAGAGCTGAGACTCTCAATGAAACTCAGAAATGTAACTAGAATATATGCTTAATAGATGACTACTGCTATCTCTCCATGGAGAGATTTTCATATTGTTTGTTAGACTAACACATAAAGAATTTTTGTATTCATTTCCTATGTCTATCGATTTAACTCTACTTCCTCCTTCTAACTGCGGTGTATTTTTTTAAAACCATTGTTATTTTGGTATGCTGTTCAAAAGAAAAGTGCACCATAACACAGTGTTTATGGCATGAGCATTTTGATATCTTTTTAAAACCTGTGCAATGAATTGGCTTCACAGCCTGGCATTTTCAGGGAAAGTGTGAGCAAGTAGCCTCATTAATGATAAATATTTTAAAACACGTGGTATTTACCCAGAAGGTCCCAATGGTTCAATGTGCCTCCTGCAGAAATGGCATGTAATAAAACACCCCAGAATAAAATTTCAGAGGAAAAAAGGATACTGCACTTAAACAAAAATTCAATAAAAGAAATGTTAGAAAATCCCCAAAGCGTTCCAACCAAGTTATGGATTAATTGCTTGGCACGTTTCCTTTTTTAATTCCAAGCTGCCTTTTTGTTAGCTGAGTAAACAAAGCATCTAGAATAAGTCAACTCCAGCCAATGATGACAGCCCATTAACATCATGACTGATAATAATGATAATCCCTAAAGGCTTTGACAAGATCCACACATAAGCAGTATTTGACCAGCAGGGACTGTGTTGAGAAAGAAGGAAAAAAATAATAATAATAAAAGACTCTTGTTCTTTTTGATAAAAAAGGTGAAGTACAATAAATGGACAGAATAAGAAGGGCCTGTCTTCTGGTTGTGTGAAGACACCCACACAGTAGACCAAGGGTCCTTTGTGAAGGGGGTTTGGGGCGCCACTTGCAATCAGTCCTGTGGGGTTAAGGAAAGAAAGGAGGAATTCTAAAATCCTGAATCCATCAGTCTTTACAAGGCTGTTGTTACACCAGTGGGTTTTAGGTTTGGAAAGGGATTGATTGCTGCATCACAAAATTGGTAGATAGAACACTTGCTCACGCCTCAAGGAAAAGGTTTTCACTAGAGATCATTTTATTTACATAATGTAGATCCTATTTCCTTCTCTCCTTCTTGAATGCTCTCTGAGTTCCAAAAGAGCAAGGTCTTTGCTTGCATCTTGTTTGCAAAAGGTGTATAGTGAATATTAAATAATGTTCAGTTACAAATAAGAAGCATTCAGATTGGGTTTGATTAAAAAAGCCAACAGCAACCACACAGCACTTCTGCCCTCCAAGAAAATGCCCCAAAACATCACAATGAATCAAAACTTAAAATTGGGTCCTAATCTTCGGCAATGTCCTATGGTGTACATTACTATTCTCACTTCATTTTGGATTTTTCTAAAGATGCGAGGCTGAAGAGATTCATGTAAGGAAGAATTCTTCTAATGAATTTGGAAACCATCTTCTGAAGGAGCAGTGTAAGATTAATCAATAGGCAATCAACCCAGAACATTTTTGACCTTCCAAGTCTTGACATTGTACTCACATAATTTAAAATGTAAACTTTGCCCAGACAAATCTAAGGAGGAATCAGAAATATGCTTATATTTATGACTGAGATTGCTTCTTGCTTCTATGAATGCCTGAAACTGGTGGTGAATTTGGATGCTTATTTTTCTTTATCCTCCATTGATATTGCATTGATATTGAAATACTGAATTATATCTACCTATCCTATTTTAATCAAGGTAAAAAAAAAAGTGTGCTCTAAAAAAATAAATTATTGCAGTTTTTCAGTTGATCAAATTCTTTAATTTAGCAATTAAGGAAACTGAGTCCCAAAAGGGGATGATTTGATCCAAGTCCATACGGACACTCAGTTGCAGAATTTAAACAGTTATATATTTCTTATGGAGCTCATTAAGACAGTAAAGGATGGAATAAATCCATCTTTTGGAAAACACAGTTTACCTGTCTATATATAGATCGGGATCATGGTCAGGTATTTTTAAAGCCATATAGACCCAAGGTTTAGGTTTAGGATTAGCCTCTGGTTGCTGCCAGAAAAATCATCTATGGTTCTATTTTCTGGACTTAGAGATAGTTTGATGCACCTCTTTCTTCAGCAAATGTTTGCTGAGTACCTATTGTGGCTAGGTGCTAGGTGCTAGGTGCTAGGTGCTAGGTACGATGAGGTATGGAAACAGGCAGACTTCATAGCCTCGTTCCCAAGGAGTTATAAATTGGTAAATTAATTAAACAAGGGACCATTAGCTGGGTGGCCTACCTAACCAAACCAAAGTGTAAGCCTATAAATGTCTCAAAGTTATGAAATGGAAACCTAAAGACAACCAATCACAAATAGCAACTGGGTTTTAAGCTGCAGTCAACCAAATAATTTCCTTTGTTTCTGCACTTTACATAAGTATTTCCCCTGGCTTCTGCTGGCGGAGCATTCCTAACACTTCTGATTTGGTGCAGCTCGATTTGAATCAATTCTTGCTCAAACAAACTCTTAAAATTCTAAAAATGCCTTCATTTCTCTTTGAAAAAAGTCCTGCA
The DNA here is from genome assembly GCF_987537825.1 of Furipterus horrens. Classification (NCBI taxonomy): domain Eukaryota; kingdom Metazoa; phylum Chordata; class Mammalia; order Chiroptera; family Furipteridae; genus Furipterus; species Furipterus horrens. The sequence continues at coordinate 12,370,014 of NW_028327178.1, forward strand.
TGGGAGATAACAAAGCAAAGCATTTACATAACTGAAATCAGAATGTGATTGCAGTCTCCAAAATGACATGAAGTGTTACAGAGAGTTTGCAGAGGAGTGCGTAGCTTTTAATTGGGGAAATCAGAGAAACAATTTCTTGGAAGATGTCTTTGGCTGGCATTGAATGAGAAGGATCTGACAGGTGATGCTGGAGAGAGTCCTTCGAGGAGGAGGAGGAGGCATGAGGAGCTGAGGCATGGAAGCAGGGAAGCTTTGGATGCATTTGGGGAGTACCTAACTTAGGGGTTTGATTAACACAGGAGAGATTTCTGTAATTGATGGGAATGAGACAGGCATGGGACTAAAAAGAGCAGGCTCTCAACCACAAAAAAAAAAAAAAAAAAACAACAACCCAGATTAGATGTGCAACCCTTCATTAAATTATATTTTAAATAGCCCGAGAAAGCATGAATTGAACAGGTATAGACCCTTTCCTTCTAAAGAATTCCTAGATTCTAACATGCACTATGTTCAACTGTGTCTGTCCTTCTTTCTAGCTCTACAATGAACTAATCATTTATGCAATGAACTAATCATCAAGTCTGTAGAATCAAACAGAACTATTTAACAGCAGGATGCAGGTTAAACCAAACAGTTCATGTAATCAGTGTATGTTAGGAGGTGTCATGATCCCCAAACCATGTCTGGCATGACAGTAATCAACTTCTCAAGCTCCTAACCAGAGGCTGGAAACAGGAAAAGAGATAGGTATATTAAGTTCCCATAATTATTTACTCCACCATCCATTAATTCCTTCATTATTCATTGAATAAAATTTAGTCAGCACTTTGAAGGAGCCAAGCAGTGTGCTAGGAACTGAAAGGCGATGATTCTTTTAAAAAATCATATGGTCCTTGCCATTGTGGAGCTTAAATTCCAGAAGTGAGGACAGTTTTAAAAGCCATAAGTATGCGGAACCTCAAATGTACAGATGCCACACAGAAGGGGACGAGTGCAAGGCCGCGTGGTGGCTGGAGTGGCACACATGGTCCACGCAGTTCTGGGAGAGCTTCTAGGCTGCGAGCTGGAGGATGAGGAGAAATCAGCAAGGCAGAGACGAGTGAAAGAGGCACTGAGGTAGAAGAAAAGAGCAAATATTCAGACAGGGGCAGGAGAGTAAGGCACATTCAAAGAACTAAAAATTGCTGTGTGGCTGGGATGTCAAGCTCAAGGGAAGGTGGAAGGAGAGGGAGGGAGGGAGATGAGGTTGCAGAGTGGGTAGAGGCCAAGCCATGAAGTTCCTCGTAGGTCAAGTCACAAAATCCAGGCCAACTCATCTTCTTTCTTCTTATTTTCCTTTTCCTTTTCTCAATTTCTTTTTGAAAGTAATTTTAGAGTTTTAAGCTCAAAACTAAAGATATGTATAGAAGTAGTTTTATGGCCAAGCTGTGATCATTAAGTACAGCAATTATTTAGAACTATGGTATCTTATACAGTAGCTACGAGCTGCCAGTGACTATTGGGAACTTGATATGTGGCTGGTCCAAATGAGGGTGTGATGTAAGTGACAAATCCATGTGGATTTTGAAGCCTTAGTACAGAAATAAGGATATAAAGTGTCTCATTAATGTTCATATTGATTTCATGTTGAAGTTATAATATTTTGGATATGTTGTGTTAGATAAACTATGTCATTAAAATCTATTTTGTTTCTTTTTACTTTTTTCAAAGTGGATATCATAAAATTGAAAATGGCATATATGACTAGAATTCTATTTCTTTGGACAGTACTGGGTTAAAATAACTGTTTTTTTAAGAGTAAGGCAAGTCACGTATGGTTAAGTACTTCACTGAAACATCTTTTGTAGCCAAAGCAAATGTGCTATTAAGGCAGCATCATTGTCATTAAATAAATAAATGTCAATAGTTTGCACAGTACTAGGCTGGTAGTAATTTTTTCTGATTGATATATAAAGAGTTTACTAAGCAAATGAACAATGGCAACTTGTTTAACCACAAATTTGAACCTATCTGAGTAATAATGTAACAATCATCTAGGAGCATTGTTACATTTGAACAACTAATGGGAACACTGCATAATACAAATATATATTTATTGTCAGAGAACCTCTACTTGGTAATAATTTATTATAGCTAGAAATAGTATAATTAGTAGTTAATGATTCCTTCAAAATTTTTTTACTCACACATTGAAGAAGCTCATTCAGACATCCCAAGAAATCTAAAGAGATTTGTATTTATTTCCTGTGGCTTAATGCACTAACTTTTCCTTATTCATCAGGCAGAGTACTATTGTTATAAAGATGAGGCCAAATAAATAGACAAAGAGCCTCCTAGTTGAGACCTACTAAGCAAGAGGAGTCTGAAACTGCCCTGACAAACTTCAGGTTTAAGAAGTGCTCACATGGGCTCATTGAAGGTGTGAGGAGTCAGACTCCTGGAGTGGAGTAGAAACTATTACTGTTATTCTTATTTTTATTACATGCAGTTGGTTTTATCTATAACTACAACACATTTCATAAAGCAAGCAGGTGTGTATGACCACTGGAAGGCTCGCTCCAAGGGGGTGGCTAGGGAAACCCACGGCACACCATTTTACAGTCAAGAAATCATCGTGGCAAAGGACACAGCATAGATATGCTCAAAGATTATGCAGAAATTTGTAGAATAATAGCCTATTAAGCTCTAGGTCTGAAGTACTCTTTTTAAAGACACAATATTCACTTAAGAGATTTCCAGTCAAGATGGCGCACTTCCTTGCACAACCACATCAAAATTACAGATAAATTAGAAAACAACCATTATTCAGAACCATCAGAAACTGAGCTGAATGAAAGTCCTACAACTATGGAATTAAAGAAGAAATTACATCAAGACTGGTAGGAGGGACAAAGATGCAGAACAGGCTGGTCCCATACCCATCCATGTATAGTGGATAAAAATTGGGAGGAATATCTCAGGAGTGAGGGGTCCCAGCCCCATACCAGGCCCCCCAGAACAGTGTTCCAGTCCTAGGAAGATAAGTGGAGATTGAGGCTGTGGAAGACAGAAACTTCTAGAATCCCACGGAGTTCCTCTTAAAAGGCCCATGCACAGACTTACTTGGACTTTCTCCTTCTGAGATCCAGTGCAAGGGCAGCAGATTGAAAGGCATCAGAGACACATTGTAACAGGTGGGTCAGGCCAAATTGCCAAGAAGGCAGGGAGTGGGGGAAAAACCCCAAGGTGGAATTGAGGATTAAAAGCCACTCACCCTCCCTGCAAAGGGAGTGGCCCCTGGAGAAAGGAAATTGCCCAAGGCAGTCAGGCAGCTTGTGACTTGGCAGAAGGGAGCTTGTACAGAGCATGCCTGACTGGAGACTTCGCCTCTTTTATGGAACATGGTGGCCAAAAGAGAAGCAAAGGCAAACATGGCCAACATTGGGCCTCATTGATTGGGAAGTTGGATACTTCTATTGGCTTCCAGGATGTGTGGGATTCTGGGAGAGAATTTTGAAACAGAGTATTCTGGGGACATGAGGTCGGTTGGCTTTTCCCCTTCCCCTGGCTAGCCTGGTTGGCTGCAGGGAGTCTGAGTTCCTGAGACCAGCAGGCTCCCTGAGGACCATGTGACTAAGTTTCAAATCCCAGTACTCACCCCCCACCACACATACACACAAACAGAAAGTAGCAGCAGTAGCTGAGCTGTGACTGTGAACCTGCCAAGCCACCTGGTGAGTCCTGCAGCAATTATCTGTGTTTCATAAAGGAGGTTACTTTTAAGAGTAGGGGAAGAAATGTCAGGTGTATTCTTGAACTGGCAGAGGGTGGAAGAGCTGTGTGTCTGGGTATTTTAAAGGGAGTAGGGCTCTGAGGCAGAAATGTACTACCATTCCAAAACTATATAACCTTTAAATAAACAACCCCTTTACTTTTTACCAAACTCTTGTCTTCAGAGTTATCCCTCTAGGTGGTGAGCAATAGAACTTAACTGACTGTTCTGGAACAGCATGAAACTGTCTGGTAATAATATGGGAAGGAATTAAATTGTTCAGGATCAGGGCAAGAGCTGGGGCGGGGGTGGTAGTGGGCAGCCTTCTCCTAGATGGAAGTGCTGGCAGAGGCCATTGTTCCTTTTCTGAGCCCTCCCACAACAGGGCCACAGAGCTTACAGGCAGATGCCACACCTGAGACTCCATCAATCTGGCTGTCACTATTTGCTCCATCCTGGTGATTCCCTGAGGCTTGGCCCCACCAAACTTTCAGGCCCACCCAAGCTGTTTTCTGTGGCTTTTCCATATGAATGGCTTGTCTTGGCCCATGGTTCAGAATTTTTCTAAATTATCTCAAACAAGCAGCATCTGGCTTTAGCAAGCCCCATACCTGGCACTAGCAACAGGTGACCTTGGTTCACAGGTTGGCCTTGCCTGGGTACCTCAAAGCCCAGCACAAATAGTGGCCATTTGCAGATTATTTTGTAGCTTATGCTGTGTGACCCTAGGCAGAACATGGTGGGTGGCTGACATTGGATATGCCAACAGCAATAGAGGCTAAACTACATAGCCTACATGGTGGGCACACCTTGAGTACCCAGCTTGGATAATAGGGGAGGCTGTGCCAATGGATCCTACAGAGACATATACCAAACCTGAGAGATGTAGCAGTTCTACCTAACACATAAAAACAAACATAAGGAAGGTGCCAAAATGAGGAGACAAAGAAACATGGTGCAAATGAAAGAACATAACTAACCTCCAGAAAAGGAACTAAACAAAATGGAGACAAGCAATATACTATATGCGGAGTTCAAAGCATTGGTTACAAGGCTGCTCAATGAACTTAGTGAGGACCAGTCAGGAACAAAATATACACTAATTGAAATAAAGAACAATTTTCAGGGAGTCAACAGTAGACTGGATGAAGCCAAGAATCAAATCAGTGATTTGAAATATAAGGAAGCAAAAATCAACCAATCAAAGAATACAAAAAAATGGGGACAACATCAAGTGTACCAACACTCACATGCTGGGAGTGCTGGAAGGGGAAGAGAGAGCAAGAAATTGAAAACCTATTTGAAAAAATAATGAGAGAAAACTTCCCTACCTTGGTGAAGGAAATAGACATACAAATCCAGGAAGTGCAGAAAGGCCCAAACAAGAGGAACCCAAAAAGGCCCCACCAAAACATATCATAATTAAAATGCCAAAGGTTAAAGACAAAGAGAAAATCTTTAAAGCAGCAAGAGAAAATTAGTTAGCTACCTACAAGGGAGCTCCCATAAGACTGTCAACTGATTTCTTAAAAGAAACTTTGCTGTCTAGAAGGGATTGGCAAATATATTCAATGTGATGAAAAGCAAGGACATACAACCAAGGCTACTTTATCCAGGAATACTATTATTTAGGACCAAAGGACAGGTAAAGAGCTTCCCAGACAAGAAAAAGCCAAAGGAGTTAATCACCACTAAACCAGTATCATATAAAATGTTAAAGGTTCTCTTTAAGAAGATTTAAAATATGAACAATAAAATGGCAATAAACACATATCAACAATTGAATCTAAAAAACATAATAAACTAACAAGCAGGACAGAAACAGAATCATAGACACAGAGAATATTTTGATGGTTGCCAGATGGGAAGGAGGTCCGGGGGATGGGTGAAAAGGTGAAGAGATTAAGAAGTACAAATAGGTAGTTACAGAGTAGCCAATGGGATGTACAGTACAGTATGGGAAATGGAGTAGCCAAAGAACATATACACATGACCCATGGCCATGGACCATGGTGTGGGGTTGCCTGAGGGGGTAAAGGGGATTAGGTGGAGGGGCACAAAGGGGGAAAATTTGGACAACTGTAAAAACATAAACAATACAATATAATTAAAAAATAAAGAGACAATATTGACTTAAAAAACCAACTGTGTTTTCCATTTTCTTAGGGGTCTAGAAAAAATTCATGATTGAGCTACACCAAGACAAACAGTCTGCCACTTGTTGTGATAAAAAGGGACAAAAAGAGGCATAAGCCCTTTAGAATGGGAACCTTACGTCTCTGCAGCGATTCATTCCATTGCTGGTTCTGGTCCTCTCTACTCTCATTATCCCACATAGTTCTCTAGAAGAATGCCAGATTTATTTACTGTAGACCCAAACAAGACCTCCCTCAAATTCATCTTCAAGACAGAGCATCTTTAATTAAATCATCGTTGTCTGTATCTAAGCAAAGAAAATAAAAGCAGAGAATTACCTAAGCTGCCATCATACAGAAGCTGCAGGAAATTGATCACAGAGAGGGCTGGTGTATTAACTTTCTTACAAGAAGGCTTGATTGTTTCAGGGTTTCAGTATGGTAAATGGATTGCTTTGGAGAGTAGAATTCTAGTGCATGAAATAGGGTTTGTGATGGCCTATTCACTTATAAAATAAGACACTTAGTAATGTAATATTCCTAACGTTTAAACCTCAGAGGTACTTCCATGCACAAGTGGTTAAGAACTCAAAAACAAGTAATTATCAATAGCATGTGTATGTAATAAGAGAGGCATTAGTTGAAAAAAGTTATATTTATGACATTGGCAAGAAGGCTACGTTAATTGACTGCAGAAAGGAGCTACCATAATATTTACCCTGCGTTTTCAAAAGGATACGAAGATGATCCTAGGAACTCAAATGCACTTCCTTTATTTTGGCAAGAAAAGCTCAAAGGAACAGTAATGAGAAGACTACTACTGAGGTGTACCTAGAGCCTGGTGATTTCATTTTGAGTCATCCAGAAGGAATAAATAAGTAGATAGTTTCACAACTAAAGCACAAGATAACATTTTGGGGTTCTTAAGATAGCTGTGGTTTTCAAAGAGAGGGACAGTTAATAAGATTTTTGAGTTGGAGCTTTTTGTATGACATGACCCTGAATTTCCTCACATGGGCTTCTGTCTGTTCATGTTGGCCTTATTTAAAATTGTTGGCACTATTACAGATGGCCCCATTTTTCCCACTTTGCCCCTTTCCACCCCACCCCAGGCTCCCCCCACCCCAGTGCATGTTGGCCTTTTTTATGGAATTAATTACCCTCTGTTCTTAACTCTGCTTACCAAAGTTGCCTGTACAGTTTTCCACCTGCTTTTATTCAAAATGTATCTTCTGAGAAATCTCAGATTTGACTCCCAGCACCAGCCTTGCTGAAGGTGATTTTCTATTTCCATATGGCCACAGCCATATCATTCTCTCTCATTTTTATTTCCTATATTATATTTATATATTGAACTTAGGTTCATTATCAGAGTGTAAATTCCAAAAAGTCAAGCTCTGTATCTTAGTTAATTTTACCTTCTGTCTCTTCCTCCTTTTGCCCAAAGTATCAAGTAGAGGTCTTACACATAGAAGTTGCATGATAAATATTTGTTGAAAGAATCGATGAAATGCAATGCTAAGCTTGCTGTGGAAAGAATAACATATCAAGGACCTGACTTTCAATTAACTTAAATCTATAAGTCAGCCGTAATGACATTATGACTGTCAATCTTGAGTGATCACGCTCTGAAACTGTCCATTTTATTCTGCAACCCTAGACTCCCTTTACTGAAGTCCTAAAGAGATGGACAAAAACTACCTAAAATAAAGGAAAAATAGTATCATTTTGAGAATTTAAAGATAGCTCTTGAAGTAACTGACATCCTACTAGAATGTGACATAAAAATTGCAAATTACTATTACTTTACAGCCGGACAAAATTTAAAAATTATTAATAGCCAAAGACTACTTTAATGTGTATAATTTATTGGTCACAGTTTCTTTCTTCAGTTATATACCAATAAATCTAAACAAAATTTATGAGACGAACGAGGAAAAGACCATAGATTTTACAATCTGAATCTTACCATCTAATACTTTTGTCTTATGTAAAATATAATGTCAAGTGACAATGAAAACAAGAAAATACTCAGAAATATCTATCTAAAACAATTTTTGCCATATTTAGCTTGTTGTCAAAAGTCCTTAAAGAAATTCCTGAGTTATCTTATTTTCTCAGTTTTACACTAATTATTATAATGAGAAACCTAATTGCTCCTCAAGAAAAAATTCTTTGGTACATTATATTAATTCCTGGTGGAAGGATGTAGTTTGTACCACAGCTTAAGACCATGTGGCTTCTTGTCCAGGTCACAAAGCTTGGAAACTATTATAATGAAAGAGAGACATCATTTTGCTATGATAAGGTCCCCTGGCCATGTTTTACAGTCAGCCTCTTTCTTGAATTAAATATTGAATATCCTTAGTAATCTCTCCAATCTCTCTGTTCTCTGTGACTTGTTTTTCTCTGCCACAGCCTCTGAGAGATCTTCCACTTAGACTTCCCCTAATGTCTTGCATTTCTCTGAGTATAAATCTCTTCCAAATCAGGTCAGCCGAAGTGACCAGACTGTCTTTCCTCAGCCAGAGAATGATCTTTACTATTCCAATGGGGGGGGGGGGGGGCAAGATGCATCCTTTGGGGGTAGAGCTCTTTTAAGGACCAAAATGTGCTCCATGGTCATGGCCAGGACTATGTCATTTCCGGTAGAGGGCTAGAGTTATCCGTTTCCTCTGGGGGTGGTCTCCCAGTGCTTCTACCTCCTGAGTTGCAGCAACCTCCAGAGCACAGAACCCACACGCACCCGTGTGTATTTTTCCAACATTACCAGGCTATATTTTCTGTCATGCAGCTGACTTTCTGGATCAGTGTCATTATTATTTTCTCCGGAAAATTCCAGTCCACAATAATGGTGGTCTAAAGCTTTCTAGAAAGTATGACTACTTAGCACTTACTGTGAGCCAGGATCTACAGGACATAGCCATTTACAATGTATTGATCAGGTATTCTTGCAGTGATACTATAACAAAGTTTAGGGAGCTATCAGTTTAGATAAGGCCTGGTCCAGGGGATTTAGAGAAGACTCTTTTGAAGAGGTGGTGCTATCAGTTCCAAACAAAGAAGCTGAAGATTGTCCTCCTTGTTTTCTAAAAGACCTAGCTCATTCCCTTTTCAGTGCTGTGTAGTATTCCACAGCACAAATTTGCTACAATTCATTCAGTCATTGCTATGACAAACAATGTTGTAACGAGTATCCTTGTTCATATCTTCTTATGCCCTGTGAAGGGTTCTTTAGGCAGACAGTGTGACTTGGAATTGCTGGGCCAAAAGAAAAGCTCATTGTTAGTGTTAAATGAAATTGCCAAACCAAATGGCTTCATGATAAGCTTTACAAATATTAACTGGTGTTTGCTAAATAGATAATATTTGTAATACATGGTTCTGTAAAATTTGAATTTTTTATTCATTTACCAAATGTTTATGAAACATTAAATTTGGGTCAAGAGCTATACTAAGGAATAGAATCTGTTGATCTATTCCTGGATTCTCCTTCTCATGCGGTGGTGCTTTCTGAAACACTTTGGATGGGACCATGGGAGTTTGATAGCTCTGCTTCTTTTTTCGTTCTTTTATTGTAGTAAAGCACACATACTTTGAAATCTACCCTCTTAAATTTTTATGTGTACGGTATAGTATTATCAGCTATATGCATATGGTTGTATAACATACCTCTAGAACTTTTTCATCTTGTATGACTGAAACTCAGGCACACCAAATAGCAACTTTCTCTCTTCCCCTCTCCCAAGACCCTGGCAACCACCATTTTTAGTTTTGCTTCTATGAGTTTGACTACATTAGATACCTCATGTAAATGGAATCACACAGTATTTGTCCTTTCTTGACTGGCTTACTTCACCTGGCTTAAGGCCTTGTTTTCTTGGGTGGCGATCATGGTCAGGGTAGAACCTTGTGACCCTGTAGAATACACCTTCCTTTTGGCAGGAACTAAGGGCCCTGAGGAGAAGGGTAGCTGTATTAGGCCCTATGTCCATCATAGAGCTTTCTTCTGCATACTACTCTTTTTGGGTCTCTTAAAATCCTAAGAAGTAAGTTCAATTATCAATGTTCAACAGACAAGGATACAGAACCCAGAAAGGCTATACCACATCACAGGTGGTCACATGGCCTGGAGGTGAAGATGCCAAGATTCTAATCTGGGTTTCTCTCACTCCAGAGTCCATGTTTTCAAACAATATCTGCTTTTCTGTGAAGGTTTAAGTTCCCCAGTTTCTAGCCAGGACAGCAAGACATAGCATGATTTCTATATTCATGTGTCTTTAGATATGCCTTTGAAAGTAAATATGTTAGCATCTGAATCTTCTTTCTCCTGTCTTCTGTGGATCCATGGAACCTCTTCCAGCAAATCAGCCCAGAGACATGAGAGTTGTATTGACTCCTCACTCCCAGTTCACATCGAAACTGAGTCTGGGCCATCACTTGGACAGACTGTGCTAATGTTGATGTTTGGTTTCACATGGTGCCTTAAGTTAAATTTTAGCTTCGTAAGTGAGATCATACCTGGGGGTGTTTACATCAGTGCCCTTCCGACATGGGTGGGAGAAAGCAAGTTCTGCGCAGACCACTCCTCATCGTTCCTCAAGCTCCCCACACCTTCTGCCCACTTACCTGGCATCTTCCTAACCATCAAGCTGTCCAGCCTTCAGGAGAATAGGCTAGTCTTCTACTTACCGGCCTTGCAGCCAGGGAAGGGAAATGGCTTGGATGCTTCTACATAAGCAATAATGAACATGGAGGCTCATTACCTTTCCTTTTTATTATGTCGTCAAGACTTCTTCCATTAAGCATCCTGTTCTCCTGTCAAACTTCAAAGTACGCTCCATCAGCCCCTGCGCAGCAAATACGCTATGGGTCCATTCATTTAGCATATTGTCGTTTTCAGACTTTATGTCTTGTCAAAGAAAGACACAGAAATAAAACAAAAGAACAGAAGTCTCCAAATGAATGGGCTCGCTTCATGGTGGAGAAAGTTGAAGTATTAAAATCTCTCATCAGATGTTCAGAAAAATCATTTCAGCTGCTCAAAAAAAAAAAAAAAAAAAAGAAAAGAAAGAAACAAAATTTTATTTTGAAAGATGTGTTCCAAGAACTTCCCCTTTGATTTTTAAAAACCCATCTGTCATGTTTGTTTCATTCCAGCCTTGAAGTAAATAGATTTAGAGAGTGTACGGCGACCATTGAAACCTTCCACAGAAGAACAGAAACAGACTGCTCTGACAGTGCCCTTCTGGTATACTTTAATCAAAAGGCTTAGAAAGAAAAAAAAAAAAGAAATATCTGTAGACATTCTGCTTGAGCTAGAATATGGTGTGCAGAACACAGAATGTTATTTTGACCTATTGTTGAATGTCTCAAAACTTTTGCTTTTGCTCTGGGCAGCAAGGAGAGACTAACACAGAGTGACTGTTGGCACCAGGAAACTTATTTTACCCTTTCACACTTCAGTTCTGCCTCTGAACACAAAACTTTATTTTTTTCCAATAGAGGTGAGGCTCTGGGGTGGCATTGTTCACTTTGAATAAAGAGGATTGGCTTTTCAATTCATCTTGTCTTTTTAACCTTGTGATGCCATTTTCCCTTTCTTACTGATTTCACCACAGGGAATTTGCTCTTCCCCATAGAAATCCCCAATGTATTTGATTACCTTTCCTGATAATCTCTCTGAACTTGATGCTCTGCTCTTTAAATGCCACGTGGAAAGAAGACCAATGAACTGGGCATAGCTTCCTGTAAGACAGAGTTATTGTTCCCTAGAATGAGGAAGCTTTCACAGACCAATAACTGCCTCAGAGCAAGAAAGAGAACAGCAATATAAAAAACTCATTATAATATAAAAATAGTCTAAATAAATAAATAGCAAGTACTAAGATCCTCAAAAATAATAGTGTGGAAGTGACTGACAAAGTGTGAGCTTGTAAACGCAGACACATAGTTGTAAAAGCTTCATGAGGATTAAATATGATGATGCCTATAGACTATTTCAGTGATGATTTATTTAAAATAGATGGGCCAACTCTACCACTTATATGTGTAGATAGAATGAAAATTAGCCTACATTGTAGGATGTGAAGTAGCCTGATTAATACTAAAAATATCAGGGATTCATTACAATGTAAACTAAATTTCAAAATCAACAATACACTGTAATATTTACTGAAGAAGTGATATGACATTTGGGATTAGCCCCAGAGTAATCCAGCCTGATGGTAGTGAGGAGGGGCTGGTGAGGATTGAGATGCAATGAAATTGATTAAGCATTGCTAATCTTTGGAACTGGGTGGAAGGTACGTGGGGGTACATAATATATTCACTCTACTTTCGTATATACAGTATTTGAAAATTTCCAGAATAAATTCCATGGGACCAGTTGAGGGGTTTGGGTATTAGAGTGTTATATCAGAGAGTTTGAGGTAGAAAAGCATAGCCTGTAAGTAGTTATATATAGTTTATTTTACAAACTTCCCTTAAATGTTGATAAATGACAAGATAGAGGCACGTGATATGACCATTCATGATTCTGAAGCCTGACTCAAATGGACAGAGCTCAGGAAGAAAAGAAAAATATGCACCATAAATTTAATTTAAATTCATTAAAAATTAATTAAAAAATAATTTAAACAGTGATGTTTTGTAATTCAGATATCTGCATGCTTTGTTTTCTCCCCAGTTAAGAGTAATTTCCTTAAATTGCTGACTTTGCTTCTTGAATAACTTTAAACCTGTCACAGAATTGAACACAGAGCTCTTTCTATAGTCAGCCCTTTGTAGCTCTGCAGGTATTGGGTGAATTGTAACTTTAAAAATGCCTATCCGATTGAACATTTCAGATTCATAGGTGTGCCTGGATACCTTATTCACAAATAAATATACTCGAGACAATGTTAAAAGCTGGAAGATGCCATTGTTTTTATTGATAATAAGAAGAGAATAATGGAAAACTATTTTTTATTTGCTCCCTCACTCCCCACTTTTTAAACGGGATCTTGGAATCCCCATGCGCTCCGTTTACATCTGCAAATATGTGTCATTTAGAGCTGTGCGACAGAGCGAGTGCTCCTTCTCAAGCGAAACGGAAGGGATGGCTTATGTCACTGACAGACCCCGAGAGCCGATTTTTCCAAAACAGTATTCTGTGAAGCCTTCAGATTTTTCAAAATGCTTTCAATTTGGTGATGTTGTTGGACAAATATTTGCCTCCAAATCAGTGTGCAGCGTAAAACAGAAGGGCTCAGGCCTCGCTGCTTTGCATTAGCAGGAGTGCGCAGTATTATCACCGTCTTTCATTCAGCCTGGAATTCCTGCTGCTTCCGAGGCTGAGCAGTTCCCCGAGAAACAGGAGGCCCTTGCTCGAGTTAGCATTCTTAACGCACTTGAAAATATTATACCAAACCTGTGTTGTAGTAGTGGACAGATTGATAGCTCCAACTGTGGTTTGTAAGCCTTTGGTGAATATTTTGATATTTTGACATCGTATCTGCGGTAAGATTTGAAAACAGAAAATTGCGCGTTTGGTTATGACTCCGTGGTGTTCACGGCTCCAGCTCATCCCACACCTGGCCCGCATGTTGCTGTTTCTCTAGGACCTCAGGGACCAGCTTATACCCTTGGAAGTCTTTGGTAGTTGGCACCAAACTGAAGCTGACAACAATCTGTGTATTTATTTTCTTTTCTGAGAAGGAATATTCTGGAAGGACCAGATGGAAGGAACTTCTATGATCAGTCTTCTGAATGACTCTCAGAACAAGGTTTGAAATCAGTTTTTTTTTTTTTTTTCCCGCCACTTTAAATGTGATCATTCTTCTACTCTGAATATCCCTGAAAGGAGAATCTGACTCCTTGGCCCTGGAGCAGGACGCCTGCCCAGGGCAGGGGAGAGGGAGGGCTTTAGAGCAGGACACAGCCGCTCTCCACCTGCACAACCCTTCAGCAAAGTCAGCCTGGGCTTCCTGACGCACTAGTTTCAAGGTTATATTTATGCCATCTCAAAAATAAAATGCTAATACATTGGGGAGCTTCACTTAAATTATACTTTTAAATGACGCAATAGAATCTTGAGTTTCTGTCTGGAGGTAGTTATGGACTGATTTTCAGCGATTCGTGGAAATTTGACTTCTGAATCTTTGGGTCTGACAAATCTCCCTCAAAAATAGGTCCTTTGGAAAAGAAGGTAGAAGAAGCTGTCCTCGTTGTCCTTGGACAAGTAGGCGAGGCAGACCTCTTGTACGTCCCCAGTCTCCTCTTTCTGGACCCCAGGCGTCATGTCTTTTCGCACCTTTCAACTATTCACGATCTCTTCTCTTTTTCTCTTCTTTTCAATTTCTTCCTTCCCTCCCTTTCTACTTCCCCCTCTGTCTCCCTGACTCCCTTTCTCACACACAATTGCATTCTCTTCCTTCTTATCAAAATTTGCTTCTAGGGAAGGGTCTGAAAAAATTTCACATGGATAAATAAAATGTTATTCCTCCTTGAAACAAATACCCTTGAGTTATCTGAAAAAAAAAAAAAATCCCAAAAAACAATAAATAAAAAAGAGAGAAAAAAAGAAATAAAGTCTTACAGTTTTAGACATTACAAATAACAGGTGAAGGAGGTGTATTCTGGGACAGAAGAATTTCCCGTAAAGCAACTGCTTACCCATGAGATATTTGGGTGCTCAGCTGCTCTTCTGCACATCTCTAACCTGGGCGATTCTTGTGAGCAGCTCAGGAGGAAGGGCAGGCCAAAGAGAAAGCACAAAACCGAAAAGAACAGACTTGGGGAGAAAATGTCCTCACATGCCTGAAAAGTCCTAATGTTTATTTTGTGTTTGTTTTTTTTTTTTAAATGAAGCAACTTACAATTAGTTGGCAAATAAGAGGTGAAGTTTAATTCCAAGCAGCTGAACAGCCCTTCACAGTTTGCTCTATGCTTGGCTATGCCCTGTGGGGTCTTCTGTGGAAAAGCCCAGTGCCTGGAGTTTTATATCTGTTGACCCATGTTTCCCAGGGCCTGGCGAACATACCCACCCAGCCTGTAATTTGGAAGGCATAATTAGTATTATTTACAAAGAGCCAAGAGTACATTTGGCATTCTGAATACAGGTGAAACAGCCAGAGTTGCCTCCCCAGGGTGTTGGGGTGTAATGGCCTCCCGATGCTCTGGGTATCATCACCATGACTTTGATCTGGCCTTGGAGTCTGGAATGGTTCCTTTACCAGTTTGAAGTATGCAGTGATGTTCATTGAGAGCCACACCCGTGCACATGCTTGGGGAAATCTTTGGAGTCAATTAACTTCAGAGTAAAAGAGGGAGACAGGTGGTTATAGCAATTTTTTGATCTACCTAGAGCACCATGGCTCTAGGGGGAACTTTCCCCACATTTTACAAGAAGAAACTTAAGTGTTCTTAGTGAGAATTCCTGAACTGTGGCTTTAATTTAGGCAAGACCTCAAGTTCGGGACAGGTAGAGAAGATAATCCACAAGAATAGAAGAAGCATGAGGGTTTTAGATTGAGAAGGTACCTATTTGAAACAGGAACTGAAATCTACTAAATCCCAAGTGTAAATAATGTCGTCCTGTAAAAACTCAAGAGTTTCAATACCTGATTCATTATGACCTAAGGCAAGGTCAGGGTGTGCCAGGAGCATTGGACTGTTGTCTTAAGCATCTTCTGGCTCTGAGGATTACAGAAACTGAAAAAAAAAAAATGGTGCTGAATGTGGAGGGAGAAACAGAAGAAGGCGGATAATTTTAGCACCCACTGAAGTTTACTTCCTGGCAGCAAGCTCCTAACAAAAAGAAACTTCTGAAGTCCAAGGACTGGGTCTGAGCAGGTGCTCAGAAATCCCACCAAACTTGTTCTGTAGGTAAAAGGCAATCCTTATAAGTTCTGGAATGTCTCTTCTCTGAATGTATCACCACCTGTTTCAGGAACAATATTTAGCCTAAGGGCTTGTGATGTGCAGACTTGTTAGTTAAAGACTATTTCTGCTTTTACTTCTCCCATTTAACTTGTGTTGAGACACCTACACCCAGCCTCCAGCAATTGATGTCTGTTATATCTACCTTAGACTCCCCAATTTGCTTTTCTTAAAGGGCAAGCACAGGGCCTGTGGATTATCAGGGCAAACACGCTCAAGCATAGGAATCAGCAGATAAAGACTTGAGAACTTGTTTTCTTCTCTTTTCTTTCTTCCTTTTTACACTAGCTAGCAAAAGGGAAGCTTTAGATTCTTCTTCCAGGATTCCAAGAAGGCTAACTCCCAAACTCATCTTGTTATAAAAGTTTATAATTGAAAACTCCACATCTTAATATTTTTCTTTCATCTTGAAGAACACTGTTTTGTTAAAGGTTATTGATGGTATCCCCAGATCTGGTGTGGGGCATTTTTCACCCCCAATCCCAAGCTTTCCTCCTCCTATGTTACAACAAGCCCTTCTGTGTCATAAGGTGATATTTCATGAGGGAAAACTGTATACACTCTGTGAAACAGGTGAGCACATAAAACAGGATGGTGTATGAAATCACCTACTTAAATTGTGAGATGAAGTTATTACAAACACCCATTTTCCTTCAAGGCGGAATTCTCTGTAATGAAAAAATAAAAAGGTCAGCCATATTCCCACCTAGAAGTTTTTCTATATGAATTTCTGCTGGGAATCCCCCAAATGGAGTAAAGGAGTCTGTGAGCTGTTGTTAATCAGTAAAAATAGAAACCCTTAAAGGATATTGTGTGCTTGCCTGAAATAAGATTGCATTAACATTATATACATAAAAAAAGTGTGTGGATCTGGTTCTTATTGATTGTCATCTGGGTCTGTAATAAATAAAATGCTGGAAAACAAGTTAAATTTTTGCTGAATAATTTTTAGAAGACTAAAACTTTTTAAACACTGCATCTATAGAAGAAAACAATTAAAAAGGAAAGTGTGAGTTTCTGGACTCTAGAATAGGTCATTTATCATTAAAATTTTTGTCTGTATGGTGTTCTAGCATTTATAGTTTTTGATACTTATATCAAAATATAAACATAAATATCAGATTAGAGCCTCTAATTACATAATTAGGCCGGTTATCCGATGACTTTTGGGAAGGCAGCTCACCCAACTAGCAGACCTGGCAAACTAGCATGATTGCATTCCATAATGTGCAAATTTTAATCATGCAAATTTGCAGTAGCATTGTATAAGATATTAATAACTTTATGTACAGAAATGAAAATTAATGTGAATTCAAAAAAATGTAAGAAACCTTAATGAATGATTTTGTACTTTCAAAGCTAGGGAAGCTGAGTGAGTTATAAACTGTGTGATACCATTGTCACCCAGTAGCACCACTGGAGTGTGGCTATAGAACTATTTATACTCCTTTGTCACTCTCCTGATTTTCATCTGCTTGGGAACGGCTGTGAGCGACTCCGAGGACTGTTGTACTGCTATTTTAACATACACCATTACCATAATTTAAAATTCTTGCCTAGAACACTTTCAGCTCATAGTTCATGCTCAATAAATACTCATCAACAGATGAATACATTACATTTATTTTTCAGTTTTTTTCTTTATTTTTTTATTGTGTTTTTCCATTAGCACTTACCCCCCTTATGCCTTCTCCCACCTCCAGCCACCCCACTGCCCCCCACAATCCGTGTCTATGAGTTTTCTTTTGTTTTTTGCTAGATCCCTCCACCCCGACCCCCCCCCCACTGAGCTGTCACCCTGCTTTCTATCTATGAGTCTCTCTCTTTTTAAAAAAGTTTGAATATTTTATTGTTTTTGCTATTACAGTTATCCCAACTTACATCCTATATGAGTATCACCTGAGCATTTATTAAACAGTGGTATTTAGTACTAATCTTAAAAAGTACTGGAAAATAATATTGGTATTAAATTCAGATGTAATAAATACTGTTTTTAGGTACCTATTATTTTGATTTTGAGAGAGAGAGAAAGGGAGGGAGAAAGAGACTGTGCCTTAAAAGTCTGTCTTAAAGTAAAATAAAGCTTCAGGGGTTGTAGACTTTTGCACATTCTTCCATTTACTCTTATTCTTATAAAAACTCAGTCTTGACAACTGTGAGTTTTGATTCTGTGAGGTCTTCAACCACACATTCTTCTTATAAAATGTATTTGTCTGGCATAGAAAGTTGTTTAGATGAGTCCAACTCTACCCAAGAGAGGATGTTTGGAACAGATGTTTATTCCTCTTTTGAACTTGAGGCGGTCTCCCCTCCCTTTCCGTACCTTTGAACTGATAGAGAGTTTTGAGCAAATTGTTGACTTGTGTCCAAATTTCATGTTGAGGGTATTTGTTGATCTTTTGTTATCTACTTGTCCTTTAATACTTTTACCTAAGATATAGTCATGTTAGCAAGTAGAACTATAAACTTTGCAGCTTCTAACACTCAAGATTATGTTCTTTAAGTGTTTCACTTTTTAAGTGAAAAGGTGTTTTTTTTTTCTTCTTTACATTGTTATTGAGCTCCGTGAAGATGCTGAAATTATATCTGGTACTATTAAAAACTAAACACTGAAACCTGGGTATGAGCTACAAGACAAAGATCATTGTTAAAGATAGCAAGGCAAATCATGGGTCTCTCTTTACAGTCTAAATGGAAATTCACACTGGCTTTATTCTGCTGTAGCTGTCTGTATCATCTGGAAGGAGGAGGGTATAACCCATCTGCCATTTCCACTCCATTTTCTGTTCCTCTTCTTTGGGTTTAGGTATACGGGGCTCAAGATCAGACTTGCAGGCTTTCAATGACATTCAGTTTGGTTATTTGGGTCTGATGGAGATGGTATAAGAGGCCAGTTCATCAACCATTTTCAGTGGGATTTGGAAATGTCTTCATGATATTTGCATAGATTAACAAAATGATTGATCCTAATTAGACCAAACTTTAGGCTACTTATCTATGGGAACAACTCTATTCATTATTTATAGAATGATTTGAGATTCATTCTGTTAGGCTGATCTGTCTTGAAATTAAGATGACATGTCTTCACAATGTGATAATTCTTCTTGCCAGTGATTCCAAGTACCATATTTAGACATTTTAATATTTACTAAGTAAATTATGAAGCTTAAAAGTGTCCTGTAAAATGATAGACTCTCCATAGCTCAGATTTTTCTTAATTCAACTTCAGAAGCCTAAGAAATATGTACCTGCAATTCAACTTAGCAAACTATATATGTGTATTTATTTAAATAGAATTATAACAGCAAGCGTTCTTCATTATCAGCCACATTAAAATTTTTGCAGTGAAAAAGTGGCCAATTTTAATAATCCTCAATTCAAATGATTAGTTACATACTTTCTGTGCTTGGCCATTTAGACTTTGTTCCATGCTGACTTTGTTGGCATCAGTGTACTTGGATGATCGTCAATTTTGCAGAGCTTAACCATTCAAGATAAAAATCCTCTTCCTCCACCCCAGTATGGTTAAATGGGAAAATCTGCAGGGACTGATGAGCAGCCCATCATCTATACATGGTGAGCCACAAAAAGACTATAGAAAAGATTATAAACATCTACAGTGTTAGTTACAGGGACATTATCCATAAAGCATGTAATCCTATCCAAACCTTCCTACGACAGTTTCACAGTGAGCCAGAATTTTTAGGGTATTTTCTATTTTCAACTCGTGATCCCGTGTAATACATAGTCTTGGCATTTCTTATCACTGCCAACCATGCATTTCTCATTTAAAAAAAAATGTTTGTTCCAAATTTCAATACCGTGCATCCTTTTTGCCTTAGACCAAATGCCTATCACACATTCTCATCATTTTAATTAAACTTGGGCCAATACAGGGCACATGTTTGATTTGGACTCAAAAGGTGCATGCAAATCACAAATTCGATGCAATTCAGAATGGAAATACTTCCTGTGGCCTTCTTTCAGCATGTGGAATGAAACAGCCTGCCAGATTTGTGATAGCTCATCGTTAGAGCAGAGACCTGCTGATTCAAAAATGGAGAAATAAACCCAGTTTCCCCTAATAAGTAAGCATCATGCATCTTTAGTTTTAAGATGATCAGTCTGAAGAAACAAAAGGCAGAGCCTGGAATAAGACAGTCCTCAATTCTAGTGCAGCATCAAGTGAACAAAAAGCTAACTGGCCGCATGTGGAAACAATGGGCTGTAGAACATCAGACACGGGATTGGCAGTCAACTCTTGGGTTCCTCCAACTCTCTGAGCACTTTCTTTTTGCATGGCCTTGAGCAAAGAAGTTATTCCTTTTCCTGGTCTATAAAATGAAGGAAATATTAAGGAACCATGCCCGTTGCACACACCTCTGTACCCCACAGATTGTATGATCAGTTAGAGCCTTCAGAGAGATGGTTCTGTAATTGCTGAATTCATTTTTCATGAATCAGTTTTTTAATCTGAACATTGATGACTGAAACGCATAAAAAATTATTAATAAAGAGTGTCAGCAAAATAGGTGGCTTCAAATACATTTTTGGTCTATTTGTTGCCATAGTGAGTTATATTGTGCAATATTACAATAGTCTTTTTTGTGTGCAGGGAAAAAGTTTCCTGCACAAATGAATTTGAGATATACTCATCTGTTAGGAATATTCTGTAACTCAAACTCCTTACAAGCAAAGTGATTGGGCTTTTTAGATTTTATTGTCATGCTTGGGAGGAGGAGTAGAAAAGATTTGTGGGGACCTGTGTTTGCAGCACAGAATCCTTACAAACGTGAGTGATGAAAAAGGGCAGCGCTCTTACTGTTTGATGGAGTAAAACATCAGAGAGGATTGAGCGATAATGAGAAGACTGGCCCCTGAGGTTACCTGGGCCTCCCTTTGACTCCATCGCCCTCCCTGCCGTTGGAAGCAGGACCAGCATTTCTGAATAAATCTCTGCATGCCTTGAATGAAAGGCCCACTATTACCAAATTTATGTATGTATCGCTCTCTACTAATTTGTAATAAACTGGCTCAGCCTTCTACCCAGTGCAACAGTCAAGTCAATAGTATATTTTACATGCCCTGTCTTACTATTCTTAATGTGTCTATGATATAGATGCTATTATCTCTGCTTTATAGATGAAGAAATCAAGACTTAAAAAATTTAAGTGATTTACTGAAGGCCACACAATAAGAAGCAAGATCAAAATTTAAATTTGAGTCTTCTTTACTCCAGAATCTGACTTTTAATTACTCTGATGAACATCTTTCTATTCAAGGAGCTCATTCCATTATTAGACAATTCTAATGACTATATTAAACTGAAATCTGCCTTTCTGGCCTGTTCTGTACTTTAGAGTGACAGAGAATTATTCTAACAGACCACTCCCATGTTTTCAATGTTTTAACAACACATCTTGGGCCTCTGCTATGTTCTAGGCACACTTAAAATTAAGTTCCTAAAAATTACTGTTACTTACTATGTTTTTAAAATTGGATTTTTGAGAGGTAACTGATAAATGATAAACTGTATATAGTTACTGTATATAATTCAATAAATTTTATATACATCTATGAAATCATCACCATAATCAAAATAATGAGCTTATCAGTCACCCCAAAAGCTTCCTATGTGCTTTCTAATCCCTCTCTTCAATTTGAGTTATTCTGAGATTTATTGTGTTGGTTGGAGCGTCATCCCATAATCCCGTAAACAGAAAAGTCATGGCTAAGAGGTTGTGGGTTCAATTGCTCATCCGGACTCATGCCTAGGTTGTGGGTTCTGTCCTGGTAGAGGCATGCATGAGAGGCAATTGATCGATGTTTCTCTCTCACATCAATGTTTCTCTCTCTCCTTCCCTCCTGACCCCCTCTCTAAAATCAATAAGCATGTCCTCAGGTGAGGATAAAAAATAAAAATAAAAAAAGAGCAGAAGTTTTGAATGTTGATGAAATCAAATTTCTTAACTTTTCTTTTATAAATCATGATTTTAGTGTTGTATCTAAGAAATCTTTGTCTAATCGCAAATCACAAAGGTTTTTCTCCCATTTTTCTTCTATACATTTTATAGTTTTAGGTTATATATTTAGCTCAATGATTCATTTCCAGTCAATTTGTGCATATATAATGTATTGGTCAAATTTCATTTTTTTGCATGTGAATATCCAATGGTTCCAGCGCCATTTGTTGAAAAAAATTGTCTTTTCTACATTAAATTACCTTTGCAATTTTGTTAAAAATTAGTTAATTATATACTCACAGCTTTATTTCTCTATTCTGTTCTATTGATGCAGTTTTCTATTTTTATACAAAATCACATTGTCTTGATTAAGGTTGCTTTACAGTAAGTCTTGAAATTTGATAGTGTTGATCCTCTAAACCTGTTATTTTTTTCCCAAAGTCGTTTTGGCTAGTTTCTATCCTTTGGAATTTTAGATGATTTTTAGAATCAGCTGGTCAGTTCCTCCAAAAATCCTCCTATGATTTTGACTGGGATTGTCCTGAGTCTAGAGATTAATTTGAAGATATTTAACATCTTACAATTTGAGTTTTCTGACCCATGAACACAAATATTTCTTCTTTTTAAATAACCTTATTTAATTTCTCTCAGCAATATTTTGTAGCTTTCAGTGTAAAGGTCACTTACATTTTTGTAAAAATTTATCCTTAGTTTATATTTTTGACTATATTTTAGATGATATTGATTTACAAATGTCAATTTCTCATTGTTCCTAATATAGAAATGCAATTGATTTTGTATGTGAATTTCTGCCATACAATCTTACTAGACTCACTTTTTAGTTTTGTATTCTCTTGAATTTTTTACACAGATTATCACGTAATCAGTGAATAAGGATAATTTTTAAATCTGGATTCCTTTTATTTGATTTTCTTGCCTTATTTCACTGGTTATTATCTCTAGTACAATTCTGAGGAAAATATATGAGAGAAAACATCCTTATCTTGTTTCTGATGTTTGCATCTGCCTTTCTTGTTTTATGATCTGCAGGGACAGAGTTAAGTCTTCTGTTTTTGTATTCCTGGTCTTTAATACAATATTTAGGACATAGCAGGTACTTAGTGAAGGGTGTTCAAAAAAAATAATGAAAGAAACACAGGACCCACTTTCTGTCCACAGCCTAGTGGAATAAAGAATATAGATAGATAGACATTGCAATACAAAGATCTACTATAAGATGAAATAGTTTTTATGGATAAAAATACGATTCAGAGAAAGAATGCTTAGTTCTCTGCTTGTGGCAAGGAGGAAGAAAGTGATTAGTGAGTCCTGAAAGGTTTTCTGGAGACAGTGATGATGAGCTAGATCTGGAGGGATCAGTATTAGGGGAAAGGAGAGGAGCATCATAGAAAAATAAGACAGATAACTCATAGTGGACTTGGGAAACTAGAAGAAATGCAGTATGAAAAACTTTTTGAAATTTGAAAATTTGGCCTTTATATTTCCTTCTTCCTCTGTTCTCCTTGTCTCCAGATTTATAGTTCCCAGTTTTCCCAACTCTGTTTCCCATGAAATAATTATTGAATTACTCACCACTCTCGTTTTCTACTCTGGAGACTTTCTGGTTTATCTGAAACTCCTTTCTCAAAATATTGTCCCCAGAACTAAACCAATTTCCAGGTGTGACTAACCAATCAAAATGCAAGACAATTGACCTCTTGGTCTGAACATTGTAATTATAGAATCTAAATGCATGTGGCACACTCACCTGTACCTGCTCTCTCTAAATATAATTTTGATGTTTTAAGGAAACTACACCTGGCAGCAACCTCTATGCCACTTTCATTACATTTGATTCAGATGCCAAGGAGTCTTGTGTGTCTTCTTAAAGTCTCTCGTTATGCAATCTAGCCTAAGTATATATTTCTTCTCTCATTTATAAGGTACCGTTTTGTCTTCTTGGAATGAAGCAGACATTTTACTTCAGTGGGAATTTCTAGGAGTTGTTTGGATGAAGAGGCAGTCCTGGGGGCTGGGGGGACCATCCTGCTGCTCTTAGGGAATTTTGATTGAGCCTAGCGGAGCATCTTGGTTTTCCTCTATGTAATGAGAAGCCGATATTAATTCTTCTGATATAAAATAATTACAAGAGATCAGCATCTAACATTTGTCTTAATAATATTTAGTGTCTGAAGGACTGAATATGCACTCTGAAAATTATTCTTGGCAAAACACGCTTTCAGATTCTTCTCAAAGCTCAGCAGGGTGGATGGTAAGGTCCTATATCAACATACTTAATTCTTATTTATTATTTCTTATTTACTTTTATTTCTCTATGAACCTTGCAACCCAGTATGTTGTCTTTTAAATAAATAAACTCTCACACAGTTTCCCACACACATTCAAACACATGTGCACAGAGGCACACACACACAGAAAATGGCCTGGTTATTCATCAGTATAAGCTAATGTATCTTAAAAGAGGATGTATCTTTTTGCCCGTTCTTCAGCAGACACCAGGACAGATTCTGTGGAGGGGTTAGTTTATTGTAAGGGCTTCTAGAAGGATATCTCTGTGGAGCTTCTTTGTTTTACTTGAAGTGAAGTAAATTCTCAAACACCAAACATGTTTTCATTGACATAAAATCATGGAAACACATTTCAGAATCCAGTGCAATGGACAAGGGTCAGTAGCTGACTAGTTGTGCGCTCATGCGTGTCCCTTCTAATGCTTAATATACATTAACCTGACCCTGGTGGAACTCAGCAAGAAAGCAGAAGGAATGACCACACTCTTACTGACCTTCAATTCAGAGTCAGATAAGGGAGACCCCATTAAAAGAAGCCACTTTTGACTCTGATTAGTTGCACTATCCTCTTACCTTGTGACGTTGTGGTTTTCCTTACCTGCACAGTTAATATAAATCTATTTGTGGTTTTATTGTTAATTCTCACCAGCATTTGGTAATACTTCTAGTAGCCGTGTCACTCTGTGGAGCAACGGGCTATTCATTCAGCCTTGAAGGTTCTTGCTTTACTTTTCTCATTTTTCTTTGATCCAAACAATTGAATCAGACTGAACCAAATGAAGCTGACTCAAAGCTGTGGTCAGTTAGTCTTGGGCCAGCCTCCATTTTCTTCCTCTTTCTGCAAGCTTTGTGGGCCATGTACAACTAAAACTTTCTTTGTCTCTTTGTAGCCCATTGCTTAGACCTTGTATTTCCTTTAGAATAGTGATTTATCTCTCTTTTGGGGGTGCCACCAAGAGGACGGTTGCCTGAAGTCTAGGAAAGTTATTAAGGGGAAAGTAGGAGAAAGAGATGCAAGATACAAGCCTTCTCTGACCAATTTCAAGCATCTCCTTTCCTTATCCCATGGCAGGCACCAAGATGCTCACTACCAAGTGACAATATACAGCCACTTCACCCCATTTGAGCATCTCAGGGGTAGATGTCCCTTTTGTAGCTAAAGACTTATGGACCAAAGCTGAGGAAGGGATGCTTGTTGGTTATAATCTAGCTGGTATTGGGTTATCCCAAAGCCATTGCTTTTTGCACACCTATGCTATATTGTTGCCTTGTTTCAGCAAGGCCTTTGCCCTGCTTTTTCAACTCCAGAAATACCTGACTATAATCATTGTCTTTTACGTATGCTCAAGAGTCTCTGTGTTCTCCCCAGCCAGCCTTGCCTGCGAAGGCTATGCCACACTTTGCCGCACTATGAATTTTTCCCTGACTCCAGTGGAATGAATGGATTAATTTAAGTAGAAACTACTGATACTTAAGTCTCTTTGCTCCTGAGTGCTCTGCTAAGTTTCTACAGAACCTCTGTGGAGCACTCACAGAATGCCTTGCTCCATATTACTCCCCCCCCCCCCCGCCCCATTCTCATGTCAGTTAACAAGAAATGGAGGAATGCTTGAGAGTAGGGATGAAATTTCTAACTCTCTCGCAAAGAAAAGCCCTACATTCACTAGGACGGTGATATAAACAAATGACAAATGGTGACTTTCATGAACCTCAACCAACCACAGCTGCATTAAACGAATGACCCAAGAAGTCTGGTATTTTGTTATCATATAGGATACAGCCCAATATCAACACTCTGAAGGAAAAACACATGTGAGGGAAGCAACCCAGTTTCTGCCAAACATTGGGATAAAGGCTAAACAAGCAGCTGGTGATTTAAGACAGAGATACAGAAAACACAGGGTCAGTGATTCCTGACGATGTCTCTCCTTGCAACAGACAGAGAAAACTCAGAACTCTACCATTTCCTCCATTAAATTAGAGAGCTATGTATTTCATAATCAACTGAAAGTTAAGAGCTCCTTATTGGAGGCACAGAATTTAGTTTTGGGGCCATATTTCTCATAGTTTGGTTCAGTTTGATTCAATTCAATTAAATAAAAACAAAAACAAAAACCATTTATTGAGCCCCTACCAGGGATTAAACTCCAAATGATGAAGGATGTGAAGATGACTAAGTTTCCACTTTCAGAGACTATATCATGTACTGGGGAAGCAAGAGATAGACACATCTAATTTTTTAAAAAATATTTCATTTATCTTATTTTTAGAAGGGAAGGGAAGGAGAAAGAGAGAGAGAGAAACATCAGTGTGTGGTTGCCTCTGACATGCCCCCAACTGGGGACCTGGCCTGCAACCCAGCCATGTGCCCTGACTGGGAATCGAACCAGCAACCTTTTGGTTCACAGGCTGGCACTCAATCCACTGAGCCACACCAGCCAGGGCTAGATCCATCTAATTATGAATGGAGGGCTGTGATATGGGTCCTCAGATGGAGACAAAGGGGAAAATGACAGCAGCTCAGAAGAGAAGGAGACAGTGGAGATGGCCCTGGAGCACTGAATAGAATGTCCTCCAATGGAACTGGGGGTGGGAGAAAAGGGTGAGAAAGCATATTTGAGAATGAGTTAATGGTCTGATAAAAGGCACTGGGTTATAAGATTTCATTGTGTGTTTAAGAAACGGTGACTCTGATTGGGCTTGTATAGAGCTTATTCAGAGACAGGCTATAAAACATAGGTAGGACTGGATTGTGAGGGACCTTGAGTGACATGCCCGTGAGTTTGACTTTCTGATTGATTGAGAAATTCATTCATTCAATGGCTATTTATTGAGCACCTACCACATAAAGGTTAACATTGTTGTTACAATGGTGAATGAGAGATGAACACTCTTTTCCCAGGGCTCATGTCCAAGTGCAGAGCCAGGCTATTAAAAAGTAGACAAATCATATTTTCATATGTCTATGAACCATCTGTATGTCCTCCTTGGAGAAGTGTCTATTCATGTCCTTTACCCATATGCTAAGTGAAATAAACCGTTCAGTGAAAGACAAATACCATATGATCTCACCTATAAGAGGAATCTAATGAACAAAATATCCTAACAAACAAAATAGAACCACAGGCATGGAAACATGGAACAGACTGAGAGAGTGACCAGAGGGGAGAGGGGAGGGGGATAGTGGTGGAAAGAAGGGGAAGAGACTAGGCAAAGAACATGGTTGAATGACCCATGTACATGGACAACAGTGTGGGGATTGACTGTGGGAATGGCAGGGGGGCAGTTGCGGGGTGGATGGAAGAGGGTAAAGGAGGAAAATTGGGACAACTGTAATAGAATAACAATAAAAATGACAACTAAAAAAATAGATAAACCAAAAATATAATTTTAAGGGGTGATTATTGCTGAAAAGGAAATAAAGCAAGGTGATGGGAGAAAGAATGGAGGTGGTTGAGGGTGACCTATCTGAGGACATGATATTTATGCTGAAAATTAACTGATGAGAAGACATCAGACATACAAAGATAAGGGGGGGGGGGGGAGAGTTCCATGCAGAGAAGCAGGAAAAAAACAATACAAGAGAGAAGTGTTTGAGGAGCCAAAGAGCAGGGATTCTAGGTAACAGAAAGAGAGGGGACAGTGACATGAGATGTGGTTATCAAAGGGTTGGGGGGTAGAGCCTGTTCATGTAGGACCTGGCAGACCATGGTAGAGCCTGGACTCTATTCTGAGTAAAAGGGGAACCAGTGAGGGATTGAGGCATGGGCGTATTATATGCTGGCTTATGCTTCGCTCTGCATGAACTGATTGTAGTGAATCAAGAATAGAAATAGAGAGAAACCCATAGAGATGCTCCTGAATTTCAGGTGAGATATGATGGTGGCTTGGATTAAGATGGGACCAGAGGAAAGGTGAAGAAGGTGACTGAGTTGGCCTGTATTTTAAAGTTATTGCCAACAGGACTTGGTGTTGGATTAGATGTTAGAGAGAAAGAAAGAACAATCAGAGATGGCCCTGGGGGTGTTAGTTTGAGCAGATGGTTGTGTCATTTACTGAGATGGGAAAGACGGGAGAAGAGATTGATTTGAGGAGTAGTACATCAAGGAAGTTTTAAAAAAATAGATTATTAAGTTTGAGTCTCCTATCAATCATCCAAGTGGTGATGTCAGTGCCTGGTTATTGTATGAGTTGTAATTCTGATATCAAGGCAAAGGTCATGGCTAAAAATAATAAATTTAGAAATGAACTTAGCCTAGAAGAGTGAATAATATGGGTTGATTTCTCTTCTCTTGTAAAAAGCTGTGTGATTTTTAAGGGGCCTTACTGATGATAAAGGCTCCGTAGATATTGATAATTCTATGAAAAAAAACCCTGCTTACTCACCAGACCAAATTTCCAAGCTTAAAAACACCATTATTTCAGTAAGAAAAACACCAGTAAAAATGAACATATTGACTAATTTGTAACTTTTCAAGGCCTTGTGTATTACAAATGCCTGCATTTACTGCTATGGATTCACTTTATTACAATGAGATATAGGAAGGACTGGTGGGTATATTTCAGATTAGAAAAATCTTCCTGTGAATTTGGGCATCAAAGAAAACCCTATTGTTTATTTATGAGATATTTGATCTCATTAGAAAAAAAAAGTATAAATATGCCAGCATAATCATGATCACATCTTAAAAATTCAAACTAGAAGTCTCCTGTTAATGGCCTGTGAACTCCTAATTTATTGGGCCACTAAATAAGAGAAAATGACTGAGGACTATAGCCATGGTGACTGAGGACAGAAGACAATACCCCATAGAGACTGTTTCAAGCTGAGGGTATCACAGGAATGCCTCATCCATGCTAAATAATAATCACATCAACAACAATAAGCTTTCTCAACAGAGAAATGTGAAATCTTTCAAAGAACTCTTTATTCAGCTGCAATGCTCTCTTGCATGGTGTGTAAATGAGGATGAAATAAAGCCCGAGAATGTGGTCAGGGAGGCTGAGATGGAATAAGCAGATCGAGAAATATTGAACCAAAAAGTAATGCACGAACTGAAGTGCACCTGGGGAGTGTGCACACCGTTGTTCTCCACTCGAAACTATCACAAGCCATTTGGAGTGATCAAAAAAAAAAAAAAAAAAAAAAAAAATTGCTGCCCAGGTGCGGCAGTTTATATTTTGAAAATGAAGCAAATCTATTGGATACTGTAGATGAAGAGCTTGCGAAATCTTATTAGAAAAATAAATCTGTTTTGAGTTAGAAAAGTGAAAAAAATCCTAACAAATTACTGGAGAAGAAGTGTTGCAAAACTCAATACGTTCATGTTTATTCAATAATCACACACATGTTCCATTAAGAAATGCAGGAAAAAAGTGCAATAAATATTGACTTTCACAGCAAAATATAGACATATATGTGCAAAGAATAATGAATCCTTTTCATGACAGTTTGAGAAAAATAGAAACTTTGAGCCATTTACACAGGTTGCAAAATAAGAAAGCTGTCCTCTTTCATAGCAGGGAAAAAGCATTTCAAGTTAGTTGTATAGAGATTATTTAATGTAAAAAATCATGGGGCAAGACATAGGCTTGGGGAGCTTTTAGTCTGGAAGGGGGACAAAATCGTGGGTCAAGTCACCCCTTTTATGCTGTTGATTTTCCTAAGGCTCTCTAAATACAGAAAGGACTCACATCCATTGTGGCTTGCTTTAGGCAGTCTGCAGCCTTGGTGGAAATCACACTTTGTTCTAAACACCTCATACTGCCCCTCAGCAATATTTCTATCCAGAAAAAAAATAATGTTAAAATGAACTTTAGAGCCAACTGGAGGTGGGGTGGGGGGATGACTGAAGCATTTTGGAATTTCTCATGCTCTACCCTACAGAGCATAATTTGGTACAATCTTTGGAGATGGGAGCTGGCATAGCTGGATTATGTGGGCTGAAAACCTTTAAAATGCTCAGGCCTTTAACCCATCAATTCCATGGGATCCTAAGAAAATAATCAGAGATATATGTAAACTTTCATGCAAAGATATTCAACAGCATTATTTATAATGGTGAAAATATGGACATGATATAAATTTCAGTGGTAATATGATTTAACAAATTAAATTATGATTCACAGTGGACCACTGTGAAACCCTTAGAAATCATATTTTAAAGAATATTTATTTACCTGTTAAACTATTCATGATGTATTGTTAAATGCAAAAGCCAAAAAATATAGCCAACGCATATGGTTCAGCTTGTTATATGTGCTTATATATAAACTGTATAGAAAAAAGACTGGAAGGAAATATTTAAAGAATGTTAACTGCTTACTTCTGGGTGATGGACTTTTGCATAAGGTAGACGTTCCTATTTTGTATTTTCAAAGTTTCTGTGCTGATAATTGCTTTTATACTTAGAAAGGAAAAACTTAATGTGTTATTAAAGAGAAAGACAACCAAAAGAGTAAAGAAAGAATTCTGCCTCAGTTATTTGAAAAAGGAGGCAGAATCTCAAGTCTTGGTTGCTCACCCTGAATCAGTGGGTGAAATCAGTCCTGCTTTTCCTAAGTCTCTCCCTGGTCATCGTAGACAGGAGTCTCTGATTGGGCACGATCTGGGTCGACAACTCCAAAATGTGAAACACTGGGAGGACCTAAAAAATATATATATACGAATTAGTTCAACTGGAAGGAGCTAATTTTTGGAAGTACCCAATCTGCTGTGTGATTCCTGGTGGGGCAACTGAACGGCAGGCTCCACCTTCAGAAACTTGCTTAACCCCTAACCCCCTGCTGTGCTGAGCTTCTGATGGTCCCCTGCTGATTCTCAAGAGTTCCCAGGGTTATCATCAGCCTGGTGGGGCATAAAACAGTAAGAAAAATGGGCCCCGGGTTTCGCAGTTCCACGTGCAAATGCAGACACAACCAGTTGCCCTCAACATGATAAGATCATATAATGATGCTTGGTGAATTGCTTTGAGATACACAGGCAAGTCTGCAATTCCATTACCAGTCTTTAATCGGTATTTCTATTCACTCATGTAAGAACCATTGAAAACCGTTGATCCTAAACTTTATATAGTCATCAGAAAGTGAGTCTGGGAAAGTTTTGGTGCCAGGATCTAAAGAAACTAACAAGATAAGCAACTGTAATAGTATCAGGCAGATAAAACCAATACAAACCAATGTTAGTATGACGATAAAGGAAAAACAATCAAGGAAAGAACTCTGCAGAGAAATAATGCTTCCAAAGAACTGAAATGAATGAAAATATTAACTACTGATTTGGGCCATCACTTCACCATCCTCCTTCTTTTAAACAGATATTTGAGATTTGATTTTATTATCAAGGACAGTGATTTCCTAGTTTGGAAGTTTTTGACCAGTACTCCATAGGGCAATGTGAAGATTTTAGCTATTTAACAACTGTTAAAAGGCATTCTTTCGACACTTTTTTCCATGCCACATTATTACCATTTAAGTGTGGGAGGTTCGTACCTTGGATTTCCTTGGCTCCGCCCTGTTCAGTGAAATGCTGACGCCAGTCACCCATGGTGCCAGTGGATTCTACTGTGAGGGACCGGTGGCGAACTCTATGAGAAGTTTCTACTTGTTTGATGTATAACTGTTGATTAATGAGAATTTTTCACTAGTGCTATGCATCTTATTTGTCAATTAATATAGCACCAGAGCTGGTTTTGCAGAGACCTATTATTCACCCACCCATCCATGTATCCATCCAAAATAATTTCAGATGTTCTACAAAATATAAAATAAAATTAAAATATCATGGTTAAGGTACATAGGACAAAAGTAAACAAGTAAAAAGGATTAAGTACAGGATTGAGCAAATGTAGGTTTACAGTTGTGAGTACACAAAACAGAGTTTATTCTTATATTCTTATTTATTAATTATTGTATTATATTTCATATGAACAATTGTAAACCTATTTTTGCCCAACCCTGTAAAGCCAAGAATGAGTTTAGTAAGTCATGAATGAGTCCTCTGCATTTTCCAAAAGTGGGCCAAATTTCTAGTGCAGAAGGGAGAGCAAGAGAGAGAAAGAGAGAGCGAGAGAGAGAAAGAGAGAGAAAGAGAGAGAGAGAGAGAGAGATGAAATCTTGTCCCATGAGGTCCTTGGCATCCCAGCAGGTTCCCAGGGGCAGGTACAACAGGTGAGACCAGGTCAAGGGTGAAGCTCCCTCCACCCTCCTGCTCAATCAGAGGAGTTCTAAGTCTGTTTGTTTTATATGGTGTGAGTTTTATGTAAGATTTAAGGTTAAAAAAGTTCTTCACTAAATTGTGTGGCTCCATAGCCACATGATTCACAATGGCCCTAAGAGTAAAGCCAACCCTTTTGCAGGTAATGTACATCCATTCTTGCTAGTAAGCCTGTGGGAGCTCATAGACAAGATGCTGTTGTTACAGTGAGCAATGTGCTTAACCACACCCTTGAAGAGAATTGTGGAAGGGAAGTGTGTTTTCCTAGCTGGAGGTTTAAGTATCATATTCCATTTATTTATTCAACAAATACTTGTCCAACACCTACAATGCGAATTGCATATGGCCTGAAGGGGAGATAGATTGCATACTACTGAAAATAAGGTATGTTTTCTTGAATTTGAGAAATAGTCTTTTTTTTTGTATTAACCATACCTAAAAAAAATTATATAGATAATAAGACTAGAACCATCAACTTCAGACATTTTCATAGGCTCTTAAAACCAGGCTGGCCTGACATTCTTTAAAGAACATTTGGCTTGAATAAACAGAAACATGGGGAAGGCATGAAGGTATTGCGGGTGTGCTGCATACACAGGGTACTAGAAAGGAAATAAAAACTTTTAAGAAAAAGTGCCCAACACAAGATTTTGATAGAGCAGGGAGAATGAGGAAAAAGAAGAGTTTATAGGTTCAGTGTAAAAACCCAATGATTTACTGACACTCTGCAGTGGAGGATGATGTTGGCACCTGCCGAAGTGAAATATTATTTTTCCTCCCATGGCACAGACAATTTACCTCTAATATTACAGTTTTGGCGAGAGAGGGAAAGAAGACCTCGTGGAGAGGAGTCAGGGTTGAAAAACAAGGGCAGACCACAGCTTTTTGAGATGGAGGCTGTACTTACCAATTAACCTTGTTCAATCCTCCTCTTTTTTTTTTCAAAAAACCCAGCATTATTTCACATTTTGTAAGATGTGTGATTCTAAAAGAGCCACTCTTTTGGAGGCGGTGTACTGCGTATAAGGGTGTGGATTTGAACCCTAGCTGTTAACTACGTGGCCTTGGGTAAGTAACTTGGCTTTTTTTGAGTCTCTCAGTTTCTTCATTTTCAAAATGGAGGTAATAACCAGGCATCTCCCTATTCCCAGAGCTGTAGTGAGGATTAAATCAGAGTAGTATTTGTGAAGGCTGCCATGAGTTACATAGCTTTAGAATATCCCTGGGAGGGTCCACAGGAAACTCACAAAGTGGTTGCATTTGAGGAGAAGTGAGGAACTGGGGGTGGGTGTTACAGGACGTGGCAAAGGGAGGGAGAGGCGGTAAAGGGGGTGCAGGGAGACTATTTTTCACCGAGTAACCTTTGGGCCTTCTTGCATTTTTGTATATTGCTTTTTTCTTTATTTTTTAAAAAAGATTTTATTTAGTTTTAGAGAGAGGAAAAGAGAGGGAGAAAGAGAGGGAGAGAAACATCAATGTGTTTCTTCTCGCACACCCCCTACTGGGAACCTGGCCTGCAGCCCAGGCATGTGCCCTGACTGGGAATCGAACCTGTGACCCTTTGGTTTGCAGGCCAGTGCTCAATCCACTGAGCCACACCAGCCAGGGCATTTTTGTATATTTCTGTATTGATATTTTTAATTATCTGTTAAAAATGCATAGTAATTAAGGATGAGGCTTCATTAGGAAAATACAAGACATACAGAGCTAAAAGCTATAGCTAAGTTATTAAAAACTACAGAGCTAGGTTATTGTCTAGATCAATGGTCAATAAACTGGCCTTTGTGTCAAATCCAGTCTGTCATCTGCTTTTGTAAATAAAGTTTTGTTGGAACACAGCCATGCCCATTCATTCCACGCTGTCTACAGCTGCTTTCCAGCGAGCTACAAAGCAACAATGACAGAACTGAGTAGTTGCAACAGGGACGTTAAAGCTCTCAGGGACTGAAATACTTCCTATCAGGCCTTTCACCTAGTCTAGATGTTATAGAAGGCTTTGTAGCATAAAGACATCTTATTCTTCTTTTTGAAAAAGTTATCTTTGAATGTGTACTTTATTTTCTTTCTTCCTCTCTGACTGAAGAGAGGTGGTAATTGATACCTCTTTCTACATTCTTAACACCTACCGCTGTGCCTTCCACATGTTGTCGGTTTGACTTACTATTCATTCTGTTGAACTTGGGGATATTAATGTAATTAATTATATGTTAAATATATATATATTCAAATTTTTCTATTAAAATTCTATTTAATTATTATCCATGTTAGAGATTGTTTATTATTCTGTTTATGGATCAGAAATCTAGATTTATAGTCAGAAGCTTTGCTTATTGTTTTGATAACTTATGACTCCCTGTGTGACATTAATCAAGTCCATGTCAAAGTTTCCACCTTTGTACATGGATAACAATAATACCTATTTGTGCCTATCCCATAGGGATGTTCCGAACACATCCAGAGTAAATGCCATTTAATTTAAGCATTTTTGGTGGCTAGAAAGTCATTCTCAAAATGGTACTGACAAAGTAAGTTTTCTGGTACTTATTTGTCACAGAAGTGAAGATACGTGGCTATGGAAATGTTTTCTAAGCAGTATTTTCAGGATAGTTGGCTTTTATGTTGTTTTATTTCAAGCTGCCATAACAAAACACCATAAACTGGGGGGCTTAAAAAGCAGAAATGTGTTTTCTCACAGTTCTGGAGGCCGGAAGTGCAAGATCAGGGTGCCATGGTGGTCGGATTCTGGTGTGAACGTTCTTTTTGACTGACAGATGGTCACCTTTTCACTGTGTGCTCACTTGGCAGAGAGGGAGAGGGAGAGGAAGATGAGAAGAGGGGGAAGAGGAGGAAAGAAACAGAGAAACAGAGAGAGAGAGAGAGAGAGAGAGAGAGAGAGAGAGAGAGAGAGCCATAGTTCTGGTATCTACATAGTCTTATAAAGGCACTAATCCCATCATGAAGGCCCCACCCTCATGACCTCATCTAAACCTATTTCCTCCCAAAGGTCCCATCTCCCAACCTCATCACACTGTGGGCTAGGCTTCAAGCTGTGGATATGAGGGAACCCAAGTCAGTCCAGAGCATATGACATACTGGCATTACCAGGAATGCAGGCTAGAGCACCACTGTCCTTCCTCTGCTGCCATGACCCATGCTCCAACCCCCTCCACACATACTGTTTGGATGGTGCACCTCTTTTTGGGTGGGAGCCCCATTAACAGAGCTGGGCTGCTCAGACTTCACTGGAAGGTGCTGCAGAATAATATGTGTTGTGCTGGAGGCTGAAAATCCTTTCCCTTGGAAGCTCTGGTTCTTCACAGAAACAGTTTAATGTTCAGTTTTGCTAACTCTGAAAAGGTGACAATTTGATGGGGGTGTTGCGATCAGCATGTGGAAAATCAAGAGATACTTATTTTCAGCTCTAAGACTGATGCCAAAATATAATTAGAATGCGCACCATTTAACGACAATGTGAAATGAGTCAGTGGTGGGAAGGGGGACAGGCGAGAGTGTTTATTTTATAAAGGTAACTTCCAGGACTTAAAATGATATTCCTGGAGATTTGCCAAAGTTTCGTAGCTTTTACTTATGTCTCCTTCCTTCAGATTACAAATGTCTTACAAATAACAGACAAAAAGAGGTTGCTATCAACATTTTATTCTGTCCTTTCCCCCCTTGCCTATAAATTAGAGATGATAATATTTCCTGTGGATATAGCACTTGGAGATTGGGGGAAAGTTTATATCAACCTCAACCAGTTACCGAAGGCTTATCACAGTATGGGGCATAAAGAGTCATCCAGACAACAGTCATCCCACACTTTCTATCCTTTCTTCCCTCCCTCCTTCCTTTCTCTCTCTCTCTCTCTCTCTCTCTCTCTCTCTCTCTCTCTCTCTCTCTCTCTCTCTCTCTCTCTCTCCTCTCTCTCTCCATTCACAGTGTTTCTGCTGGCAGTTATTTTGTAGGGGGCACAACATTTCTTTAAAGCCTTTATAACGCCTCACATGCAGAAGTGCTTAATACATAGCAGATACTATGTCTTTGGCAACTTCGATTAGCAGGATACCAATACTGTATTTCCATTCAAATAATGAGTCCACATTCCATTTTAGAATCTCTAAGTTGTCATTATAGTCACTTAAGTAAATCTTAAAAAAAAATACAAATGATTACATTTCCAGTGTTGCTATATGTGAAAAATCAGGATATCAAATATAATATTTATTATTTTTTTCATGTAATAAGGAAAAACACAAATTCTTTTAATTGCATATTTAATAATGAGAAGGAACACACTAATTGCCAGCATTTTGTCCTATTATTACAGTTCTCTATTATCCTTATAGCATTAATTATTGGGGCCTAATTAGGCAAAATTACAGTATAGCCCAATGAAGTCTCTAGATTCTTTTAAAAAAAATACCTCAACTATCTCTCTATATCATTTTGAAGTTAAAATTAGTAATGTAAGTTGGCCCAGCCCATTTTTCTACTCAGCTTATCTTTGAAGGACTTATCATTTTTCTTGGTTTACTGATCAAAATTTGGGAATTTTTCATTGCTGTTTTTTCAAGTTAGTTCTGTTTCTAAATATACCTCAGCACTTTTAAAGAACTAGTCACTAGAAAAGATTCTGAAGCAAAGAATAAAGGAGGACGGGGCTGGAGAGGAGACACAGAGATTCTTACGAATCATATGAGACATGAAAGTAGGATGATTTTCATAGACATCAAATATGGCAGGTCTTTCCCTTAATAAACAGGAACGGGAGGATGTGTGATGAAGACATTCCTCTGTGCTCTGCCCTGTTCCCTTATCTAGTGGCCTTTAGACCTCCGCAGATGCATCATTCCTGACAAGGTTGGCCTCTACGCTGCGTCCACACACAGGCTCACACACAGGTGGGCTGCCCCATGGACCCTTTTAGCCCAGTCTATGGAGAGTTATGGACCTTTCCCTGAAGAGAGTCCTTGATTAAAAATACTTAAAGCTTTCTTCTCTTCCGGTAGGTAACAGCCCTGGATGACAACCTTTTCTAATCATCTTGTAAACCTTATCCCCCATGCAGACATTTAACTGTATCCTCTTTTGGATTGTTCTGAATTTCTTTTCTTTTCCCACCCTTCCCAACAGGCAGCAGTTGCTCCGGCTCATCCTTGATATTCTGTGTCTCCCTGGTCACTCCTTCCCTTGGTGAACAAGGCCACAGTCAATTCTACATTGATAGTCCCAGCTCTGATCTCCCATTCAAGTGCTCTGCCTGCCTACAGGGCATCTGTTCTTGGATGGATGCGGTTTTATTTAATGATGTATCCCCAACTCCTTCTCTTCCTTGTTTTTTCCTTCTGTTCATTCATTTTCAATCCACTCCAATGTTTGTCCTGCTTACTGCCTCCGAACTACCCTGAGGTCACAATGGGCTCCACTTGGTCAAGTTCCTGACACCACAACTCCCTGTTATAACCTCTCACAATACCTTAGACCTTTTCTTTGTAGCACCGTAATTTGTAATGTAGGTCATTTACTGCTTGACGTTGCTTTCCCTATTAGGTTATAAATTCCATGAAGTCAGAACGAGATCTGTTTTGCTCACCAGTGCAGGACAATTAGCAGGTGCTTAACAGATATTCATTGAGTAAATAAATAAACTACTTATCTGTTAATTGAATTACTTCTATTTAGCAATTTATTTATTTATTGAAAAAGTTCATCAGTGCTCATAGAACAGAGCAATTTGAATTAAAGGGAACAAATATGAAAAACAAACAAACCCCCCCCGCCCCCAAAAAACAAAACCTGAGTCATTCTGAAGTGAAGTGGAGAGAAAAGCTTCCTGAAGAGCGTGCACAAAAGTGACTTTATTTGTCATTAATTCACCACTCATGTTGCCAGAAACAGTCTGTCAACATTGGCTTTCTAACAAAATCTTCTCTCAAATTATGATCCATTATAATGTTTTTGGTGTGGATTGATAATACTCCTAATTAATCACCTATATTGGGTTCATCTTATCTTTTTCGGAGGCCTGTGTAAGCTCAGGCACCTAGAGATTTAATTACAGAGTGCGACTCTTCTTCCTTCTTTTCATAGACTAGTCCCTGTAATCACACCAGTCCTTGGCAACTCTCCATTGGAAACGCCTCTGACACTCTTCACGTCGTTCTCTTCATTAACGTCTAAGAAGTCTTCAGGGTCTAAGCATAACTAAAAAATAAATATCATTTCAGAGACTAGAGTCAAAAGGAACCCTAAAGGAAAAGGTTTTTGATGTGCCACAGATGGGAACAAGAAGAGAATTGATTAGGGGAGTAGGGAGGAATTAGTAAATGCCAAGAAATATTAGGTGAAGTTGTGGTAGCCTCTGCTTTTTGGAACCTTTTCTCCCACAGAAGGTTTTGGAATTTGGAAGATTTGTGCAAACCTGGATATGAACCTCTAGACTACCTGAAATATTTTGGCTGCATTTGGATTTAGAAATGTTTTGGAAAATTATTAGAAAATTTTGAGGGACTGCCTCCTGGAAATGGTTAGAATCTGAGTCATTGCTGAAACTATATCTAAAGTAAAGTGTTTTAGTAATAGTTGAAATGTAACACGGCATTGCTGAAACCCAAACAAGACCCAGGAAGCTGCATCTAGCATAGGATAGTCAGATAAGAAAGAGTTATTGAAAACATATTTAATCCCAGTCCATCAGAAACGTGGTTTGAAGTTATGTTCATGTGGATAAAAAAGATTATTTTAGTAAACAAAAAACAAACACTCTACAGGCTCAAAGCAAAATGATTGAATTCAGTGAAGCAAGTGACTAAAAACTTATCTGCTATTTAATAAACCGACTGACCAAATTTTTGCTAAGACGATGAGAATACAAACTTATAGTTCCCGTGCTTACAGGAAAGATTCCCTGATATCACCATTTCCACTCTCCTTATCGGCACAGGAAATGAACCTGCCTTCTATTCCACAAGGACATAAGAGGCGTTTTCGAGGAGCTCCCCTGAACACCATACCACCTTTTAAAACCCAGCCTACAGATCAGTCTGCGTCTGCATCCATCCCACCTCTCAACCTCCTGTTGGAATAAGGAGTTATTCCTCCTCCTGGGTAAAGTCACCTCTTTCTCTTATGCTTTGGGTCCCACCCACTCTTGCTCTTCCAGTACCTTTAGTTATCAATATAATTGCTCTTCTCTGTCCACATAATTCCCCTTTCCGTGAGCCTTTTTCCACTGTAAAAACGTGTCTATCTTAAAATCGTACTCCCTCAACTACATCTTACTTTCTAGGTCCTGTTCCATCTCTCCCGTTCTCTTACAGCTAAGTCACACCCACTTTTTTTCTCACTACCCATCATTTCTCAACCCATTCTAACCTGCATTTCATTTCCATACATTTATTGAAATGGCTCTTTTAAGGTCACTCATAACCTCCATGTCACTAAACACAATGAACATTCTCCAAGTCTCATCATCCTGGGTGTCGCATGAGAGCTGACAATTACTTCTTTGAAGCATTTGCGTATCTCTTACCTTTGGTTTTTATTTTGTATTTTTGGCTAGTCCTTGCCAACCTGCCTTATCAGGTTGTTCTCCTTTACCTTCCCATTGAGGACTGAGGCTCCTCAAGGCTTGGTTCTGCTCTTCTTGTCTTCCCACCCCACTTCCTTTCCCTAGATGGTGTCTATGACATCTGAATCTTCAAATAGCATCGATGGGTCAAGGAGTTCCAGACATTCATCTCTGGTTTAGAAATCTCTTCTGAGCTCCAGAGCATATATACAATGGCTGCCTTGTCACTTCCAGCGGGAGGTTCCAAAGGCCCCTCATCCTCAGTTTGGCTGAACCTATTCTGATCATCCAACCCTTGAAGGCTGACTTGCCCCTAGTGGTCCTTCATTTAGTGAAAGTTACTTGTACCTAATTGTCTCCACTAGACAACTTGGAGCGCTCCTTCTTCCTAAATTGCTCTGCTAAATCTACCGTTAAATCCTGCCAGAACTTCCAAATTATCTCTGGAATATGTCCATCTCTCTTCATCTCAATTTTCTCCACCATCCTCCAAGCAACTGTGATCTCTTACCTGGCCTAACGCATACCCTCCTAACTGCTCTGCCACTGCCCTCCAAGCTCTAGCCAGAGTGATCTTTTAAGGATACAAAGTGGATCATACAACTGTTTGGCTTAAAACTCTTCAAAGGCTTCCCTCGATGGAAGGATTTTCATAATCTGGGTTTGACAGGCTTCTTTTCCACCATTCCTGCACTTTGACCACCAAGCATGTTGCTTTCTCTCACTGTTTTCTGTTTAACTCCTGGACTTCTTTTTCAGTCATTGTTCAGATCTCACTTCCTTAATAGCGTCTTCTCTGTATTAGGTTCTATCTTCCCACTCTATGCTCCGAGAGCGCCTTTTGCTATTTCCTTTAAAGAAATTGTTGCAGTTTGTAATGATGTAGGTGTTTTCATATTTATTGGTAAATGTCTCCTCCAGAGAACCCGCTCAGTTACTCACTCTTGAATAAAGAGTATTAAAACCATATATGTGGACAGGAAATGCACTCTAGATTGATGGGTGGCAAGGGAAGTGAGAGGCTTAAGGGAGCAGAGCCTGGCCTTTATGGGTCAGAACAAGAGTGAACCAAGTCCCAATCTTAGCCTAAGGCTGGGGGTTGCACAGAAAAGCGATCTATTATATAATTACACAGTCTGGAAAGGTGCCAGGAACTTAGGTTGGAAAGTCTCTGAGAGAAGGTACAAGTTATATTTGTGTGTAAAATGGGGCTCGTCACTCCATTGCAGCTGGACTCACACACTCCCCCAAGCCCTTGACCCCACCACACTTCTCTTGTGGGTCTCAAAGATCCATTTTGCAATGTTTATGTCTCATAGCTGGCACTATTCTCTTGATACTCATCCTCAAGTGACTGATTGTAAATTATAAACCCTCAAAAGCCTTTCACATTTGGGCTAAAACAATTGGGCAAAATTCAAGATGATTGAATGGTAGGACAGGTACATATCCATCAAATGTTAAAGCTGAAAGATAGTTTTTAGTCCAGTGTTATCATTTTACAGACGAGGAAACTAAACTCAAGAATAATTAAGGAATTATTATTCTATCACTCATGTAAATTTTTGGAATAGGTAGTTCTAGAACACATGTCACTCACCTTTACTAAGCTTCAGACCCATTTCCAAAAGAGCTCAGGGGAAAAGTTTCAAATTTCAGATTGTGAAATACGGCTAAAGTCTGGAGTCAGGTCCTGTAACAACATCAAAAACCAAAGCCTGGGAAAATGTATTCAATTAGATCCACTCAATCTCTATTTTCAGATATAATTACTTGTCAGCTTGAAAGATACTGTCTCGTTTTGTTAGCGTGATTGTCAGTGGTAATGTACAGAGCTCCACAAGAGTGTGACCGCCTTGTATCTACAGCTTGCATTTAAAGGAAAGAATCAGCCTTGGTAAATATTTTTGTCTTTTTGAATGAACGTTTGGATTTTCATATAAGTTCAGATGTATTTACCCTTTGAATATAAGCGAAAAGTCCCCCTTACCTCATGAGATTGCTAATTGTTTGATTCTCCTTGGAGGTGAAGTCACACCAAACAGGGGCAGTCTCTCTGGAGACACATGTGCAATATCAGGACAATTAAGAGTTCCCACTTACTGACCTTGCTACGTCAGCAGGTATGACCTCCTACTCCAGCTGCCAGTGAAACATTGTTCTCTTCTTTTCATGGTGGACAGGCTCTAAGATGGTCTCTGAAAATCCTCTCATCCTGGTGTTCATGCCCTTGAGGAGTCCTCTCCAGCTGAGCGTGGGACCTGTGACTTGAGTCTGAGAGAATACAGCAAGGGTGATGGGATTTCATGCTAGCCGACTCTCTTGCTGGCTTTCATGAAACAGATGGTCTGCCTTATGGAGAATCCTAGTGGCAAGGAACGGAAGGTGGGGTCTAGCTTACAGCCAGCAAGGAACTGAGGCTCTCCTTCCAACAACCCATCAGGAACTGAACACTGCCAACAATCACATGAGCTTGGAACAGATTCTCCTCCAATCCAGCCTTCACATGAGTCCTCAGCCCTAGTTGCTATCTTCATTGTAAGCTGCGAAAGACCCTGAAGCAGAGGACCCCAGTAAGCTGTGCTGGACACAGAGACAATGATAACAAATGGATGCTGTTTTAAGCAACTACATTTGTGGTGATATTCCATGCAGAAATAGAAAACAAATATGGTTCTCTTTTCTTTTGGCTGTAATTGTTATATCCTATTTTTTTTATAACCACGTAATAAAAAATAGAGCAATTTATGTCATTCACAAGCCCAAAGCACCCCTGTGATTGCCTGCTCCCTATAATGTCACATCTGAGCTCTTAGTTTAGCAGACAGAGCCCTTCACAATTAATTACTGACTCATCTTTCCAGCGTCTGTTATGATCCTATCCCTTCCCCCCTCCCTCTGCACAAATCTCCACACAACTTTCTCCTTTCTTCTCCTTGTTTAAACTTGGGGCCTTTGCACAAGCTTCTCCTTCTTCCCCAGATGTCCTCCTTTTGCATACTCTTCGTTATCTTTTAAGATCCAGATCAATGATTGCATCCTCTAGGTGTTACAAGTTATTCTGTCCTAACTGTTCCCATAACATTAAAAAAAGAATCTGCACTTTTTCATTGCTTTCAGAAAGAAAAGGGGGAAAGAGAGCAGAGAGAGAGAGAGAGAGAGAGAGAGAGAGAGAGAGAGAGAGACAGAGAGAGACAGAGAGAGACAGAGAGAGAGACAGAGAGAGAGAAAGAGACATTGATGTGAGAGAGAAACATTAGTTGGTTGCCTCTTGCATGCACCTGGACTAATTGAACCTGCAACATAGGTATTTGCCCCTACTGGAATTGAATTCACAAACTTTCTGTCTATGGGACAACACTCCAACCAACTGGAGCCACACCAACCAGGGCCCCGTAACGCTTTCTTAATGTATCTAATACCATTTACCACCTCCTGTTATAATTTAAACAGCTGGCGGGGTAATCTTAGCCGGCAATTTGGACTCTGGTTTCCCAAATTTCCTCTTCACCCTCTTTTCAAGAGGGAGTGATGTTATTGGTATTTCTTTGTGGTGGGGGTTTTTGGAGGGTGAAATGCAAACCTTTGGCATTGTTTGGCTTTCTTCAAAACAAAAGGTCTTGAGTAGATTGTGCTGGGTACCTGGAAGAGGGGCAAGGAGAGGGAGCAGAGCCTCTGGAAGTGGTGAGGGAGAGAGTCCCCGGAGTGAAAGAAGCCTGATGCCCCTGCAGCGCTGCGGGAGAGGGGAGCAG
The DNA here is from genome assembly GCF_987537825.1 of Furipterus horrens. Classification (NCBI taxonomy): domain Eukaryota; kingdom Metazoa; phylum Chordata; class Mammalia; order Chiroptera; family Furipteridae; genus Furipterus; species Furipterus horrens. The sequence continues at coordinate 12,413,630 of NW_028327178.1, forward strand.
ACCGAAGGGGACAGAGGAAAGTAAGAGGTCGGTGAAGATTGGTTCCATCCTAGAGATAAGAGCTTAGACACAAGGCTCTAGACACCTAAAGAGTCCCATGTCCCAGGCACAGATTGGTGGAAACATTGGCAACGAATAAGAACATTGGGCGTCACCATGGCAACCAGGGCATGCCCATGACCCATGATCAGGGAGGCTTCCTCATCTGTGTCTGGCCCATGTTACCTCCCCTCTCATGGGGGAAGAAAAATAATGACTGTGATTGAATTTCCCACGATATATTGGGAAGGAGTTGGCTCTGAGTTAGATTTAACTTGAGTTAAGAAAAGAAAACAAAGAAATTTGATATTTCTTGCACACCTGTTTGTAGATGAAGATTCCTGCCAGTATGACTGAGCCTTAAGCACAAGAAATGTGCAGAAAGCTACACCCAGGCACATAATAGTCAATTTGTTCAAAGCCAGTGATAAAGGAAAAATCTTAAAAGCAACCAGAGAAAACACACGCATCACACACAGAAACAAAGATAAGGACGATCGGAGATTTCTCGTTGGAAACAATATAAGTGAGAAGGCAGCAGAGCCACATCTTGAAAGTGCTGCTCAAAGAACAAAACTGTCAGTCTGTGATTCTTCATCCAGAGAAAACAGCTCTCAAAAATGAAGGCAAAAGAAAGCTGCTTTTTTTTTTTTAAAGAAATACAAAAGCTGAAAGAATGTATCACCAGCAAACCCACAGTCCACAACATGTTAAAGGAGTCTTTCCAGAAGGAAATGACACCAGATGGAAGTGTGGATCTACACCAGTGGTTCCTAGCAGGGGGTGGTTTTGCCCCTCCAGACATTTGGCACTATCTGGAGACATTTTTGGTTGTCACAACTTGAGGGGGTAGGGAGAAGGGTGGAAGGCTATTAGTGTCTAGTGGATAGAGGTCAGGGATGCTATTAAACAGTCCCCCATGCACAGGACTGCTCCCCATCCTCCAGGAAAGAATGTCAGTAGTAATGCAGTTGAAAAAAAGCCTTATCTAAACAAAGAAACTATAGGGGTATATGTAAACATTTTTCTTACTTTTTAACTTCTTTCATGGATCTTATTGTTCATTTAAGCTAAAATAATAACAATATGATGTGGATTTTATAACAGACATAAATATAAACTGTTTGGTAACAGTACAGAAGCTGGGGGTTGAGAAGTGGAAGTTTATTGTTGTGTGGTTTTATACTCTATGGGAAGTGGTATAAAGTCATTTGGAGATACAGTGGGATAAGTTACATATGTATACCATACACCCTAAAGTAACCAGGAAAGTAACAAGAAAAGATAAAGATAGTCAGTTAGCAAAGGAGATAAAATAAATCATAAAAATTTATCAATTAATCCAAAAGAAGGCACAGGAAGAAAAGGACGGGGGACAAAGAACAGGTGATAAAAATAGAATACAAATAGCAAGATAACAGACTCAAATCTAAGCATATCACTAATCATTTTAAATTTAAAAGGCCTGAGCACCCTAATTAAAAGATAGATGCCAGATTGGATTAAAGAAAAGATCCAACAATGGTGAAAGGAGACGTGACTTGGGGTGGTGACCACAGAATACAATATACAATTGATGTGTTATAGAACTGTACACCTGAAACGTATGTGATTTCATTAACCAAGGTCACCCCCAATAAATCCAGTAAAAAGTACACCCAACAATGTGCTACCTCCAAGGAACTTACTGTAAATAAAGACACAAATAAATTTAAAGGTAATCAAAATAGCAGATGTTTAAAAATCATAATACTAATTTTTAAAAAGTTGAGCTATAATAATATCAGAGAAAATAAATGTCCTAGCAAACAATTGTATCAGGTATAAAGAAGGTTATTTTATAAAGATATAGGAGTCAGTTCTTCAGGAGGACATAATAATTCTAAATATTCATTCTCCTCATAACAGAACTTCAAATGCATGAGGCAAAAACTGTTAGTATTTCAAGAAGAAATAGGTACATTCACAATTATAGTCAGAGACTTTGATGCTGCTCACGCAATAACAGATGGAGCAAGTAAACTGGAAACCAGGAGAGATACAGAAAACTTGGACACTTGTTTAACCACTGTGACCTAATTGACATTTATAGAACACTCTGCCCCAAAACATCAGAATACAAACTCTTCTCAGGTACCCACAGGACATTTATGACATTTATCATATTCTTGGCTTGAAAACAAGTTTCAGAACATTTAAAAAGTGTTCAAGGCATTCAAAGTGTGTTCTCAGACCACGATGGAATTAAATTAGAAATCAATAACAGCAAGATTTCTGGAAAGTCCCCAGATATTTTGAAACCAAATAATGCACCCTGCCTGTCTTTGAGTCTAGTGGGAGGTTTTAGTCACATTTTTCTTCTGCTTGGGGTTTTAATAGATAAAACAGTAAAGACATCAGGATGATTTAGATTCAGTCTTGCTTACCTAGGAACAGTGGAAAGAACAGTTTGATCCCCAATAGTCTTTTGTAGTCCAAGGTCTTTATGTACAAAGAATAAAATCACATAAATGCTTAGAGAGAAAAAAGCTGATTTAAAAATTTAAAATATGTTGTAATATAATATTTAAAGAAAAATATAATTTCATTGTCTTTGAAACTAATATACGGTTATTTAGCCAACTGTTTCAGGTAGCATTCTTCGAGGGGTTGTTTTTAAAAACATATGTAGAGTATAAAAATGAAAATAATTTAATGCTTTATAATCAGCATACTTTAGAGATTTGATAAGAATGTTTATAGGTAAATAGATGCTTCCAATCTGTTTATATAATATATATATGGTTTCTTCTTTTAAATATAATAAATATAAATAAATACTTTCTTTTCCATAAATGGCCTTAACAATATTTCCAGTCCCCCTTTTTTCCCCCAGGACTTTGACATTCCTCCCAATAAGAAGTGGAATCTGATTCCCTTCCTCTTGACTATGGACTGGCTTTAGCAACTTGCTTCTGATGAACAGATTGGGATGGAAATAACACTGTAACGCTTGCAAAGCCAGACCACAAAAGGCGATCCAGCTTCCACCTGGCGTTCTCTCTTTCAGGACGCCTGCCTTCAGAGGCCTGTCACCATGGTCTGAGAAAGTTGCAGAGGAACTCCATGGAGATGCAGATGTGGGGAGGAACCAAGGCTGCCAGGTGACAGCCTGCACCAACCCCCAAACGTGAGTGAGGGAGCTCTCAGGTGATTCCAGCCGTCAGCCTCAAGTCTTCCAGCTGAGGACTCAGACACAATGGATAAAGGACAAGTTTTCCCCGTGTGTCCTGCCTAATTCTTGACCCACAGAATTCATGGGCGTAATATATGGTTGTCTTGTGCCATTAAGCTTATGGCTAATATATGACACAGCCATAGTTATTAGAACACCACTACCATCTTATTTACTTGCCAGTTTGCTTAATAAACCAATTTTAATCTCATATTCTTCAAAAATATTTAAAGATTTTGAATCTGGATTCTGAATAAGGTTTTAGTATACACTCTCTACAGAATGTCTATGCATATTATATCGCCATAATTTGATATATTCCTGAATATCTCATTGAATGGAGAAATAGTACTCATGGATCTCAGGAAAGGCCGTAATCTCCCATGGGCCAGTGTGTGGTTAGTTCGTACATCTCAGCAATAAGGCCAGATATGCTGTAGAGTTTTGCTACCAGGATCCTGGAGCTGGAAGGACTAGGTTTAAATCCCAGTTTACCATGTAGCAACTGTGTATATAGGAAGGAGTTCTACATCATGTCTGAAGCTTAATTTCCTCATCTGGTTTTTTTTTTTTTTTGGATGGGGGGATAATAGTAGTACCAATTTTATAGGATTGCTGCAATGAATAAATGATATACTACGCATAGTAGGCACTCAGTAAATTATCCATTTAAATATATACCTTGTCATACTACCTGAGCACCCAAATATAGAAAATTTCCTCTAATCACCCACTGCTGACCAGAGCTTGTAAAACTGACTTTTACAGGAAATCACCATGCTATTAATTGGGGTGGCTTCCCAGACACAGTCTGATCACTGCTGTTGCCCCTTCTGAACACCCCCGGAGAAGTGAAAACTGTCCCTACAGGACCCTAAGCTAACACCCGCTGGCTCCCAGGTAAGCTGACTTGTGTCTCGGTGAATTTCAGTTCAAGCCAGAGATTCAATTCTCTTGGCTTGTCTCACAGAAACAACTTTGCAGGATGATAATTTCCTGCAGCCTTTGAGAAGTTCCACTGTTTGTTTTGGAAATAAGTGCGGTTAAAATAGAATTCAAAGTATTGATTACTTTTTTCCTCCTGCAGTCTGATTGAGTCGACACAGTAGCACTCACTTTGGGGACGTACCCTTGTCTCTCTCTCTCAGCCCTTCCAGGGAGAACAGTCTTGTGTGATTTTAATGTGATCATGTCTTTACCATGTGGTCTATCAGCTGTCACTGTCAGTGTGTTTGAGAGTGTCTAGAAAGGGTTTTAATTGGCACGATCTTTAGTAAAATTTGCAAATTAGTGATCTACCGGCTGATGTTATGACAATGTCTAAACACTATCAGTGCCATTTTTAAATAATCTTTCATCGATAAAACATTCATCTTAATTAGCCAGAAAATGTTGGTCGCAAAGGAAACTGCCTACCGTTTTGTGGATTCGGCATTGAGTTATTTCTTGATTGGCTTGCTGATTTGTTTGGAAAAAATTGAAATTTATTGCAGTTATTTATATTTTATTGCACTTATGAGGAGCTGGTCAGTGTCCTGAGTGATTAGGATGTAGACCCAGGGATATAGGTGGAAAATACCCTTCTGGGTGATGGGATGGCCTGGTATGAGTACCAGCCTAGGAGTCCTGATTACTGGCTTTTAATTGTTGCTCAGCCAGAATTTGTCTGTATGACCCTCAGGAAAAGCAACCACAGCTTAAGGTGACTGAGTACTTACTCGGCACCAGGTATGCTACATTCATTGTTCCCTTCCTTGGAACAACAATACGAGGTGAAAAGCATTAGCATTTCCATTTTACAATGAAGAAACAAACAGAGGTGCAGGGAGTGGAATTATCTTGCCATGGGTCATGCCACCCAACTAGTAAGTGGTAGAGACCTGAGTCTCTCTGCCCTAAAGATTGAGGTCTGTACAACCATGAGCTGACTCTCACTGCAAAGTCTCTTTATATTTGTGAGCCTAGATTGTCTCATTTGTATAATGACGTAGTTGGACTGGATAATATTCTGCTTATTGTTCAGAAAGAGTAGAATTGTTGCTCAGAAAGAGTAAGATTCTATATAGCTTATATATCAGGACTTCTGAGTTATTGAGAGGTTGGTTTTACTATGGTTTATATTCTCATGAAATCTAACAAGGTCCTTGTAGTGTTCTTGGGAGGATGCCAAATTAATGCTCTGGTACTGACTATTTTAAGTGGATCAGCAGCCTTACAAGGACCCTTTGTCTCCAGGTTATCACTGAACTGTACAGCTCTTCTCACTACTTTATTGATGTGAATGGCGTCAGCCAAAAAGACCACCATTTTCTTTCATTCCAATGATATCAGCAAGTTCCTGGCCACCTTCAGCAGCCTTTGGGTGTCCTATTAGTATTTATTGAGGCTACCTGATTAGTACACTTTATAGTATATCAGCTTCAGGATAATTTAATTTAAATTTGAACAAATTCTTGGCTGTGTGCACCTGCACCAAAATGCACCAAGGACAAGGAATACTTTTCTGCTATAAATTTTGCCCCAAAGCTTGAAATTCAGTACAAACTTAGTCCAGCCTGCAGGCTAGAGATGCCAGATGGCTGTTAAAATGGACCCTTGCTTGGCCTTCTCTTTTATAAAAATAATTTATGACCTGCTGCTCTGAACTTCCGATCGTGGGCTTTGCAGGCACCCTGACAGTTTTCTCCCACATTGGTAACCACCCTAAGCTGCTTCAGATAACATTGTTTTTGGCAGTAGCCTTAAAATATCATGAAAGGGATTGTCAAGATCACTTGGCATTCCAACCTCCTCATTTTTACACACTGTGGTTATTATTTAGGGATAGCTCTGGTAGATGGACCATCAGAACTCAAGACTTAGAGTCTCTTTAGGGTTCAAACTATGAGTTGAAGTTTCTATACTCTCTAGGCTTCATTTGTAAAATGGGAATGGTGAGGCCTGCTTTTCCGAGACCCTGGGAAGATTACATGAAACCATGACTACAGAAATGCCTGGTACGGTGTTAATGGTTGCTGTTAATCATCATGGCAAGAACACTGTGGATTCTTTCATGTACAATATGCCCAGATTTTTGAAATATTTCTCTAAATTTTTAGAATTCTAGAAGATTTTTGTGTACCCCGAAAGACCTCATGTTTATGGTTTTCTGATGTAGCTATGAGAAATATGAGATCCAACTATTCAAACATACCCACTGTTTGTCTGACAAACACATAATCCAGTCCATCTCTTCCCTCTGTCTTTCCTAAGTCGCACCATCAGAAAATTATTATTATTTTTTTTGCAGTAACTATTGCTCTGTAATAACTCATTCCAATTTTATGGTGTTAAACACTGATCATTTCATTATGCTCATAGAGTCTGTGGGTCATGGGTTTGGACAAAACACCCAGGGATGACTGCTTCCATGCCCCTTGGTGTCTAGGGCATGGCTGGGAAGATATGAACAAGATACTTGGTTCTACAATGGGAGTCTCACGCAGTATATTTGACTGGAGGGAATCTAGTCTCCTGCTTATGCCCTGATTACCAGAGAAATGAATTTTCTGGCTGTATTAGTTTCCTAAGGCTGCTCTACCAAATTACCACAAATTACTCACAGTCTGGAGGCCAGAAGTCCAAAATCAAGATGTTGCTGAGCCATGTTCCTTCTGACGGCTCTAGGGAAGAATTCTTCCTGGCATCTTGGCGTGTGACTATGTAACTTCAATCTCTGCTTCTGTTGTCACATGGTCTTCTTCCCTGTAAGTCTCTCTGTGTGTCCAAGTACACCTCTCTTTTCTCTTAAAAGGATTTCAGTCATTGGATTTGGGACTCATTCTAAATCTACGATGATTTCATCATGAGAGTCTTAACTAATTACAGGAGCCAAGAACTCATTTCCCACTAAGGTCACCTTCTGAGGTCTGAGTGAACATGGATTTTGGCGGGAATACTATTAAACCCATTGCACTGGTTTCTGCCTTGGAATATCTTGAAACCTCCCAAACAGTAAGAATGCTAAAAATATGCTGAACAACTAAAAAGCATGATAAACATCCTATATGAAAGCTCTGAAGAAAAGCAGAACAAGACAAGGGAAGAGAGGGTGATATAAGAGGTGGGATGTCAAATATTTTGAGAAGAGCCTTCCAGATGGACATAACCACAGATCTCAGGTGGTATGGTTTGAAGTACAGTCAGGAGGCTAGTGTGGCTGGAATGAGCACAAGGAAGATGGGAGGAGATGAGGTTGGAGGTCAGGCCATTCGTAGGCCATTGCAAAACTTTGGGTTTCATTTCAGGATAATTAAACATCAATGGGAGTTTTTGAGCAAAAGAACAGGCTAATCTTATTTACATTTTTAAAAAGTCACTTGAGGTGCTGGGTGGAGACCAGACGTAGGTTGGAAAGTGTGGGATCAGGGATTGGCTTGATGAGCTTGAGGACACTTCAATTACTGAGGCAAGAAATAGTGGAATAGTGGTGCCTTGGACAAGTGGTACCGTGGATGCAAGAGAAGTAGGGATGGGATATATTTTGAAGGTAGAGCCAAGAGAACTTGTTGATGGATCAGATGTGGAGTGTGACAGAAAGGCAAAGAGTCAGGGATGAATCCAAAGTGGTGGCTAGGGAACCTTGGTAAACGATAGGGTTACTTTTTGAGATGAGAAGGACCAAGGTATAGTAAGATTTGGAGGTACAGTAAGGAATTAGGAGTTTGAGTTTGAATACACTAACCTGGGAAGCTCAATTAAACATCCAAAAGGATGAGAACATGCCATTGGGTCTTGAGTCTGGAGCTTAAGAGAGGAGTCAGGGTGGATTTAGAGTCAGAACCAACAACACATCAATGATGCATAAAAGCATAGGGCTGAGTGAGGTCACCCAGAGGGTGTGTAGATGAGAAAGGGTGGGCAGGACAAAGACCTGAGACTTTCCAACATTAGAGGTCAGCAAGATGTCTTGAGGGCCTATACCCTGCTGGTAACACCTAGAGCCCCCTCTACTCCAACTTCTCATTACTGTTCATCTTCACAAGAGATTGGTCTTGGCAGTTTCAGTCTCTTGGCTTTGAGATCAGCTACGTGGCCAAAAATGTATTGGTTGCATCTTCACTTATATGTGAATGCTTTGGAGCAGGGAGGAAGTCCTTCCTGGAAAGTCCCATCTGCTATGTTCTGGTTCTCCACTTGTGGATTTGCTCTGTGTACCTGGAGACAAATGAGGCCTGGAAGGCTGGATAGGCCTGTCTTCTCTGATTCACTGTCTTGTTCCTCCTCCTGCGTCCCATGTCTGCTCAGGACATATGGCTGGAGCAGCCACCGCACATGCAGAAGCACTTGTTTTCACAGACCCAGATGTCTGGGGCTCACCTGAGCACACCTGTTACCCTTTTCTTTGAAAGGCTGGCCACTGATTTCTGACTTCAAAGCTTCAAATCTTTTAGGGGAAGGCTTTAAGGTATTTATCTGCCCTGAAGTGGCCACATTCCACATGGCCTTAGTCGGTTGGCATTTGATCTTTAGTTTATGGGTGATTTGGATTTGGTGACATGAGAGAGGTTGGGAAGCAGGGGAAGGGTTTGCCAAGATGCCTGGCTCTACTAACCATTGACTTCCCTACCATCTGATCTAGTTTATGGAAACTGAAACCAGGCCTATTGAAAGCCTTGATAGATGTGGTATGTGGGGCAGGTGAGAACTGGTTAAGCAGAAAGACAAAGGGGAGCCTGGGGAACAATGCACATTTTAATGTGACCCACAACACATGTAATGTTGCAAACGCTTCATCAGATTCCTCTTCTCCATTTATAGAAAACCCGGCCCATTCCCCATGGCAGCAAAGATGTATATTTCTCTTACGTGCGCACATCCACACACAGCCTTGCTTCAAACCAGGCCTTTGCCAACACTGACTTCTTATTAAGTGCTTCAGATTTAGGATGAAAGAATATATAACATCAGAAACTTTTTTCTTCTCTGAGCATGAAAGAACTTTGTGCTTGTAGAGTCTGTACTGGCTTGCATTCAAACATAAATATGTACCACAGCACAATTCCCTCCAGCTCAGAGCCGGGTCGCAAGTGAGCCTTGGAATTGAATGAGCAGTGCCTGAATTTTTATCCCATTACCCAGTGAAATCCCATCCAAAGTCAGTCTTATTCCTTGTGTAAAACAACTTAGATGACTCTTGAGCTTTTCTCTGAAGCTTTAGATTTCGGTAGGTAACTGCCGACTCCGTTCGGTTGTTATCAAGCTGTGTCCCTCCTCCTCTTACTCATTCCCGACAGCCAAGCTTTCTCCGTAAACTGCCATTGTTCACTTTCTAATCTGCCTGTTTCTTTCCCTCCATGTTTCAAATGCAAAGGCCCATTGTATCTGGACCATGACAACCTCCTTTTTGTTCCCCCCACTCCTACCCTCCTCTTCCGTGTATACAACAACTTCATCTTTCTTTTGTCCTCCTTCTGCCATTAATGACTATCAGCTATTGGCAGTGGACTTGAGCTACCCCAAGAATAGATAAAATCTAGCCTTAGTGGGGAGTGCTGAGGACCAAGGATGTGACTGGAGATTTATGGCCTTTGCCCCCAGGGAGATGCCTCCAGAGGCCAAAGGCAATGTTACCCCCCCCCCCCACCACCACCAGCATCCCAAGCCCTGTGACTCAGGATCTGTGCCCTTGACTGTTAAACCCTCCCTCCCACCAACTCTGCCGAGCCATCATCCTGGGGCGGGGTGGGGGTGGGGGCACTCTATGTGCTCCTGCAGCCCCCCCCCCCCCCGATTCCCCACTTGCATTACTTACCACACAGGGTGGGAGTCGTCTGTTTGTTCCCCTGGATGCCCTGTCAGGCTGGGACTAATTGACTGACTGCTGCATTTTAGTGTCCAACACAAAGACTTGCGCGTTCAGGCAACTCAGCCTGGGTTGGCTAAATGCATTCACTCATGTGGTCACTCATTTGCAAATATTTATTGACTGTTCTATGCCAGACACTGTTCTAGGTGTTGAATATTTGAGCAAATGAGCAAAAGTGGGTAGAATTGCTGCTCTTCCCTCAGGCTGCTGTCCCTTTGTGTTCCTCTTGAAGTTTATTTTAAATTTATTTCACTTGGTTAATTAACATGCTAATGAACTGAAGCAGGGTACTGCAGTGGTGAGTGGTAAGAATTGGCTATGTCAGAAGGGAGTGTCTGGTGGCTTCCTTTCTCACCACTGTCCACCTCCCTAATCTCCACTTTTATGTCTGTCTTCCCTATTCCTATCCCATCCTTGTTCTTATTGGAAAAAAAAAATTGGGTCATATCCATGATTAGGGAACATACATATACTGGCATGTCTGGTGATGTGACAGGGTATGAATGGGATGGGACAGACACCAGATTCCATAAAGACACTGGGGGGTCCCAGAGAGGATGGCTCCTATGAAAAAAAATTGGAAGCCTGCTGTACAGGTGGGTCTGAGGATGTGAGGGGGTCAGGGAGGACTCTCTGCGCTTTGTACTCCTTGATGTCCACAGCTCAGCTAAGGGATCCCCCTAACAGAGGGTTATGGGCTGGCTGTTTGTGTCTCCCCAAAATCCACGCATTGAAGTGTAACCTGGGTGATAGCATCAGGAGGGGGGGGGTCCCTGGGGAGGTGAAAAGGCCCTGAGCATGCAGCCCTCAGGGACGGGAGTAGAGAGCCTGTATAAAAGAGACTCCAGAGAGCATTCTTGTCCCTTCTGCCATATGAGGACAGAAAGAAAAGACGCCATCTATGCACCAGAAAAGGCACTCTCACCTGACACCAAATTTGCCTGCACCTTGATCTTGGATTTCCAAGTCCCAGAACTGTGAGAGAGAAATGTTGCTTGTGGACAAACCCCCCCACCCCAGCCTGCAGTGTTCTGTTGTGGCCACCTGAATGGATGCAGACACAGAGCAGGACATGGGGGGCAGGGTGGACACTTCCCTTTATCTTATAGGGAGGTATCTTCTGGGGCCACATGAGACGGCAGACCTCAGAGGAAAGCAAGAAGCATCTGCCTCCTCCGGAGAGTCCAGGTGGTGCCTGGGGCCTCCTAGGAACAGCTGAGATGGTAGAAGGAGCTCCTCACAGGGACGTCGGCCCTGGAGCCAGAAGGGCAGGGTTGTGTGGGTTAGTAAAATCCATCGTTAGTGTGACTGTGACCTTTTACACGTGCACAGGCAGGTGGATACTGGGGACACGCTTGCTTATAGCCTTTTAAATGGATTCTGTTTCCATGGACCCCTCTGCAGACAGACCCAGAGTGGGCCTGGGGCCTGTGTGTTCAGCCCTGGCACTGTCCGTTCACCCGTTTTCCCATTTCAACCTGTTCTTTCCTCCTTGAGTCCTCACTGGCTTCCTGACTCTCTTCTCTGACTCTTGGGAGATTATTTTCTTACTGTCAAAAGTCTGCCACCATAGAAACTCTGTCTCCCATATCTGGATCCAGACAGAACAGGGCAGCCCTCCTGGCCTGGCACCCTTGTACTGGGGGCCCCCCATCTGCACACTGTCCTGGAGGTGCACATTATTAGTTCATGCTCTTCCTTACTTGCAAATGTAGTTTCCCCATGGAAAGGAGCACGTGAATTCATCTGGGCATCTCAGTCCTAGCAGCTGATTTGCCTTAATAAAGTGTTCCTCTTGGATGAATTTTCCATGTAAAGGTGAAAAACCATGGATAACCTCATCTCATGTATCTGTACAATGAGATTTCAGGCTGGAGTGACCGATTGGTGGGAGAAAACATTTTGGTGAGGAGAGAGCTTTCATGAGATGCTTATAATCAATATTAATGTGTGTCTGAATCTCTAGGGGTCCTGTTAAAATAGAGATTCTGATTCCGTGGGTCTGGAGTGGAAGCTGAGACTCTGCTTTTCTAACGGGCTCCCGGGTGATGAGCTGCTCTGGGACCACCCTGAGCAACGGGGCCTTGAATCCCAGACGCCACCTAGGCAAAGTTCTCTCTTCCGCGTCCGCGATGCCTTCGCATGATCCAGGTCATGAAATCCTTACCCAAACGTTGAGTGAGCTTATTAAGTTGGCTGCTTGGAAGAGGAAGGGACATTTCTTATAACTGAAAAGGAAGTCATTCCAAACAGGAGTTCAGTTACATAAACCAAGTTTTATGAATGATGTTCTTGTTTTCCTACAACTGGTAATAATAGTTTCAAAAATGCTGCAAAGAGGGCATGGGAAGCCGCTGTGTGTATGTGTGTGGGGGTGGTGGTGGTGGATATTATTAGGACCAACGATGTGCAGAAATCATCCCTTTCATCAGAGAAGCTTAAAAACAGGCCAGGTCTCAAAGGTGGAGCAGGGTTATGGGAGTTGGCAGAAGTTAAAAAAAAAAAAAAAAAAAAGGAAGAAAGAAAGAAAGAAAAGAAAGAAAAGTCATTTGCAGAATCAGAGACAACTGCTGCCTCACCTCCCTTTTATTTGTCTGTCCCCTGAGTGATCACAGTGGAACATACCCCCTCAGCAGAGAGCTCAGCTGGCTGCCCAGCCTCTGCCAGACGCAGGACCTGGTCGCTTTCATGGCAGGAGTAGGAAGTCAGTGGGAGTAGCTGGGAGTTTTCCCTCTGTGTTTGTTGCCCAGGGCATCCTCTGGGTGATGCTAGAAGCTAACTTCTTGTCATTACTAGAGCCCCGTGATTATCCCCTGCGGTCCCCAGCACAGGAGCACCACCATGGGCCCAGAGCACTGAGCTAGGCCCTTTGGGGGAAGCAAAACAATAAAAAGAGCTGGTTCTTGCCATTGCAGATCGTATAAGGTAGCTGGGAATGGAAGAGCCAGAACTTTCAGATCACTAACCACATTCAGCAGGAAATCGAAAGTTCCAGCTGAGCGAGAGGCACGATGCGGACGCGGGCTGACGAGGGCGTGGGGAAACTTTTAAATGAGGTGATCAGAAAGGCTTCACTGAGAAGGCAGTAATTGATTTAGTCCTGGAAGAGAAGGAGGAATTAAATAGTGCCTAGGAGGTCTGAGACAGTGCAGCTTCCCAGAACACTTTCTTGCCCAAATCCCTTCCTGGGACTGGCTCAGGGAGAGGAGGAAAGCTGTGCCTTGATGTATTTTGAGGTCAAAAGGTGCCGTTGGCCCGTGCCGTGGCCGACCAGCGTGTTGCCTGCCAAAGGCGGGCGTGGAACGCACTGCAGCCTTGCTAGGCGCTTCCTGCTTCCTGCACAGAGTCAGGTACAGATTAGGAGACAGTGAAATTCTACCTTTATAATTTTCTTCAAGACATGCTTTATGGGGAGATGCTATAATTGGGCAGCTCAGTGTCTCTCTGTACTTCAGGAAACCCCTTAGCACCTGATTTTCAGCTTTAAAAACTGTCATTTATACTTTAAACCCCAAGCATTTAATTTTTAAAGCATTGACAGATAGAGATTAATAATGGCATGGCTAGAAAAACTCCATACTATTCTTTAAAAAAACCCACTAAGCTTTTTAAAAAGTTTTTAAACTTCAGGCTTCACATTTCAAAGTTTTATCAAACTGCTTCCCACCCCCAACCCCATAATTTAAACCATTGTTTTCCAAGGGAAATTTAATAATAAGAGCCACCATATGTTTCTGCTTAATTTTGGAAGCCTGTGTTATATAGTCAAAGTTTCTCATTTGAAAATAATTCCTGTCCTTATTCTAAAACTGCCAGGGGAATAAAATTTAAAAAACATGTTGCAGCTCTCAAGTTTATGTTTTGCCTAAAGCCAAGCAGCGCTGGAAGATCAAAGTTTGGAGTGTAGTTCTAAAGTTAGAACCACTGCCTTGCAAGGCACTCACGAACACAGAGCAGGGCGCAGCTGCCAGTCCACGTCCTCCAGTAATTAGTGCTGGTGAAGATGGAGGCCCCTGCCCCTCCCCTGGGCAGGGCAGAGACCTCAGGGCCCCTGTGGCCTGGGAGGCAGATCCCTGCAGAGAAGGGAGGAGGGTATTTTTAGAGCAGGGGCACACACCGGAGAGGCCTCCCGCATTCCACAATTTGCATGTGGGAGGAGCAGGAGCAAACACTGCCTGTACTTGCTGTCTGCTAGGTCTGCTCTTAGTGGGGGCTATTTGTCAACATGACAGATTCATCTAATAATGTTTGAGGATGGGCGAACTGGGGCATGTTTGCTAGTCTCAAGCCATCTCTTGTTCACTCCTAAAAAGTAAACATTTATGCATGTGTGTGTATTAAATTTTTTTTTTCCTTAGGCCTCAAGGCCTTACTTCCCCTCCCCCTTATCAAATTCCTAAGTTGGCTCTTTTAAGTCTCTGTAGAATTGAGTGTAGATTTTGGTTTCTTAAAGCATCAGAATGACACTCAGGGGCAGTGGCAGCCCTTCCGAAGGCTGTCTACATCTCTCCGCTCACCTCCTCCAGCAACTTCTGCGTGCTTGTAGCGAGCCAGGCTGAAGGTTCCAGCTGTCACTTCAAATGTTATGGTTCAGAAACAGCATGTGTCCAAGTAGGTGTGTGAATCAAACATAAACGTGGCTCATGACTGAAAAGGGTCCCAGGCTTGCAATACCGCTGAGAATGAACTTGATCTGCAGACGCACCTTGGGCTAGCTAGAAGCGAAAGCTGAACTTTGGAAGACCGGCACGTGATGATGGGAAACCCCGCCCTTTCCCCTTCGGATGTGATCTGCTGGAATCCCGCTGATGGCAAGTGTTCTCCTGTGCAGTCCCCGACATGCTACTGGTGCCATCGAGGCTTCCTGTGGCCTGCCGTTCCCCTGGCAGCTGTTCTAGCAGAGGCGTGCGAAGCAGCTGTCTATTTTCAATCTGAGCGAGCGCCCCACCACTTCTCAGTCTCAGATAGACGGTTTTACACAGAGCCTTGGTTTTACAATGGCTTCTAACTTCGCAGTTCCTCATAGCCTCCTGTGTGCCCTTGGTAATGGGAAAAGCAGGTGGACTGCTAAGGTTCACTTGGGCGGTCCGCCTGGCGATTTTACCCGCAGTAAGCTGCAGTGCTTTCCTAGAACAGAGGAAGTCCGTGCCTTCTGACAAGCGGTGCTAGGAGATACATTCTCACTCACTGTAGACGTTTACCAAAATGACCTGGACACTTGCGTGCTGCGGTTGTGTGAGAAACGGACTTCTTTCTCCCAATTGAGTTGTTCTGCGTTGCGGAGGCCCTGAAAGTCACTTGTGTTGGTGGTGGACGGGTTAAGACTTCGTGGGGTGGGGGGAGCGCTGTATCTTGCATGCAGGAAGACATGAAATTTGAGGGGAGGTAGAGGGGTCAAGTGTTCGGGTTGCATTGTGTGCCCCCAAAGTTCATGTCTGAACTCCCAGCCCCGCAGAACGTAAATGTACTTAGAGATAGGATCTTGAAAAAGGCAATTAAGTTAAAATGAAGTCTTTAGGGTGGGCCCAAATTCAATATGAGAGATGTCCTTCTATAAAGGGGAAAACTGGACACAGAGATACATACAAAGGGAAGATCGCGCATGGAGACACAGGCAGAAGACTCCAGGACTGTGAGACAATAAGTGTGTGTTGTTTAAGCCCCCTGGTTGGTGGTGCTTTGGTATGTCACCCCTAGCTGACTAAAACAGGTTTGGTCTGGTACAGGCGTGGCCAAGGTCACAGCAGACAGAGCTATTGGACTTAGTCTCTAAAAATGTCTCTGGGTAGACGGTCCTAGAATGTGAGAGAATAAACTGAGCCTATTTTGTTGGGTGTGTTTTATAAACCTACCTCGTTGGGGGATGCATTGAAGAGGGAGGAAAGGAGGGATGACTTTGTGCAGTTTTCATTGTGGGGGGAAAAAAAGCTTGACACCATCCAACTGGCAATTTCTCACAATACCAGGTGAGTTGCAGATTGGTGTGTGGGCTTTTGTGAATTGGCTGCATATAAATGAGGGACATTTAAGTAAAAAGGAGATCTAGAAAGTTTCACTAGTTTGGGGCTTTTATTTGTAGCTACTTATGCCCAGGGCATAATTCCCTTGTCCTGTGACTTGTCTCGGGCTTCTGTGTAAAGTGCTGTCAGGTACAGTGCCGCATGCTCCTCCTTTACATCCTTTACGTGCAGACGGAGAGAGGATGTTAGAGGAGGGGTCCAGAGGAAGCTGACTTGGCAGAGGGTGTGATTTTAGTGGAAAGAGAATGCACTGGGCACCAGAAGCCTGTGCGTGGTCCTAGTCCCAGTGGTACCAACACATCTTTAAGGGAAAGGCTAAGCTGGAGGAAAGTGAAGGCCTCTTGTCAATGTGACTCTAGCAACGCAGAAGTCCAGAGCAAGTGACAGCCATGGCTTTGCAGCCCGGGAGAGCAGAGCCCTGACCTGGCCTGTCCTGACCCTCCCGTTTGACCAAGTGACATCATTCCCTCCTAAAACAGGCTCATGGTCATCTCTCCCATAGCATTTCCCAGCCCAGGGACATCGGCACAGAGTCAGTCCCCAACCCTCCCTTCCTCTTCCTGGGCCACGCAGCTCCTTCTTCACCATCACTGCTCCGCTCTGGTCAGATGTTTGCTGCTCAAGGTTGTTTTTAAGCTCTGAGAGCTACTCACAGGGGAAATTTTGAACCCCGCAGTTTTGTTTGGGGATCTTTTCTTCCTACGTCCTAGAAAGACTTGACCGAGAGTATGTGCTGCCATCATGCATTTACTCACTTCTCTCATCTCGGAATGGACTCATGGTGCTTAAGATTAGGCTGTTAGATGGTGTAGAGGAGGTGACGTCTGTAGCACAGTGAGAAGGTAGTAAGCACTCGTATGTTAGGTTTCTTCCTCTTTTGCAAAACTTCTGTGCTAATTATCTGCTTTATGTATCAGTAGTTAGTAGATGTGGCCTCATGTTGCCAATGCGTGTCTTAGCCTCACAACTAGATGGCTAATTAGGCTCGTGTCAGACTTGTTCGTATTCTGACTCACTCCAAGTTACCGTTTTGCATAACACATAGTAGGGTCACAAAAATTATTGTTGATTGATTACTGTTGGCTGGTGATCTTCAACAAAGGGCTGTGCCTTCACCCTCTCCCTGGTTACAAGACTCTTTAGGCTTCAGACAGTGTTATTCTCCATTCTCGGTGTTGAGACCAGTTGGCCTCTGAGCCTTCTGAGCAGCTCCTTCGGTCACACTTAGACTCACTTCTAAGATGTTCACACATAACAATGGAGTATTTACTTATTCCTAAGTGGATGTGGCAGTGTTTAGTACGCATCTGAAATCAGACTCTGAGTATTAATTCTGGACAATACTGGCCCATATCAAAACAGTGCGTTTGTAATGACATTAGAAAGAAAACTGGGCTCCTTGGCATTGCAAAGTGAACCCACTCTGATTGTCATGGGATACAAGGACGTTCTAGGAGGTATAACTCCCAATGAATACGATCAGAAGAGCACACTTAAACTTGTATTTTTCCAAAGGGTCATAAGAAATAAGCCCGTAAAAGGAAGTGCTAATCAATGGAAATTTACAGAATGTGGATTTGGGGACAAGTTTGGTGATTCTAGTGTTCAGTGAAATTGCTCTTATTTCCTAGGGCTCATATTTCAGGAAGAGTAGTCAGACCTATGAGCAGTTTGTGTTAAGGCTGAGGAAACTGGGGATGTTAAGCATAGAGAAGGGAAAAATATGAGCTACAAGGTAGCAGTCTTAAAATATCTGATGGACTGTCTTGTGAAAGAGGAAGTATATTCGTTCAGGGAGGCACCCGCCGGCAGAACTTTAACCTGTGTGTAAAGTGGGCAGGAAGAAGCATTTTTGCCCCAGTGCTAGACAGAGCTTTCTAACAATGAGCTCTGGATGTGTGGAAGCAGAGGTGGGGTCATTGGACAAGATTAATGCAGCGTGGAAGGGGAAGTCAGAAGACCACCAAAGCCCCTTCCTGTCCTGAGATTTATGATCCTTTGTGTCTGGGTCCATAATTTTAGAGAATGGACTTATATCCAATACAGCTCAAAAATCACAATGATATAGTTCTAAAATGTTGGAAATAGAACAAAACTATGTCTGTAATCTGGATGATTATAAGTTTTGTTGGTTCCACTTTAGTTCTTGGTCTTGAAAAACATCTGAGAATCAATCACATCCCAAAAGGGAAGTGGAGTCTGTATAGGATCTCAGATCTCTACATGGAAGGTCTGGGAGAATAGTCATAATGACACCCAGATGGCATGGGGAGGGTGCTGCAGAGACACCTGTAGGAGGGCAGGAGCCATTTATCTCAGGAATGAGGCCAAAAGGTGGTAGCTTTGACTTGAGGGGTCCAGGAATTTCTTTCTGTTCTTCATATGACATTGGATGAAGTGAGCTGCCCTTTGTATAGTCTAGGGAAAGTCATTTAACCTCTTCTGTTCCATTTGTGAAACAGGGACAGTAAAAATCTTTTACCTATCTTCTACGGAGGCAGCATTAAGGGTTAACTGCCTGGGAATTATCTGACCTTCTGGCATGAAAATGGCTATCTGAGTAACACAAGGGAACAAGAATATCTTGCCTGTTGGAATATTCATGTGGCAGTAGCTAGTGACTTTGAATTGTTTGCCCTAGTTCATGTCCATGGGCCATACGAGTAAGTTCTTTGGCTTCTCCCTTTCCTATACTATTCTTAACATCCCCTGTCTATTTTGTTCCTACCAATTATGCTTCTCAATCCCTGCACCATTTCCCCATTTCTCCCCTTTCCCCCTCCCATCTGATAACCCTCCAAATGATCCCCATACCTAGGATTCTGTTCCTGTTCTGGTTGCTTGCTTGCTTTGTTTTTGTTTTCATTTTTGTTTTTTAGATTTAACCGTTGATAGTTGTGAGTTTGTTGTCATTTTACTGTTCATAGTTTTGATCTTCTTTTTCTTAAATAAATAAGTCCCTCTAACATTTCATGTAATAATGGCTTGCTGATGATGAATTCCTTTAGGTTTACCTTGTCTGAGAAACACTTTATCTGCCCTTCCAGTCTAAGTCATAGCTTTGCCGAACTTCCTTAACAGCTTGCCCAGATGTGAGGCACCACTGGAAGAGGGAGAGGTGAGGCTTCAGAATTGTCAGCAAACAAAAAATGAACGTAGACCCTCTCTCCTAGGGATCCAAGTCTAATGACTCTCAGCCATTTGGGATGTCGGCCAACAAGAAGGGCACCAGGCTTTGGGGCCCTCCCTTTTGCATGGCCCACTTCCCCCTGAGAGCACCAGCAATGAGGGGTGTCAAGGCTGGTGTGGTGTAGGATGGCATGGGGTGCAGTGGCTAGAACATAGTTAGGTTAAGAAAGGACTCACTAGTGTTTGAGCCAGAGTCATTGAAAGTGATGGAGACATTAAAATCTGTTTTAGCTCCTAGACCATGAACTTCCCTGGTATTCAGGCACCTCCATTAATGAGCACCAAATATTTGCTAGAGACAGGATCAGGGAAGTATGATTAACCAGGGTGCTTATTGAGAAATGATGTGATGAGACTTTATTTTCACACCTGAATGAAAGTGCCACTGCCCTTAGCCTTCCTCCAGATGAAAAGAAAAAAAAAAAGAACTGAAATCGAAATGTATCGCAAGCTAAATGCAAAATACACTTGGGGATATAAGCAAATAAGGAAAGAAAGAAGGCAAAGTTATTGAGGCAACAATTCAGATTTAATTGCATTTGATATAGACCACCCTTTAAAAATAGTTTGGTCGGCTAAGGCTGCAGTAATTTATGGAACTATCTGATTGCTTCCAGGGAAGTTGACAAGTCTGGACTGAATCAAGAGAATCAGCATAAATCTCAGCCGATGCCTAATTTTAGAGATGTCTGGTCCCTTGAAAGTCTTGCCACAGCCAGATGGGGTGGGAGACAACATTTGAAGATGGAAAAGCAGGAGGTGCCAAACTGAAGCTCAAAAGGTTAAACCCATTTTGGTGGCTGATAACTCCCGAGCAAAAATGAATCGGGTAGTGGGAAGTGTGGTGTTCTGTGACCTGGAGTCCCTGGAGGAGGCTGCAGAAGCCTTGCAGGATCACAGGGAAATGATTTAATTCCTCCAGGCTTGCGTGGTGTGTGTCTCTAAAAAAAGCCGAGTTCATTCTCCCTGAAAGCCTTCCCAAACAAGTTAGCAGGGTGATCTGCGCTCTCCAGGACTTTGCTTCCTTATGTGTTCAGTGTACACATGGACCGCTCCTCTGGGGAGCAGACTTCAAAGCCCAGCACTGGTCATTCATGACCACTGAGAAGCATGCCCCAAGACAACTTAGAGAAAATGAGCCCTGCCTTCAGAGCATTGTTATATTTTCTTTTTCTTTTTGCATATTCTCTACTCTGTTGTTTTATTTATTTATGTCACTTTGTTTACATCTCTGCTTCTGAAAGTTCCCAAGGGAAAGCTGTGTCCCGCTCATCTGCATAAGTGCCTGCTGTGTCATAGCACTTGGCACTAGGGAAAAGTTCAGCTGAGTTAGAAACTGAGCTGAATTGAATGGATTAGGCTGGTGGTCTTGATGGTAATTATAGCTTTGAGCGTCTGTAATTTTAAATTCAACTCATCGAGGCCAGACTGAAGAAGGGCATGTAACTGTAGGCATGGCATGCAGACTCCTCAGATGTTGGTTCTGGTGCTCTTATTATTACAATTGTGAGTATTATTATTACATTATTCTGGAAGGAGGGAGAACATGAGTTAAGAGACTTTCTGAAGCTGTTGACTAACTACTTATTCATTTAAGGGAATGTATTACCAGGAACCAAAGCATGAAAGATCATGTTATGACACGTTTGAAGTTTAAGATTGTTATGAGTCTGGGAAGTGTCTCTCAGACTTTGTTCCCAGACCAACTGCATGAGAATCTTGCTTAATATGCAGATTCTGGGGCCCTTGTCCTAGACATAGGTAATCAGACTTTTTCGGTGTACCTAGCAACCCGCATTTAAACATTTTTTCTAAGTGATCTGACACACACTAAATTTGTAAAATAGCTTGGGAATGCGGAAATTCAGCCCACAGAGCAGTCCATAGAGTTTTTCCCATTGGGATATGGAGCCAATGTCTGCATTTTAAGTGCCCTGACTACTCTTGGCGTGGTTATGCTGCCTGGTCAAGACCCAGATTTATAAGTTATATTTTGCTTATGAATTTTAGGGTTTTCTTTTTACAATTTAATTTTTTAGAAATTATATACAAATATACACATGATATCAAAGCTAAAGCTTCAAAACAAGGTATAATCATGTAAGTCTTACTTCTGTTCTTATTCCCTCCACCCTATTTCTTTCTTCTACCTTAGGTAACCCATTCTCTGTATTTTATGATTTGCCTTTCCATTTTCTTAGATAGAAGAAGATCATGCGTGCGCACACACACACACACTATATATATATATCAGAGACCAGATTTTCTTAACCTAGGTATTATTGATATTTTGACTGGATAATTCTTTATTGTGGGGACCATCCTGTGTATTGGAGGCTATTTAGCAGTATCCCTGGCCTTTACCCACTATATCACCAGATGCTGGTAATACCCATTCAGGTGTGATAATTAAAAATGTCTTCTGACATTGCCAAATATCTCCCGGGAGGCAAAATCACATTTGATTGAGAACCACTGGTTTGCACATGTATGTACATTTCCTGTCGGCAGCCGTCCATCTCGAGAGACGATGGTGTAGCTTCTTAAGAGTCTATCTGCACCGCCGAGAATGGCTGTGCAGTCCGACTCAGGAGTGACACGGTATCTGTCTCCTCCCGTGTTGAATCGACATCTTGCAATGACACTGGAGTGTCCTCTCCAGTGAAGCTGAAGCTACAGAGCCTGGGCAGGGTGATATGGAGGGTCTGCTGTTGCCCATGCAGCAGACCCCCCCTCTCTTCGCAGCTGAAGGGTCCAAGGGAAAGACGGAGTCGATACAGCTTGGCTTCAGGTGCACCGCAGGAGTTGCCGGTGTTGACTACAACGTCAAACCGCCTTAGGGACTCCGGCTCCGGACTTTCTGTCGGGGTTTACTCCCTTAGCCTTTCCCCTGAAGAGGTATGCCGCAAGGCAGCGGAGGTTTTTTGGAGTCAGAGTTTTCCTTCTCTGATGTGCCCTGACTGGAAGATCGAACCAGCGACACTTAGCTCGCAGGCCGACGCTCAATCCACTGAGCCAAACCAGCCAGGGGCATGTACATTTATAAATATGGTTATTTATATATACATTTCTCCCATTTCCTTTTTTTTAGTTTTTATTTTTATTTATTTATTTTTAAGTATATTTTATTGATTATGCTATTACAGTTGTCCCAATTTCTTTTTCCTTTGCTCCCCTCCACCCATTTAGCCCCCTACCCTCCAGCAATCCCACCCCCTTAGTTCATGTCCATGGATTGTGTATATAAATGCTTTGACTTTGCCCTTTCCTGTACTATTAACATCCCCCTGTCTATTTTGGGCCTACTAATGATGCTTCTTAGTCCCTGCACCATTTCCCATTTCTCCCCCTTTCTCCTCCTAGCTGATACCCCTCTAAATGATTCTCATACCCATGTTTCTATTCCTCTTCTGGTTGTTTGCTTAGTTTGTTTTTTAGATTCTGTTGTTAATAGTTGTGAGTTTGTTATAATTTTAACGTTCATAGTTTTGATCTTTTTTTTAAAATAAGTCCCTTTAATATTTCATATAATAAAGACTTAGTGCTGATGAACTCCTTCAGCTTCACCTTGTCTGGGAAGTACTTTATCTGCCCTTCCGTTATAAATGTTAGCTTTGCAGGACAGAATAATTTTGGTTTTAGGCCCTTGCTTTTCATCACATTAAATACTTCTTGCCAGTCCCTTCTTGCCTGCAAAGTTTCTTTTGAGAAATCAGCTGATAGTCTTATAGGCACCCCTTTATAGGTAACTCGGCTTTTCTCTTGCTGCTTTTAAAATTCTCTCTTCATCTTGAACCTCTGGTATTTTAATTATGATGTGTCTTGGTGTGGTCCTCCTTCAATCTAGCTTGGTTGGGACTCTCTGGGCTTCCTGGACTTGTATGTCTATTTCCTTCATCAAATTAGGGAAATTTTCCTTCATTATTTTTTCACATAAGTTTTCAATTTCTTGCTCTTTCTCTTCTTCTTCTGACACCCCTATGATTCAGATGTTGGCATGTTATAGTTGTCCCAGAGGTTTCTAAGCCTCTCCTCTTTATTTTCCATTCTTGTTTCCTCCTTCTGTACTGGCTGACTGTTTATTTCTTCCTTATGTTCCAAATCACTGCTTTGGACCCTGGTTTCCTTCCCTTCACCACTGGTTTCATATGGATTTTTCTTCATTTTTACTTAGTATAAGCTCCATGTCTTCCCTGTTGTACTTAATTTTGTTTGTCAAGTCTATGAGCAACATTATCAACTGTGCATTTGTTAGGTTGGCTATCTCCTTGTTGCTCAGTTCTCCCACTGGAACCTTGATCCGTTCCCCCCTTTTGGGCCATACTTCTCTGTCTCCTCAACTTGACAGGCTCCTGTGTTTACCTGTGTCTTGGGTAGGCGCTTTATCCCTTTTCTTAATACACAGTAACAGACTATATCTAGTGTCTCCATTTCACCTTTTTACCTAACAAAATATATCCTGGGGATTGTGCCTGAGTATTATGTAGAGATATTACCCCTTTTTTCACAGCTGTATAGTACTCCACTGTGCCATTCCTTCCTAGATTTTTGCCTTCTTCCAGCTTTTATACACAGGTATACAGAATAGGTTCATAATAATTAGGGCTAGAATTCTGAGTTTCAAGTGCTGAGGTGATGAGAAACAATTGGATAGCAAACTTTAAAAAACAGAATAATTTATCTTCCTCTTGATCCTACCTCTCAACACTTTATAAGCTCCAAAACAAGTTTCTTTCTCTCTTACCCATCAATGACTGCTTTTATTAATAATAAACTTTCATTCTTAAAGCTCAAAGTTTTTGAAATCTAAGAGAATTACATGTTTGGCATTATCTTAGTTACTGTCATTGTTTTACCAGCACTGGATCTATTTCTAGGTATGTCCAGTGCCAATTTGCAAGTGGGTAAATTTGAACATGTAGGCTGTCCAGTGCTTTATCAGTTTTATGTATTACATTTTTTTTTTATCTTCAGATTTTTGGGGATTTAAAAAATCTTATTGTACCAAAAATAGCGCTCCGTCTACTACAGTGGCCCTCAATCCCTGTCACCAATTGTGATGATTAAAAAATTAATCCACGTTACTACTTGGGATTAAACCTAGAAACTTGGGAGTTTCCCATCGTTGCTATCAAACAGCAACCAAAAACGTCGGTTTCCTCTGAAGATCAGCAGGCAAAAAAAAAAGTTATAGGATATGAGGTGCAACAAGGCGTTCCCTTGCTTGGTGTTGAAACAATTCTCAGAATAGGATTCTGGGGCCATCCCGCAAGGAGTCCCCAGCTGGGCCAGAGGAAATTATGCCTCAGCTTCCACCAAGGGGAGACACAGAGGAGCCCTGAGCTGGAAGTGATGATAGGCCGACTCTTCTACTGTTTCGCAGAAGCCTTAGAGCACAGCAGCCTGCTCCCACTGACAAATGAGAAGAACAGGCTCGAATTATTTTGGCACTGTTATCATACTGACCAGCTCCGTACTTTTATTCAACACTGAATATGAAGACCTATATATTTTTTCTTGTCGCTCGTAAACTGTTCCCCTGTCCTCCGGCCCCATGCCTCAGAACTGGTTACATTATGAGAGCTGAAACTTCAGGGAATTCTTCATTTCCATATGAAGATCACATTCTATGGTTTGAAAAAGCAGTAAAGTATAAAATGTACCCCATTCTGACATGGACCCCCAGGGAAAGAGTTAGAGGAGGTCTTGTTAAGGGGTGTGCGTGTGTCCTGAGTTGGCAGAAAGGAGAGCATGCAATAAAGAATGTGATCTTTCCTACTTTTTGAAGGTTATATTTTGTCAGGATGAGGCATGTAGTCTATTAACTCAGAAGTCCAGGACATCATCTTCCTAATAGTCCCTGAATTATTTCATCAAAACCTTCCCCCATCTCATTAATTGAACCCACCTCTCTGAACCCTTTTCTACAGAACTGTAATTTTTTTAACATCTGTTTGTAAAAGTATCCTGTCTACAAATAATGGGCCAATGATAACGCGTTCAAGAGCAAAGTCCCAAATGTAACTTCGTATGATGGAAAAGTGGGAGAGATTTCTTTTGGCCAGTTAAAACACCATCTCGAACAAACTATTTGCCCTCCAGTAATTTTTTATCTCTTATTTCTCTGTTCTGAGGCTCCAGATGAATATATCTGCTTACCACTGCTCCTGGCTTGTCTTTAATCATATGAGTAGCATCTAGCCTGTTCTTCCATCTCCTTACTGCTTCTCCCCTTCCTTCATTAGAAGGTTCCCTCTGTTCTCATTTCCTCTTTTACTTCATTGTGAGCAGCTGGGCTTGGTGCTCACAGCAAATTAGCTGTAAAATAAAGCAGCCTTTTCTCCCTTTTTCGTTTTTTTTTTTTTTTTTTTCAGGGTGTTGCAGGAGAAAAGGTGGTTAGAGAAATTATCCTACAATAAACAAGTGTGGACAAAGATCAGACAAGCAGAAGTCACCAGCCTGTGGAGGGGTCACTCATGCTGATGAGTCACAGTGGGGCACATTTCTCTCTGGGGTCCCTTTTGGGCTGCCCTGACTGCATACTCTCGAGTTCTTTGAGTGGAGGCATTTGCCCCTCAGTTTTTGATTTTCACAGACATTCACCAAGTGAAGTCCCGGTTGCTATGTGTGTTCTTTAAAATATTGAAACCAACTGCAATTGTAATGCTGTTGGCCACACTTTCTGTCTGGGTTTAAAAATGCAACAGCCATTGTCATAGCCGTTCATCAACTGAAAAAAGGCAGGCAGCCACCAACATTGGGGATAGTCTGGAGAGGAAAATTAGTTCTGAAGATAAGGAAATAGAAAGAAGGTGGACGGGCAAGAGAGACATGGTTAAAGCCTTAGCAGCTACTCACAGGCACCTGAACCCCAGTGTCCCCATGTGGGTTTTGGTGTATTTCTTTTTGTCATGGTCTGCAGATAGTCAGTGAGAATCCTTCCTAAAGGTGCTGAGTGACCACACACACTAAGACTTTTGTGCGGTCAAATAAAATCCCTGGTGCTGGGTTTCAAGCACATTCACAAGGCGATGCTTATCATTATCACTTGGCTTTTCTCCTGGTGGCATTGAAATATAACACTTTGTCACTTCTCTCTCTATCCCTGGCCACATAGCACAGACCCAGCTCAAGGTGGATGAGTTGAATGAGTTGAAAGAACACTTTAGTGGAGGCATGAGGAGCTCTGCTTACACCTTGCTGGACACTTCATCACTGTACTCAGTGATTTTGAAGTGTTTTATTAAGCAGTGATTTTTTGTTGTTGTTGCAAATAATATATTACTTGACACTTAAGTATTGCGCACAGCAAAAGGAACAGTTAAGTAACGTGAATTTATTTTGTA
This sequence comes from Furipterus horrens, assembly GCF_987537825.1. Classification (NCBI taxonomy): domain Eukaryota; kingdom Metazoa; phylum Chordata; class Mammalia; order Chiroptera; family Furipteridae; genus Furipterus; species Furipterus horrens. The sequence goes on from NW_028327178.1 coordinate 12,440,285, forward strand.
ATTTACAAATTTATGCAACTATAATTTTAAACCTAATTTTTTTTACAGATATTCACAGAAAATTCTGAAGTTGTTCGGTTGAACACACACGCACACACACACACAGAGACACACAATAAAAGTGGGAACTAGGAATGACTGTTGCCACATTATAACAGCATCACATCCCCGTCCTGTTCTGTTTATCTATGAATTGTTGTTTTGGATATAGAGCATGGAGACAATTCTGATTTAGACATTTAGGTAGAGGAAAATGGTAAGATCTTTTTCCTTTTATTAAATTTACCTTGTAACCTCAGAACATTCTCTATTTCCAAGGAGATGGTCACAGAAGTGGGGTTCCAAAGTTAGCCTAAAGACAAGGTAACCTGATAGTACCGGCTTGCAGTTATTCATGTTACTTGAGTGTTTCAAGTTATGGTTTAGAGTGTTTAATCACTTAAAAATGCAATTCAGATGCGATGTTTGCAGAATCCCTGAAGCACAGGGGCAGATTCCAGGGTGAAGAATGAGGTGCGAAAACCATTCTGTGAGAGCTACCGAAACTTCAGTTCTCACCATCAGTGAAAATTACATAAAATTAAAAACTTACTTCTGCCTTCTCACTAGCCACATTTCAAGTACTCCATAGCCACACGTGGCCTTTATATGCCATATCAGACAGTACAGAGAGAAGATACTTTTATCATTGCAGGAAATTCTATTGGGCAGCGTGGCCCTAGAATGAGACTCCCTTTGTCATTTTGAGGTTGCTCTTGAAAATAGCTTATCGACCAACATAGAATCATTTTTTTTTTCAGCCAGTACAACATCCCCTGCATTGAATTGGAACTATTTAAATGAAAGAGAAGATGAGGAAGAAAGTATTCAGCAATATTTTCTGATCCATGCTCTATTCTTTAGTCTTAACGGCCCAGGATAGAATGAGAGAGAGTAAAAGGAGGCTTATATTTGGGAATTTCCTTGAAGGATCCCCAAGGGCGAGCCTAGTGATTAAGAGAAGGACCTCTGGAATCAGTCTGCTCTTTCTGAATCCACTCAGTCACTTACAAGCTATGTCATCTTGGGGAGGTAACCTCTCTGTGACTCAGTTTCCTGTTTCAGAATAATAATAACAGTACCTACCTCACTGGATTAGTGTGAGAACGAAATGATATTGTACAGTGCATAACTCCAAGTGAGCGTCTGATGTGTGTTAGCTGTTCTCTTTACTATCACAACCTGCTCATGCTAGGAATTTCATTATGGACGTCTTTCTTTGAATAACAAATTCAAAGATAGGAGACATGAGAAAAGGAATAAAGAACGAAACAAAACTCCCAGATAAGAGCACAGGAGTAAAACTGGGAGCTGGGAGGAGGGTGTCATGTTAGGAGCAAGGACCACCAACTACCACAAGTACCTTATTTCTGAGTTTCTTTGATCCATCTCTCTAAAGGCTGGAGGTTATCTTCAGGTGACACTTTAAATAAGAGAATTTTTTGAGTTCTTGCCCAGTTGGGAAAGTCTTTAATTGTCACATATGAATGACAACTTGGATGAGCACTAAAATCATGAACACTAAAGTCATGAACCCTAAATCATTCTTATCAAACCTGGGTATACTTTGCACCATAGATTTCTGACATTCAGCATTGGAGAGCAACTTGGCCTAAATTTAGTTCTCCACTGAGAATATCTTACTTTGAGTTGCCTTAGGATTAAACTCTGAGGCAAGGATTCAAGTGCCAGTAGTTTATCTGGGAGGTGAAAGCAGGGGAGTGAAGAGGCAAGACAGGGAAGGAGGGCAGCCGATAAAAGGTGCATTACGAAGAGTGTGTTATCAAGACGGATGCCGTGAGTTACACCTGGAGCTTACTAACGCAGTATTCATTCTGGAAATTTGTCGAAATCCCATTTCTCAGTTACCCTCTCAGGGAAGTGAGGGAGCCAGGGTATTTAGTCTCCCAATCCTGCCTCTCATTGATTGAACACAGCTCCTGCTGGTTATCAATTTCTCAGCACTTGTAGACGTCTCCAAGGGCAGGCAAAGTGGCCAGAGGGTCGGAGAAAGGCCTGATGAAAAGAACCCTGAGTCGGCAGTGGGAAGTCAGGCAGTCTACGCTGAAGTGGTGAGGATGGGGATATATGTGGAGGAGACCGGCAGTGTATACCACAGGGATGCTTGGGTGGGGATGTTGTCTTCTGTAGGGATGCTTGATGCTTGAGTAATTGATTGGTTGTAATTTCAACATGTTTTTCTCTGTTCTGCTTCTTTGGATCTCACTTTCTCTCATTTTCTCATCTCTTTTTCTTTCTCCAATGCTGTCTTTTCCCCTTTTTTCTTTAATTTTTGCCTATGTTAGCTCCTTTGTCATGCAAACTTAGTCCTGAAAACTTCTTAACTTTTATCTTTGCTTAATTCTTCCACACTGGTAGTATTCTCTTATTCTTCTGGAATAGTTACACTTCCTAGGTTCTAGTTATGTGTTCTGGCCTGTGTATCATATTATCTCTCATCATTTTTATCTCTTCTTCCCTTTGCATTAAGAATCAATTTTCTGGCCCTGGCCAGGTGGCTCAGTTGGTTGGAGCGTCGGCCATACACCAAAATGTTGTGGGTTCTTCTCTCTCTTCCCATTTCTCTAAATCACTAAACATATCTTTGGGTGATGATAAAAAAAAAAAATCAATTTTCCGGTTTGTCCTTCACATTATTGGCTTTATTTTTGACAGTGTCAGATCTGCTTTTTACTGTTTCTAAATTAGATTTTATTTTGTCATTGGAAACTTAATGTTCTTGCAATTCTTATGGCATTGAGCTCAATTTTCATGGCAATCTATTCTGTATTTCTGATGCTGTCTCATAGAGATCATGACTTCTCTGATTATATTGAGACTCTTGAAGAGTTTTCTGAAAATATCTTGTCTTTATAATAAATCATTTCATAATTTTCCTCTTAGTCTTAGGATAATGTTCATTTCTTTTAATCTTCAGTTCTTTTCTGTCATCTGTAAGTATTATTTTTCTTTTGACTTTACTTCAAAGAAGGCTAAATTAACCCAGATGACCATTTGTCAAATAAGAATGTGTGGCTTTCTCCCTGATTCTATTTGCTGTCCACTATTGGCTGAAAGCTAAGGAGGAGGGCAAGTTGATGTTTATAATTTTCAGTCCTGGCTTTACTGTTGAGCTGGCCTTCATCTAGTGAGGCTTTAATGGGTCAAAGAGAGAGCATTCCCTACTCTCAGTGTCTGGTTCTCTTGTACTGTGAACCCATAAGATAGAGGAAAACCTAGGCTTGCAAACATGTGCCGAAACCCACGTTACTTGTATTCCCACCATTGTTCGTATTTCTTTACTTGTAAAAACTATGCTTTTCAGAATGCAATTTGCACTATGAGTTCCACCAACGTTCACATGTATATTTAAAACTGTAATCTCTCTATGGATGTAGAAGCATGAAGAATTGTGGGAATAACTGGGTCATATATAGTGATTGTGAATTTGCAACTCCCAATGTGCCATTTATGAGCTCTAAGACCCTAATAAACTTACTTAACTTTTCTTTGCCTCTGCTTCCTCGAGTTTATAGTACGGGTAATAATGAAGTACGTACTTCATTGGATTGTTGTAGACATTAAATATGTTAACATACATAAAGCCTTTGGCAGCATGTCTGCCACATAGTAACTACTCAATAAATGTTAGCTCAGATTTTTATCTCACAAAGTATCACCTGTGTGATGGGAGAAATGGCCACCATGTTTCTCATATGAGTGGGCGGAAATGAAGGAGAAGGCAGTGAGGGAGAAACAAGAATTTTCTAATCTACTTTTGGGTGGGTGCTCTTGTTTATGATACAAAGTATGGTAAGTATGGTAACCATGAGTGGTTTTCCCACCTCTGATACTCTCAGCCATGTAGTCAGTAGAAATGCAAAATTAGTAGAACTAGAATTCTGACGGCAGGTCATCTGCTGAACTTAGTTTTTGGTTTTGTGTTGAGGTTTGTTTTTTTTTTAATCTGCTGATTTGGCAAATTGCTCATATCTTGCCTTGGTCCAAATAACAAAGGAGAGGCAGTAGGAGGCGTGGAGTGGCCGAGTAGCTGCCCTTACTGATGTGGTGTGGGAGGGGAGGAAGCCAGCCCTGAGCCCTCTCAGTTTGGGAGTATGGGACATTGACTCTATGGTCACACAAGTAATAGGATGCAGATGTTAACACGTGTTCAGAATGGGCACAGGTGCTATGCCCTAATTCTACTGAAGTAAAGGGGGTGCTATGCTATGGTTGATGTATAAAGTGTTTTGAGGAGTGTCTGGCATGTGGGAAGTGCTGCAAGTGTTTTGAATCATACAACCCTGTGAGGAAGGCATTATTGCAATATTATACCTATTTTACAGACAAGGAATGTAAGGTAAGATAATTTGCCCATGGTCACACATCTAGTAGAGGGTTTTCTACTAGGTCCAACTGCAGGCAGTTTGGCCTTGTCCCCTTGACAATTGCAATATCTGACAGTCATTTGGGATTCTGCCATGGGCCTCAATGAGACCATATTCCTCATTGCCAAATGGGAAACAAATGGAAAGAGCTGATTTTGTTCCCATCAAGCAAGGTTTGCCAGAGAATGTTCTCCAGTCTTAATGCTACTGTTGACAGTATCCTCCTCTTAATTGAAAATACCAACTCTGCATTTTTCCCCAGGCATAACTGTATAGTTGGTGTTCACTGGAGCAGAATAAAAGGTAAATATGTCATAGGCCTCTCTGTGAAGGTCTATGAGGTATCCAAGATTACATATATGTAAATATATATATGTATTTCCTTAATATATATGCAGATGTCATCCTTCTTTTGGTATCTTTAATATTCTGAGCACCTTACATCAATTTTTTTTTACTTGGGTGGAGTACAAATTCTGTGTGTGGAATTTCACTGAGCCTTAGCCACTCTGTCTCCCACCTATGAAGTGTAGCTGCCCCGCCATTACATGCTTATGGAGGTAAAATGTCAGCACAGATCAGAGAGGCCTATCTATGGAGACATCTGCTCCCTGAAGCCCCATGAGGAATAGGCTGGCCATGGAGCGAGTGGGAGAAACATCTGCTCAGCATGCAGAAGCTGACTGCTGTGCAGGCAGAACCAGGCCACTGGGAGAGGGAGCGGACCAGCGACAGTGGGGCTGCCGGTGGGCAGAGGCAGCGTTCTAGCAAACAGCCTCTCCTCTCTGCCTCACTCCTTCCCTAATAGGAGCAGAATCCACGCTGTGATAGGTGAGATAGCACACAGGCAGATTGTCCACCAGATGGTACAATCTTCTATTTAAGAAATATTTGAAAGGGCAACAAAATACAGCAGAAACCATCCGATAGTCCACATGGCTAATGCAAAATTCGCCAGCGTGATGGCGGTGGCAGTAGTGGGGTGTTGTGGGGTGAGATGTAAGAAAGACTAAGGGGGGACAAGTTCCTGATGGCGGGCATGGCAGGGCAGATGCAGGAGAGTGGAGAAGCTTCTCCAGCTGGCACTGAGGTGCTTTCATGCGCTTCTAGGAACCTCGGTCTGTAGCCTGTGTTTGAGAACTTCCAGGGCCAAGGGTAATGGGACAACCACAGTGATCCAGCCGGGCCCGTGGCTCCTGAGCCAGGGAGGTCTCTTGTGTTCTCACTTTGCCTGTCATTGCTCTTCTGTGGCTCTGTATCTCTGTCAAGTGGCCTTCCCCTACCGAGGTTCCATTACAGAATCATTCACACAAATCTCTGTGCATTGTCATCCGCATCATCATGGCTGTTGTCATTTGAGCTTTTTTTTGTTCCAGATGCTGTTTTAAATATTGTATCTAGTGATAGCTAATACACATTGAGTGGTTACTATATACCAGGTATAGGTTGGAATGATTTACATATATTGTCTTACTTAATCCCTACAACAACAAAAAATGAAGCAAATACTAATATTATTATTTTATTTTACACATAAGGAAAGAAGATCTAGATACCCTAAAAACTTGCTGAAGGTTATTAAGAGGGAGAATTTGGTTTTTAAGAGGGAGAATTTGTCTACTCCAAAGTTGATGCTTTTAAATGCTATGCTCTTCTGCCTCTGCTATGGACATTTTCTCTTTTCATCTTTGTGATCATCCTATGGAGAGGTTGTCATCATTCCTAATAGAGAGAGAGTTAAAGGGATTCCCTGGGGTCACGTGGCTAAGAATCCACTCTGCCTTATTCCTCAGGGGTGAGCGGCCGCCATGCTAGACCGTCTCTCCTCTACCAGCTTCTCTAGCTTCCTCTCTCACCCTGACCAGCTTCCACGCTCCTAACCTCAGGGACATATTAACCTTATCTCCAGTTACTCTCCAAGTCTTGTTTCCTCCTCTTTTTGAGAACCTCCCTTCTTGTTTCATCCCTCAGTATTATTAAAATGTTGGCCACATGCCTTCTCTCAGTGGTGCCCTGCATTGTGTCATGACTTCTGGGCGTGTGCCGCAGAGACACATACAGCCACCCTCCATTCTAGACGTAGGTGAATGATCGAATAACGTCTCCATCAGCTGGCCCTTTCAGCCATCAAAGAAGAGATGTATGTGTGTCTATAGGGGTACTTACATTTACCTCCATGTAAAAATGTAAAACTGAGTATGCTGCCCACTAAAATATAGGAAGACACTTTTAAGGATGAAATCACAAGCAGTGGGCTCCAAGGGGAGAAAGCTGCTATTTTTAGGAGTAAGCCGTCTTTCTGAGGAACTCTTCCTTTGGACCGTCATAGAGGGCATGTTGGATATTTGGGAGTTGAATATTTGGAATACAGGGAGGCTTTGTTATTCCTAGAGAATGTCTTCCTGGGAATTATAACAGACACTGGGACAGAAATGGGGTTGACTAATCCATTGACCTTGTATCACAAGAGCATAAGGAAATAAAAACTGAACAGACCCCTGCGTTTTTCGTCCCCGCTGAGGGCTCTGTGTGTTTTCAGGCCTGGGCCTCTTTCTGCTTCCCCCTCCGGAGGGTTCTTGTATCCAGCGTCTCTGTGTTAATTAACTCAGCATGTGGCACATAAGGGCCTGACAGAAGATGGCTAATGTTTTGGATCTGCACACAGTTTAAGGATTAGCTCCGTTCCAAAGGACAACTTAATGTTGCCACAGTACAGTTGACACTTGGTGATCTGAGGCAAATTTCGGGTTCTGAGCAATCTTCCTTCTGCCACCATCATGCATGTGGGCCTCTCTCTACTCCTCCCTCTTAGCTCTTAGATGTTCAGATAAAACAAACCGATTTTAACATTTTGATTCAACCTAGAGAAAATCAGGAAGACACATCTTGCAGTTGCCAATAATAACCACCACCACCAACACCCTCCCCACCCCTGCCTCACAGGAACATTGGGTTATCTCCGCCACTGTTTGTTTCTCCCACTGTGAGAATTTTATAAAATATATTAAACATATATATGGTGTAAGGGGAGCAAAGGGGGAAAAAATTGAAACTATTGTGACAATATAATCAATGAAATATACTTAAAAATATATATATGATATATAAAATAAACTTAAAAGGCAGTTTCCCATATAAGGTAGCCCCAAAGCCAGATTCCTTAGGAGAGGTGTGTAGTGAGAAACCACTGTGCTACAGAAAGTCGTTGGCCTGCTTTCCAGCATTTCTGAGTACTGAAAAATGCCAAGTTTGCAAAATTCCAGCCCTCAGGCCACATCTGGCCCCTTGATATGCTTAATTTGGTTTTGTGTAGTGCTCTTAAAAAGTTATGACTGAAAATGTGGGAAGTCTTTAAAAAAATTTGCATTTCTGGGTTTTCTTGATTTAGATGTACGTTCATGACACCAAGCAGCACTGTCCCGCTATGGGACAGGGATGTGATGTGTGCAACCCGGTGCTAGCTTCAACCTAAGCACACGGTGTTTGATATGCTGGTTCCTGAACTCCAAGTTTTGCTTCCTTGTCTTGTCAACTCTACTTGCTAAGTCTCTCCCCTAGTTCCTGATAGTTTCTTGTCAATTTTGCTTAATGCAGGCTGTGAAATAGGACAAACTGGGTAGAATCGGGCAGACTCTACCTTAGACTCACTTTGTATTTAGCTCTTACAAAGTGGAGTTTTTATTAATATTGACCAATTGCCCAGAAATCACCTGGTGAGCTCCTTTTAAAAAATCAAAGCAAATATGCAAAAATAAAATATGTGGCAAGGCTGACAAATTTAGCCATTCGGCATGGCATTTAAAAGTGGATATAGCAACATTTTTAATGCGCTCTTTCAAATGTCATGACAGCTGTCCAAATTTGTAATTTTAAAATATATTTTATGTTATCGCATACATTTGCTATACACTGTATCAAATACATGACTAATATGTGAAAACAAATATGTTTGCAACTCAGCTGATTCATGCTCCTTGGGATGCTGGAGACTCCTCGAAGGATCAACAGACGCCCCTTGTGTCTGGAAAGAGGAGCCCTAAAACTAGCAATTTTTCTTCTCCAAGGGATTTGTTCATGAATCAGCTTCTGTTTCCCTTTGGGATAGAAGGCGCAGGCCACACAGTGCCACAGAATGATGAGGGTCCAAATTAAAAAAAAAAAAAAAAAAGCATGTTTTATCTTAAAGAGCTGGGAATAGTTCCTTAGATCATTCACGCACACATTTATTCATTCATCGGTTCATTCACTTAATGAGTATTTATGGAACATCTACTATGTGATACCTCTTAATATGCTAGATATTGTGAACAAAACTTCCTAAATTTCAAGGAGCTGTGTTAGCTAGCTAAGGCTGCCATAGCGAAGTTCTACAGATTGGGTGACTTTACCAGCGGAAGTTTATTGTCTCACGATTCTGGGGGCCGGAAGTTGGGTATTAAGGTGTCAGCTGGGTTGGTTCCTTCTGAGATCTGTGAGGGAAGGATCTGTTCCAGGCCTCTCTCCTTGGCTTGTCGATGGTCATCTCCTGTCTGTGTCCTCACATTGTCATCACTCCGTGTTTGTCTCTGTCCTAATAACCTCTTCCTGTAAAGACACCAGCCATATTACATTAGGACCCGCCTTGATGACCTCATTTTGCCTTCATCACCTCTGTAAAGACCCCACCTGCAAATATTCTGAAATACTGGGGGTTAGGAATTCAACATGAATTCCTTGTGGGTGTTGGGACGGACATACTTCAGCCCATAAAAGTTTGTAAGATAATGGTTTCCATACTATAACTTTGAGTACTTCTATTCTGCTCATCGATCCTGCTGCTTTTGCTAGCAGAGGCCTATCTTTGACTATTGTTAATGGCCACTCAGTGTATGAGTATTCCTAAACTATGCTGGCCTAGACAATTTCAGAAACTAGTAAGATGATAATAAATTGAGGTTGATTTGGTAGACACAAAATTTCAGTAACTAGACCTGGAACGGATATACAAATGAAAGGGTCCAGATTTGGGGGACAGCTGTGTATACCAGCTTAGGGCCACACAGCTGATATTTTCTAGTAAAATAGGATACCGTGAGATGTGCGTGAGTGGAGAAGAACAAGCCCCTCAGAATAAGCCAGAGGAAAGTTCTAGAAAGTTGAAATATCGGTACATAAAGGCAGTAGCATGACCCATATAACTCCTCCCAAGTAAGGACAAAGGGAGAAAGGGAGAAAGAACCAGAAAGAGAGAGAGAGAGAGAGAGAGAGAGAGAGAGAGAGAGAGAGAGAGAGAGAGATCTGGGAGTAGGAGGTGGAGTTTGTGGGTACAGGTGGATGGTACATACACTTGGCCGATACCCTTAGACAAGTTCGTGCTGGGGCCCAGGAAGAAACCTGTGTGGGGCCAAGCTCTGCAGGCGAAGGCATCGTTTTCCTCACACCCCTCCCAGACCTTTTCCTCTCTTGGCCCTTCCTCTCCAGCATCTTCCTTGCTTCACTTTTTTCGGTCTCAGTGAACACAGGGTAAAATAAGAGCTGAGAAAAATCTTCATCTCTTTAAACAGCATATGAAACTCCCATAGGCTGAAATGCTTCCAAATGAAAGGAATAAGCGGTGGGCACTGGATTCATAGGTTTGTCCTTGGGTTTCTCTCCGGCAGACTCTCAAGTCACACCATTGATGAAGCCATTGCAACTTCATTGAAGTGGAAGATTACTCTGCCTTTAGTCACTGGGATGTTGTTAAAATGAGATTCTGATTCCAAGGGTCCTGGGTGAGCCCAGGCTGGTTCACTTAGCACATTTCGAAAAGCAAGAGACTATGGGCTGATAGAGTCCAAGGAGACTCAACGAAAGCCTTGTTCTGTCATTCAGGAACTTGAGGCTCAGTAGGGTTCCCAGGTTAAGAAGGAAAATACCCCTCTTGGCTACTGCCATCACCTTAACTTTCACTAGTTCCTGTATTCATTAGTAAGGGTTGGAGAGGAAAGAAAAACAACAATAGCATTCTTAATTGGATGCCTGAAAGAGATACTGCATTTCCACTGATTAAGGCAATTAAAGGTGCAGACGCTGCTGCTCAAAAGCTGACATCTTCAGGTGGCTCATAACAAAAATTAATACCACTGCTAGCTGCGCCACCGAGTCATGCTGTAAAGTAAATTAATTACTGCAACCAAACTAATAATAACAGTGTAGGCAGAGTTGTAGCAATCTTGTGGCTTGCCATTGGAGACTGAGCAGGGACTTTTGCCTCTCTGCTACCCATGAGCGCAACCCAGCAATTGCTGACTGTAACATTTCTATTGTACGGTTTATGCTAAATATGCATATCTTAATTGCATTAGTCAAAATAATTAGCTAATATATTTTTGCATAATGACGAGGTAAGCAAATATCACCGTAGCTCAGTGGTTCTTGCATGAGTAAATTTGGAAAATTAATAGACTCCCAATTTCCTAATTATCTATCTTTTATTCCATGCTCAAACAAAGCAATGCTACTGCACACTCCTGGGCATCGTGTAATTTAGTTTGCACCTTGAAAATTTTAAAGCACCTGTGTTTGGTTTTGCCCCCTTTTGCAGGAAAGTGATAGAAAGAAAAATGCAGCTTCTTCCTATTATCACCCTTAAATTGAAATGTAAAGTAAGCGGAGAATCAATACATTTTATTACCTCTATATACGTAGGGCATTAAATTACAAGGCATTTTAAGGCATTGAAAAGTTATTGTAAAGTTGAAACAATGGTCAAAATTCTTTCCAACATGACAGTGCACACAGCAGGCGTCTGAGTTCTACGTCATGGTGACACTTCCTACTGCCCTTCCCCCGGAATTGGGCAACCCTCTCATTTGCATCTCTGATGACTTCCTCATTTATCTTAGCTGTTTCCCATTTCTTCACACCTACATGGCATTGCTACCTTTCTTGCCAGTAACGTAACAGTCTCCACTGTGGACAGTGAGGCTGCTGAAGAGAAGAGCTCACTGTTCTGATTAAAAAGCTAGGTGAACCATGGCTGGGCCCCTTTGGGTTCCATGTAATTTCTTTGGACTTGTGATTGTGAACCAGGCTAATATGCTGAGCTACTCTACAGAGCATCATGATTTAATAGAACCTGGCTATTACTGCTGAAGGTGTCAGCTCTTCCTCACTTTTCACAAGAAAGCACATCCTTAGCATGCTAACCTAATGCATAAAGAAAACAGAAATCTGACCAAGAGGACATTTGAGCAATATGCTAGTACAATCTAAAGGGTTTTAAAGCACTCTTGCTTTGTGTCTTCTGATGACAGGTTTCAGGCCACCACTTAAGAGGAAAAGTGTGCTGGAAACTGACGCTCATCACATCTGGATGAAACCCTCATGCCAAATGCAAAGCCACCAGTCTAACGACAGTCATGTTGTTTAGGGGAGAAAACAGCTGGGTGAGGATTTCCCTTAAGTTTCCGATGAGCCTTTAGATTTCAAGTGACTTATTGGAAAGCTATCTGCAACCTGATAAGAAAGGAAATCTTCATTGATGTCATTTTGCCCCTAAACAAGCTCTGATTGGATCAATTCCCCCAGCAGGTGCAGCACTTGTCAGGATCCCAGTCTGGAGACCGCTTGGGCTTCCTGTCATCACACCCTGTCCAGGTAACTGGAGCAGGTAGAAGCTGTAGGCTGTAACATCCTCAGGTATTGTATTCACTTCCATGCTCAGCTGCCAATCGCCAGGAACTATAAAAGGGAATGTATGTAAAATGTGTTCTAATTTGTGCATGTGAGTATAACAAGCTTTAATTAAGATGAGGAGAGAGATGAAGACATGCTAAATGGTGTGTGGGAGACCATGAAGATGTAACATCAGTTTGATAAGACGGTGGCTGATACAAAAGGGATAAACTTGAAAGCCAAACTTGAAGTGTACACCTTGGCCGGTTGGCAGGGGAGAGATGTTCATTGTCAACCACCCACCAAATTATCATAAGGGCAGTTGAATGCAGGAGGCAAAAAGAAAGAGAGAACTGAGAATAAAGGCTTAGAAGACAAACTATTGAAGGAAGAGAAACAAGGACCACAGATGGATATTCTGAGAAAACCCTTCCCAATTCTCAAGATGATAATGTATTTAGAGAAAAACCATTAGAAGTTAGACCAGAGAATGGAAGAACATAACCAAAGCTGAAATTAGCCAGTGCATGGATAAAAAAATGGGGAAGAGAGGCGAGAGAACCTAAGGGGTAAAGGAAGTAGCTGTCCAGTCCTCATGCTTCACAGTTCGACTTCATGTTGCCTCTGATAAGAGGAGAGGCCAGGCCTGTATCTGAGTTACAGAGAGCCTTTTCTCTGGGCTAGAAGTCAAGGAGAAAAGAAATAGCACCTATTTCCCACCCTTGTCTTAGCTTCCTAGAGTCCTCAGGGGAGGCAGCCTCTTGCATAATAGTCAGGTATTCCCCCTGAGCCACTGCCTAGGAGAAAGAAAACATCCTGCATGTGAAGGTAGGGTCACAGAGCAGGAGAGGAGGGCCCACCAGAAGGTCAGGTTAGAGAGGAAACAGGGGCCAGGTCACACATGACCTTTTCATCACCATCTGAGGAGTTTGAACTGAATTCTGAGGACAGCTGATGGCCAGGAAAGGGCTTAAAATGGCATGAAGCACATGGCCAGCGGATCAGTTGGACTAAGCCATCAGTTATGAATATCTCACCTTCACGTGGGAGGTGCAAGAAAATGGAAGGCATTTTTTTTTTTTTTTTTTTTTTTGCCTCCAAAGAACTGATATTCTTGAATTACGTGGATAACTAAATAAGTTTGTAAAACCCCAAATAATAGACTAGAATTAGAGAAGGCATGTCTCAGGAGAAGATGATTAACATGAAGACTCCAACTATTCAAAGTGTGGTCCGTGATTAGCAGCACTGACATCGTCTGGGAATTTTTAGGATGCAGGAGCCCAGGCCGCACCTCATACCCACCTGAATCAGAATTTGAAAAATACCAAGATCTGCAGGTGATCTCTCCAAAGTACTGGCTAAGAAGGCTTGTAAAAATAGTAAGCATAAAGCCTTCAGTGTAAAGCAAAGAGTTTATGAAGGAAGAGTAACATTTTGTTCCATAGAGATTGGTTTCATTGCCTATGATGAGTCTGGTGCTTTGGGACATTCATAAAGGCACAGGACAGGTTCCCTATAAAAGTGTGAAACAGATGAAATGGAAGAATGTTCACATTCTCCAGGCCCTGACCCTGTAGGAATTTAAGATATTGGGAAAGGGGGGGGAGGGCCCTGGATTCTCTGAGAAAATGGGAATTGTATTAAAATCCAGATAGGCTTGTTGCACACCTAGGTTGGGGAGATAGTTCCTATCTGCTGCATTTGTTGAACTGAGTAAGCTTTGGGAAAGGCAGAATGGTAGGAAATGAGGTAGATGAAATTCCTTGGGCACATTTTCCATGTTGCACTCTTCTCAAGTGATTTTTTTTTACAAAAATACGAGTTAACTAGATTGTTTCTAGATTAACTAGGTTCACTTATCCTGAGCATGATTGTATTGGAATGTGGGGTTCTCCACCTTGCCTACCTTTTTCCTCTCTACCCAGTGACTTTGCTCAAAGTGTCCCCCTACTTATAACAGCCCTCGTTACCACATTCTGCACATCCTTCGGTCAATTTCTACTCACACCTTACATCTCCTTGATGGCAAAACTGGGCACATTGCACTGTGTTGTCCCATGGTTCCCCATTCATTGCTCCATCTTATCCCTTGTTACCTTGCTGTAATTAATAGTTATTATGTGTGGCTTCATGCTAGACTCTTAAGTTCCTTGATGTAAATTACATACCTTAGTCATGTATTTCCAATTCCTGTCATTATACCTTGGACATAATAGGTGCTTCATAAATATGAATTTAATGAAAAGTGAACAAGTGAATGTATGAATAAGTGAATAATGAAAGCATGAAGTCAGATTATAGAGGGCCTTGAGTGCCAGGTGAGGGTAATTGGAATTCATTGTGCTGCTATTGGGAGGAAAATGCAGTCATAGTGTGTGAGATGCACTGATTTAACTCACATATTAAAAAGCTACATTAGAAAGAAGAAAAAGAGAAAACGTGCACAGAGCAAGAGAAAATTCAATGAGAAATACGGCAATAAAAATCTACAAATTCATTTGTGATAAAAATGTCTCACCTCTGCATCTGGAGACTTGGGCAGTTATAGGTGACAGGAATGTGACATGCTTTCTCTTTTGTATACCCACTGGCAAGGTCTCCAATAACCTCAGTCAATGACAGAAATCATTATGGAAGGGTGGCCTTGACCTTGAATGTTACCCGTGTCCTGATGATCTGTGGGTGTGATTCCAGATTGCTGTGCATTTCCTCCAGTATTTCCAAGCTTGTTCTCACTTAGGTTGTCAGTCACATGAAGTGTAGGTGAAGGAAGTGCCATGGGGTGGAATGCTAACCAAAGGTGTGCACTGGCTCCTGTACCAGCACATGTGGGGCACTTGTTCTTGGGCCAGGCCTTTTCCTTGGCGGTTATATAGACAGAGCCTTTGACTTGCTTCTGCTTCTTTTGTTCATTGGCATTGCAGAGATCTTGGGAAGAGCAATGTGCACTTTTAGCAGACTTTAAATCACCATGGTTTAACTGAGCTGGCCTTCAAAGTATTTATTACAATAGACTTATTAGAGCAAGGAATAAAGTTGGGGTCTTTCATTATTGATTCCAAAACTGGGGAAACATGTTGTGAATTTGGCAAAGGGGTCTGTCTGAGGGAATCTTGGAGAGCTCTCAAGACAACATTCCTCACACAGGACCTCAGTTCCCATTGCATGGGATATGGGATTCTTAATTCAGGTCCCAATGTTTTCAGAATGTGATCTGGGCTGTTAAACAGCTGCCGTGTTTAACCACAGATGTGGGTGCATTTTTATGGATGAGATTCCTATGTGTATGTGAGTGTGCGCCAATAAACAAACATGTATATGTTTAAAACCAATATTGACACAGTGTTAAGACTGAAATCTCTGCCGTTAAGTCAGGAAATTCCAAAGTTACATTTCCTATAACAGTATTATTTGCATCCCTTGCACATCCTGTGTATTGCGGTCATAGCTTAACTCCGAAAACACCTGAGGACAGATTACCCCAGGCCAGAGCTGAACAAAGTCAAGTCCTTTCAGAAATTATCTGATTTTTGAGGTGCTTTAATTATACATCTTAGCTTCATGTTAACAAATCGAACTTTGATTTAGAAATGTGGAAGAGAAACAAATAGAGGAACCAGCAAAAATGTTTTCATTTATGAGTAAGAAACAAGATGTGTCTCATTATAGTCTCTGGTTAATAATCTTTATCCAAATGGGAGTTAAATAAAACAGCAGAGGAAATGTTCCTCATCTTCAGCTCAACTCTTATTGTTTCAACCTTCTACATTCAAAAATAAGAAACCATTTTTCTTCAAAATTGGCTTCCATTCCCTTCCTTAATGAGGACAACAATCTTGCCAAATTTGAAGTTCACAGCTTCAGTCATTTTTGAATTGCAGAAGCACAGATAAAACATTTTGATATTTTTTTATGATAGAAAATATGCAATTTTCCCCATCTAGGTGCATGGTAATATTCTCAGAGAGATCACAGCTAAGTTTAGACTTGAATGAGTTCCATGTGTCGAAAGTGCTGGGTAACTAACGTAAGTGGGCTTTTGTTCTATCTTTGCGTGTTGTCTTCTGGCTTCCCTTCCATCAGGTTTCCTTTGATGGCTGTTTTCTGGTTGGAGTGGTTTGTCAACAGGTGTGGATGGACCAGCAGACATGGTCTGGGACTTAGTTATCTTAATCTTAACTTGGTGCCCCCCATGTTTTCACTTTTAATCTTACTGCTTATTAGCTTTCTGCCTTCTTTTATCCTGCTTCCAAAATCTTCTGAGAGTTGCCAGATAATAAGAGACAAATTGTGCAAATTAAATGTCAGGAAGTGGTGCATTAGTAAGTGAGCTTTATGCCATCAATGGTACAATGATTCCCTCTTCCCTAAGCCAAATACTTCTTCAAATTGAAATAGATTTCATGAGTTTCTTTCTTTTTTTTTTTTTTAAGTTAAAGTATGACAGCTGCTTATTTTTATTTTTGTTCATCTGGTGAAACCAGAAGGGGCCCAAAGAAGTCATTAATGTCCATGGTGTGGGGGCTCTAGGAAATGCGTTGAGGGGAGAATGCATGAACAGTATTGTTCACCATATGTAGACCAGAAACATCCTTATGTTCAGGGTCCATGGGTAAGAGAGGGAGTATGTTATAATTAACTGTATAGTACATATGGTGGACTAGAAAGTTTACTCCTTGGAGACTAGTTTAGTTATAAAATCAAACAAACAATGAAAACAGAGTCAATTAACAATGGCTCTATCAAACATTGTCACAGAGTGTCCATGGATCATGAGGAAGCCCTTGGAGTCAGTAAGCACAGGCATGTCCTGACACTGGGCCCCCACTTTTCTGGACAGGCTGTATCAGATGAAGTTCACAGAGCCAGTTCACAAGAGGGAGGGAAAGAAGGACAGAGGCAGGAGGGAGGGGTAGGGGGAGAGAGAGAGAGAGAGCGCTTTATCTACCTCTAAACCCCTTCACTGTGGCTTCATCAAGGACCACTAGAAAGTCTGTGGTCCTTCCTGCAGAGCCCATGTTCCAGTGCTCATCAGAGGATCATCTGTCACTACTGTGCTTCACCCAGCTACAGGATCCTCAAGAACTGGGTTACAGCTCCACAACCTGCGTCTTATGGCTCCATTTCTAGGAGCCAGGAGCTATGAGTCTCGCTGACTGAACCTTTGCTAGGAAAGGATTGCTCTAAGTGGTCACTTATGTTATGCAGGAGAGTGAGTATTTTAAAGTTGATTAATCTGACCTTCCTCAAATCTGGACAAGCCTCCAAGATTCTAAATCATGATACTTGCCAAGACAGAAGGCAGATCAGACCTTGTAACTACAACGGAGAATCTGGTTTTGTAAAGCCGTTTAGCAAAACGGCCTTTGATTGTGCTCTTTTGCATCTGATGACTTCAGACACTGCTTGAGAAAATGTGAAAAGCCTTGAGGGCCCCATATATGTTAGTAGGAGTATTTGCAAAATGTAGACTTTCATTTTGTATTGATCACATCAATAGCTTGCTCACAAGCTTTCATGGCTCCCTGTGTCCTTAAGGATAAAGTTACAACTGTTAACATGCTTATAAGACTCTTCTCTATATTTTAGTTGTAATTTTGATGTGGTTGTGCAAGGAGGCAAGCTTTGTCTGCCTATGTCACCATCTTGACCAGAAGTCTTCAATTTCTTTCTTTAGTGTTTTATAATATTCTAAGTACAGGTCTTTTACATTCTTGATTAAATTTATTGCTATGTATTTTATTTTATTTTTTTAAAAGCAATTGTGAATGGGACTGTTTTCTTAGTTTTTCTTTCTGATAGTTCATTATTGGTGTATAAAAATTCAACTTATTTCTGAATATTTATTTTGTACCCTGCTATTCTACTAAATCATTTATCAATTCTAGTAGTTTTTTTATGTAATCTTTAGACTTCTTTCTATATGGTATCATGTCATCTGCAAATAATGACAGGTTTAATTTTTCCTTTCCAATTTGGATTCCTTTTATTTCTTTTTCTTATCTGATTGCTATCACTAGGACTTCCAGTACTATGTTGAATGTGAGTGATGAAAGTGGTCATCCCTGTCTTGTTCCCAATTTGAAGGGGAACATTTTATATCCTAGAAAATATTCTATGTGTACTTGAAAAGAATGTATATTCTACTACTCTGGGGTGAAATGATCTTAAGATAGCAATTAAATCCATCTGATCTAGTGTGTCATTTAAGGTCACCATTTCTTTGTTGATTTTCTGTCTGAAAGATCTATCCATTGTTATCAATGGGGTATTAAAATCCCTTATTATGAATGTATCACTGTCAGTCTCTCCTTTATTTCCATCATGATTGGCTTTATATATTTAGGTGCACAAATGTTTATAAGGATTATATCCTCTTGTTGGATTGTTCCTTTTGTCATTATGTAGTGCCCTTCTTTGTCTCTTGTTATGGCTTTTGCTTTGATGTTTATCTTACCTGATAGAAGTATTGCTGCCCCATATTTTTAGAAATTTCTATTTGCATAAAATATCTTTTTCCATCTCTTTACTTTTAGTCTGTGTGTATTTTTTATTCTGTGGTGAGTCTCTTGTAGACAGCCATAAATGTATATCTTGTTTTCTTATCCATTCTGCTACCCTATGTCTTTTGATTGAAGCATTTAAGTCATTTACATTTAAAGTGATTATTCATAGGTATGTATTCATTATCATTTTATTTTTTATAATTATGCCCCTTTGTTTTTTTTTTCTTCTTCTTCTTTTTTTCTCTTTTGAAAGACCCTTTAACATTTCTTGTAATACTGGTTTGGTGGTAATAAACTCCTTAAGTTTTTCTTTTTTTTTTCCCCTGGGAAGCTCTTTATTTCTCCTTCAATTTTAAATCACAGCCTTGCTGGGTAGAGTAGTCTTGGTTTACATCCTTGCTTTTCATCTTTTTGAATATTTCATGCCAATCCATTCTGGCTTGAAATGTTTCTGTTGAGAAATCAGCTGACAGTCTTACGGTAGCTCCCTTGTAGGTAACTAATGGTCTTTCTCTTGCTGCTTTTAAGACTCCCTCTTTGTCTTTAACCTTTGCCATACAAATTATAATTTTTCTTGGTGTGGGTCTCTTTGGGTTCATCCTATTTGGGACTCTCTGTGCTTCTTAAACTTGTGTGCCTTTTTTTCTCTCACCAGGTTAGGGAAGTTTTGGGTCATTTTTTTCTTCAAATAGGTTCTCCATCCCTTGCTCTCTCTTCACCTTCTAGGACTCTTATGATGTAGATATTGTTATGCTTCATCTAGTTCTAAAGGTCCCTTAAACTATCCTCATTTTTTATTTTATTTTTATTTCTTGCTGGTCTGATTGGGTGTTTTCTGCTACCTTGTCTTCCTCTGCTTCATCCAACCTGCTATTTATTTCTTCTAGTGTATTCTTCCTTTCAGATATTGTGTTCTTCATTTCTGACCATTTTTATGCATTCTATGTCCTTTTTTATGTTTTTTATCTGTTTAAGTTCTCACTAAGTTCCTTGAGCATTTTTATAACCATTGATTTGAACTCTGTGTCTGGCAAATTGCTTGCCTCCATTTCATTTAGTGTTTTTTCTGGAGTTTTCTCCTGTTCTTTCATTTTGGGAATGTTTCCTTCTTTCCCCATTTTGGCTATCTCTTTGTGTTTGTTTCTATATATTAGATAGATCAGCTATGACTCCTGGTCTTGGTCGAATAACCTTATGTAGTAGGTATCCTGTGGGACCCAGTGGCAGAGTCTTCTTGATTACCTGACCCAAGCATTCCAGGAGTGTCCATTGTGTGGACTATGTGGGTCCTCCTGTTGCAACTGAGTTTTGATTACTTCTGGTCCATTAGTGTGTGAGGTCAACTCTTAGCCTGACTGACTGTGAGGATTGACCTAGCCTCAGTGTACAAGCTGCTGTGCAAATGCTGTCCCTATGAAGTGACATTTGCCTCAGTAGTGTCCGGTCCCTGCCAGGATCTCCTCTGGGACCCTGCTCTGATGTTGTTTTCTGAAGCTGGCCACTGTGTGTGTTTGTTCTGGGGGCTCTTGGGAGGGACTCTGGTACAAACCATTGTCAGATGGTACCTGTGACTAACCCTAGGCAACTTGTTTAGAGCAGTCTTAATGTGGCTTCTTCTGTAAATCCTTGGTTATAAGACTTCTATTCAGCTAGTCTTCAGTTTTTAATTCAAGCTGATTGCTCTATACTTGAGTTGTGATTTCAGTCCACTCTCATCTATCTTTACTTACTCATATGCACACTAGGTATTAATCCCTACTGATGTTTTTAGTCCCCAGAGTTTTTTGAAAGCATTCCTTGACACCCCCCCCTTAATCTTTCTCCTTCCCATGCCCATCTTTTGAATTTGGTTAGGTGTCCTTGCTATGTTGTTATATAGTCTTGAGAAGCTTTTTGCACCTCTTTTGTAAGATTTACCATAGTTCTTCATTTTCTTAGCTGCCTGCCTTTCCAGTTACACAATAATGATCTCTGTGAGATTAGGGACCACCATGCCTGTCTCATTTCTCTTTGGAGCCCTTGACCTATCATAACACTTGGCCCATGGTGTATAGTCACTGAACATTTGTAGTGTTTGAATGAATCCTTTTAATTACAGATACAGTATTAAGATTTCTCTGTATCTGTGGAGTACACACTTATGCACTTACTGCAAAACTGGGACTAGAAATGTGCTTCTGATCCCTTTGCTTGTTTTTAAAACGGAGAAAAAAGGTGCATTTCTGGGCCACATTTTCTAAGCTCTCCCTCTTCCTTTCCTCCTATGATGAATGTATAAACTGGGAAGGTTTTCCAGGTGAAGAAAATGCAGGGAAAAATTGGACAGAAGACTGGCTAATGACCAGAGTGGATTTAACCCATATTTGAAGTCTCACTTTGCAGGAACTGGTGAGAGTGATACTTCTGGAGTGTATGAACCAGCTGGTATTAGCGGAAGTGTGAAGATCTGCGGAGAGAGGAGGAGGAAGGGAAGGTTTGTAGATTTGTTTCGAAGTCTGTTGGATGCAACTGGTTTAATTTCCTTTGTTCATCTGCTTCCATGTCTGCAGTGATTTGAGAGGGTCGTTTTCTCCCCCCTCTAACACATTCAGTGAAGTCTGCTGGTACTGTGTCACTCCTTAAGCTGTCAGCAATGTTAACTGTTGTACATTCCATTTACACCAGGAAATTCTCTCCTAAAGGACAAGTGCAAGATACAGAGTTGAGTTCTATCTGGGGTCATGCTTGGGAGAGATACAGGTAGAGAGGAAGAGGGTCAAAGAGACAGGGGGAAAAGAATGTGAAAAAAGAGAGACAGACACAAGAAAGAGTCAGAGATATGGGAGGGGAGTGAACTGCCCTCGGAGGGAGGGAAGAGTGGAAAGAGGGAGGAAATGAGGACGGAGAAAGGGAGAGAGAGATGGAACAAGATTCACTGAGAGTTGGAGAGAATGAGAATGTGGGAAGGAGAGAATCAGAGAAGAAGGGGAGAGGGAAAAAGATGGGATGAGGGAGAGTCAGGGAGGACAGTGAAGGGAGAAAAAGAAGAGAGAGGACGAGATGAGGGAGAAAGATTATTCCATGAAGACTCAGTCTTATTTATTTAAGTCCCCCATGGTAGTTTGATATCAGGGATGACCTATACGTGCATAAGAACTTACTAGAAAACCAAACCCAGGAAGAAGTGAGGAAAAAGAGACTGCAGCACTGAATCACAACTACCCCAAGCAATGATATGCATTGAGGCAAGAAAGCAAACAAAAAAAGTGGTAAAAAATCTTTACAAAGCTCTCTGGAAAAATTTATATACGAGTCTATCTCTCCCCGCCTCAACAATTTCTCTACTGGAAAGTTACCTGTAGAGTGATTTCATGTATTAAATCCAGATTTCTCAAAGTTGTATCAGTGAGGGTTATTCCCTCTAGAAGAACTTCAAGTTCTCTTTTAAAGAACTTGTCTGTGTTGTATCTGGTTCATTTAGGCATTTTTCAGACAAAAGCTGTGGTTATGTTCTAGTCAAAGGCAGTTTGGATCACAAGGAAGAGAAATCCACTTATGTTAAAAGGGAACCAAGTAATAAGACTGATATTAAAATTAAACATGCTAGTGCTGTTAGAGCTACGCCTTGTTGAGCTCTTGCTTTATTTTATCCTCAGAGTAACCCTATGAAGTAAATATATTTGACAGTTGAGGAACAGAGGTAAAGAGAAGTGAACTTTTCCAGGATTTGAACCCAGGGAGCAGAGTTGTGCTTCGTTTGGTACAGATAAAAACAGTTGAATGGTTATATATATATATATATATATATATATATATATATATATGTAAAACTGATTGTTTCCTCTCCAAGTCAGTAAAATTTATAAACAATAAATTCAGTGTCTGTCAGCTTTTTCTTATTGTTTCCAGGTCTTCGAATAGTGTTGTAGATATTGGAAAGATATCACCATACATCTACCTTGACATATGGAAAAATTCAAATAACTTGGAAGACTGCTCAGTCTGTCTGTTTTATCCGGAGTGACTTAGAGTAATGAGTTACTTTACATCTGAGTTGGCCAGTGGGACTGGAGACAGAGAAACCCAGGGCTTAACTGAATAAGGTATTGGATTCTAACACTGGAAGCTGGAACTTGACTTCCAAGACAGCATTTCCTGAAATGTAATCTGTTGAACATGATTTTTAGAAGATGTTACATGAAGAAAAGTTTCCAGGATCAGATGTGTTCAGGAAATACTAGGTTAATCATACTTTGGAAGGTTTCTTTACTGCAGAATTTCTTCCTGGAGACAAATGTGTCTATGTCACTCCAGTAAGATTGTCCTTCCCCTTTATCCTACCTACCCAAGTCCGTGCATTGCCCATTTTTCTTGGATTGCTTCTTGTAGTCATCACATAGTGCCTGATTGTATTAGTTAATATTTAGTGAATTCATTTTTTACTTGTTCACCTACATTGTGAGTCTCTTATAATTAGGGACTTAGACTTTCTTGTAGTTTAAGTTCAGTGCAGTTATTTAGATAATAGGTAATAAAAAATATGTGTTTGTCGACAATTCAATAAGTGAAAAAGTGATGTGTCTTAGTTTGGTTCCCCCTCATCTCCACTCCCATCCCCACTTTTCAAGCAGCTCCTGGGGCGTCAATTTGGATATAAGTACAAGTTGTTTATTTGGGAGGTAATCCAAAGAGGCTAAAACAGAGAGTTGGGGATTCAGACTCAGAGTGAAGAAGACAAAACAAAACAAAACAAAAAAAAGGTAGATTAATGAATGGGTTACAGCTGTGGAAAACTGAGGCTCAGTCCTGAGTCCCCTGGCTGGGGACTCTATGACAGATCATAGAATATATATATATCAGGGTTTTACCACTGAGGTGATATGAATCTGGATTATTTTTTACCAAGTTTTTCCCTTGATTGGTTGAGGATTGGTCCTGGAGTGTTAAGACCTGGAGTGTCATAGGCTGGAAATATAGAGGCCTTGACCCACCCCCCTGCCCAACCTCCCATGTAGAGAAAGACACAGGAAGCCATCAGCCTGCATTGAAATGCTACAGTGACACCTGAGAACGTGGGCAGGGAGCTCGGGATGACCTGCCATGTTATCTAAGAATGACATTATTTAGCTGGCCTTCTCTATTTCCAACAGTTAAAAAAAAAATGTACTTGCACCAACAAATGAGCAGGGTTTTTTTTTTTTTTTTTGTCTGAGCTAACAAATTAACTTAGGTTTTTCCTGCTTTGGAAACCAGCTGCCACATTTCTCCCCACTGCCTCAATGGAAAATTGTCCTGTCAACAATATCACAGTGTGATTTCTTTATCAGAGATCATTACCAATTATTTCATAAGGAACTGATGCCTCGGTAATTATCTGATTCTTATTTTTCCAAAAATGTAGGTCCTTTATATTTCATTATTGTCATGATATGGCCTCTCTGCCTGTGAAGAGGCATATATTAAAACCTGCGACTTTGCCTTAGCTTCCTATTATTACCCCATATTTTGTCATTTTTATCTACTGTTCTGGAGAAGATCATAGCTGGTTAGTTACAGTGCTCAGGAACTGAACAAACACAGAGATATAAGCAAGCAGATGCTCAGGATCCTCCCTAACTTCAGCTGACCTGAACTTGTCACCCTAACAGCAGGAGATGACGGCCTCCAGCAGAGATGTCATAACCACTCACAGCATAAGGAGCTCCTAGGAGGAAGCCTGCTTGGTTATTAATCCCGATTATGTTTCTTCCTGGACGTTCTGGACCCAGAATTCTCCCTATTGCTGCTTCCATAAGGGTCAGGGATGAAGCTCCTGTTCCCTGTTCCCTCGACCTGTACCCTCAGTAAGAATGGAGTTCTACTATCTCAGCTCTGGGAACATTTGGTGGTGGTTCTCTTATACCGCTAGGCACTTACAAATTGGTTCTCCTAAGAATTCAGAGTTTCCGGAGGCCCCAGACTGTGTCTTCCTCTTCATCTCTTCTTTTCTCACAGTGAATCTAATGAGTTCAACTGAGCTAGACTCTTGAGTAACAAAATCCACCCTGTCCCTTTCTTTTATCATTTGCAGAATTGGAATGTGGAGTGATTGGAGGTTTAGCAGTCTTTCTAGACATGTCACAGCACCCTTACACTAGGCATGTGTCAGCTGGGCCAGAAATTTCCACTCGTCAAAGCAGTTATGTCCAAGAACCTTTTGTAAAAAGGGTTAAAAAGAGAAAGAAACAAGAGAGGAGGTAATGTTGTAATGCTTACTCATTTGTAAATGTTGAATTATAGGAAATTGTCATTTTTAAGGTCACAGATGGTGGTTCCTCCCTAATGACTTAACGTGAGACTTTATGTGCTTGGGAAGAATTAGGACGTGGTAGTTGTGATATGGTAAAAGGAAAGCCAAGAACCCTGCTGAAAGGAGACAGACTCCAGTAGGGCTTGTAGGAAGGGGGCTCTGGGAAATGATGTTAAATGGAGGAAGGGGGGTAACAAAGCTGAGTGGGTACCCTGAAAAGTGGGTCTCCCTAACTCTGTAAGTTGCCACAAGAGACTCTGTCTCAGCAGGCCAGTGCTTGCAGAGGTTGCTACACTAGATTCTGTGAGTACACCCTACTTTCTGTGGTTGCTTCTTAGTGTGGGCAGCCCGAGGTATAAAGCCATGCAGGAGACTGGCTCTTCTCAAATAGAGGCCGTAGCTACAAGTCCCCGTTCACCGCAGATCATTTTTGGCCCGTATTCAATGCTTTCCACCCATGAATATTTGCTAGTCGGCATCATAAACCCAAGCCAAAATCAGATTAACAACATCCACACCTATAGCCTCCAGTCACACATAGGAGTGCCTTAAGCAATCTTTAAGATAAAAGACCCCAAACCCTTCCATTAAAAAAGTGTACAGTCTAATCAGAACCACAGATTCACTGACTGGCCCCATGAGTCAAAACCCAACTGTCTGAGGCGTTAACTTTCTGATACTAATGAGCAGTAATTCTTGGGGACCTCAGGTAACATTGGTCCATGTGGCTCTTAGATATTCAAGGGTGTGTTATAATGAGCTCCTGCTGAGCGAAAGAAGAAGCATCAACACTCATGTTAGGTGCCAATGAGGGTGTGTGCATGTGGGGAAAAGGATGTGTTAATTATTATATATATTTAAATAGGGTAGGGGAGAAATAGCACTTTTTTTTTTTTTTTTTTTTTGTATTCTTAAAAGCTGCAATATCCCAAGATGGCATCTATAAACAAAATATTTTAATGTTTCTTCTGGTAACTTGTTCTTTCAGAAGATCATTGAGCAGTTTGCAGGGACGCGTCTATCCACCCTGGCACCTACATTGACTAGTGGAACTTCTCTATTTCATTGTAGCCATGAAACAGAAAACTGAGGTGTGTTAAGGGCCATTTGGTAGTTCAGTAACACATATATTAATATACATGTGCTATGTTTAAAGACTTAGGATAGTATGGCAGCAGTAGCAACAGTGGCAAAAAAAAAAAGGCTTTTAGATTTAGTTCTAAAACTGATTAGTGATAAAAATTCAAATAAATTTCTTAACTCTTAGAGCTTGGATTTTCTCACCTGTACGAAGACTACATTGGCCTTCATCTCTGTGATCCATCCAATTATACTATTCTATGATTCTGTATTAGGTCGCTGGTGCTCGCCACAGAATTATTTTCATTTCCAGAAAGACATCATTGTTTAATATATCTATAGCCACTTTGTGAATGAAGGTAAATGTTTACAAGAAAAATGCTGGCCAATCAATAATCAAATAATTTTTCTTCGTGGCTTTCTGTATTCCTTATTTCTTCCTTCCATTGCTCTTCAAAATGCATAGAAGTAAATCAGCAAGAATGTAGGAATCTTAATATTTTAAAGCCAGCTCTGTTTTTATTTTATGAAAAGAAAGAATAAAATAAGAATGGGAAAAGAAATAGGCATGGCACAATGTAACAACAATGCCCTTCCCCCCTCCCCCCCGCCCCCATACCCAGATCTTTCTGCTGGGGGAAGGGAGCCAGGGTTCACAAAGCTTTAATAAAGACTTTGAGAAGAAAATATCCCCAAAGGAAGTCCCCCTTCCCTTAGAATGCCTAGAATTGTGTTAACTTTTTTTCTGGTTTTGTATTCCTTCCCTACCTTCTATCGGAATTGATTCAGAGAAAGGCCTGCACCCAGAGTACATAATAAACATCTCCAGGAGAGGTGGGGAGGGTGGGCAGAAGCAGGAAGGAGATGAAGGAAAATCAATTGCTCGGTGCTGACAACTTCTTCTTGTAATAACAGTATTCTGTCACATTGCATTAGCAGCACTTTGCAATTGTATGTGTTTTTGCTAACAGGCTGTAAAAGTGTAATCATACGAGCTCTGAATACATTGTATTAGTGGGAATGATTCAAGGGGAAGTGTGCTTTATTACACCAGTATGGTGCATAATGTGTTGCTTACTGAAGTGAGACTTATTTCAGTGAGAGAATATTTATTATTTGTTTGTTTGTTTGTTGTGGTGTTGGTACCTTTCAGGGAAAGTGGCATGTTTCCGTTGGGAGGGCGGTTCTCCCCCCATCTTTCTCTCTCCACTCTGCGTAAATGAGCAGCGTGACCTGTCAAATTGGGATAAAAAAAGAATTGCTTGGAGTACCAAATTCCTGACCCTCTGAGAGAGCAATGGCTCTGCTTGGGTTTCCCAACAACATTTGTAAAGCTAATGGGATTGTTGCTGAGAAGCATCTTCAGCAAAGGCAGTGGAAGGCACAAAAGGGGAGGAATTTCACACATGTATGAGAATGACTATGGATAGAACAGATACACCCCAAAGAACGTGCTGAGAAAGATGCAGCAGGAATTGGAGAAGGCATGAAAAGGGGGCACTCAGGATCCCTGAGGATGAATTTCTTGGCTTGAAAGAATTCTGCAGGAATTTAACTATTTCCACCTGGTGTGGAGTGCGTTTGTGGCTTTTCTGGACAGAGCCCTTCCTGACTACCTAGCTCTGAGCTCCCGTAACACCGATTGTCCAATTACTCATTGGACATTTATTACACATTGAATTGTGATGTGTGCATGTGTATCAAGTGAGCATTGTCCCCAAAAGAGTTTCCCTTCCTGAGCTTGAAGGCCCTTTAAAAGCTGCTGCATTGGTTTTAATTATTATTTAATAATTTCTTTTCTGATTAATACTAATAAGCTCATTCTGGAAATAAATGACAGATAGAATCCTCGAAAAGTCACACTGGTTTTCTCCTTATGGGTTTCTAGTACATGCTTCATTCCCACGTGTGTTCAGATGTGGAAAGCTTATGTTCTGAGAACCGAGGAGGGGGATAAGAAGCATGGATCCTGTGCCCTTAGGAAAGATGATGCCCGTATTAAAAAAATGCCCACCAGAGCAGCCCATCTGTGCATGAGTTCTCTTTGGCCCAGTTGTGGCTGAAGAGGAAGAGCCTACAGGAGCTATTAGATCTCGGCTCCCGGTTCTCCATTCTGCCAGAAGGTTGTCAGCACGTGGCCGCTCCTCCATCCACTTGGAGTGGGTCTCTCAGCAAAGCAGAGTTGGAAGAGGAGCTGTGAGAGCAGGCAGGCCCGGAAAGGCCTCTGTTTAATGACAAACTGTCAGTATCTAGAAATTAGCTTCTTTTTAAGAAGTCTGTTTTGATACTACTATTTATGTTTCCCTATTATAGGGACAATGCTTTTTTAATAATTGACATAGCACTTAATTATAATTCAGTTATTTGATGTAATTTCAGTGCCCTTTAATATAATAAATCTCTAACAAGTGCTGGCGAGGATGTGGAGAAACGGGAACCCTACTGCACTGTTGGTGGGAATGCAGACTGGTGCAGCCACTATGGAGAACAGTATGGAATTACCTCAAAAGATTAAAAATGGAACTGCCTTTTGAACCAGCGACTCCACTACTAGGATTATACCCGAAGAATCTTGAAACACCAATTCAAAAGAACTTATGCACCCCTATGTTCATAGCAGCACTGTTTACAATAGCTAAGTGCTGGAAACAACCTAAGTGCCCATCTGTAGATGAGTGGATCAAAAAACTGTGGTACATTTACACAATGGAATACTATGTAGCAGAAAGAAAGAAGGAACTCCTACCATTTGCAACAACATGGATGGAACTAGAGAGAATTATGCTTAGTGAAATAAGCCAGGCAAAGAAAGAAAAATACCATATGATATCACCTAATACAGGAAACTAAAGAACAACACAAACAAAGGAACTAAATAGAACAAAGAGCAGAATAGCAGTCAATAGGGGGGAGGGGAGAGGGAGAGAAGGGGGATAAGTAAGGGAAGGGTTTAATTAAAGAGCCTGTATGAAAGACTCATGGACATGGACAACGGGGAGGGATATGATTGTGGGAGAGGGGGTGGGTTGGGTGGGGGAGAGAAATTGGGGGAAAAGGGGACAACTGTAATTGAAAAACCAAAATAAAAAAAAAAGAAAAAAAAAAATAAATAAATAAATCTCTAGAACAAAATATCTAACTAATAAGAGATGACAGGTGGTCGTTATTCTGTGAACCTCACCATCTTTCATTAGCACTTGCTGTGATAAGTTTAAAAAACCATCCTTCAATGTGGGAAACTCCCTAGGAGGCCCTCAAGGGAAATGCAAGTGTTGAGTTCCCCAGGACCAGACAAATGGTGACATCTTTGGCATAAAGACAAGCCTGCCAGAGACAGCTGATTGCTGTGTGATTCCAGGCTCATAATAATCATTACCTAATTATCAAGGCTGAAAAGTTCAGGTTAGTACAAAGCAGTAATGAGGTCAAGATCATGGGTTCTGTCCCATGTGGGTTTACTTATACTTTAAGATTGATCCTGAAAAGTCATTCTTTTAATTGGATAGAATTAATCAAGAAGGTGGGTAAGAATGGATAGAAAATTTCAACTTCTTGACCACTATTGGAAAAAATAGCTTGAATGAGCTAGCCACTGACAGTTGACTAGTAGAAGTCACTGAGGTTGGTAAAGAAAAGATGTCATTTATGGAAGACTGCCTTTTAAGAATATTATCTAGTATTTTTGGACAAAAGGATGTAGATAAGCTCTTTTGGCAGCAAGAGTGCTATCTGCTAATGATTTTCTGGGTGTGTAACCATCGCTCTCACATTGCCTTGATCCCATTTGGGCTCCACTCACATCTTCCTTGCAAGTATGAAGCCTTGTTTGGGTTTGAGAGGGAAAAATAGACATGAGGAACTCAGGAGAACCTTGAACATTTGTGTCCTAAATAAAGGCCCATGGGGTTACTTGGCACCTTGGAGTTTTGTCCATGGAAATCATAGTTGGTGGAATACCTGGATGACCTCAAAGCTTGGATATAAAAGGACACTCTCTCTCAAATTTAAAGGAAAATTGAGTGAAAATAAGGCCTAATGATCAGAAACCTGGGCATGAGATCAATATTTTTCACACTTTGACCAAAGCAGAAAAGGCCACTGAAGCCTTAGGTCCTGGCTAGATGAGCAACCTACAGCAAGGCAATCATGGCAAACAATGGGGTAAGAGAGTTTCCCTTCCAAGATCCCATTCAGCTCTATGATTGGATGAATATATGATCCATAAAGTGCATTTGGAGAGAAATTTTTCATTTTTCTACTTTTGATTAACTAAATATTTTACTAATATTTTCTAGTTATTACCCACATATTTTAACATTCTTACTTGGTCCAGCCATGTTCCTAACCATCTCACTACCATGTTGATATGTGCACTGTTGATTCCTCTTAGAAACCCTGCTTATCTGTTGCTGGACACCTCACCGTGGGCCAGCATACAAGATCTGTCTGGAAAAAGTGCAGCCATTGTTATTATAACTAGAAGAGTTGCACAACATTGATGTAACCAGGGAGCCAAGGAGATGGACTGGAATGTGCATGTGTAAACAATGACAACTTCACTGTACTTAGTAGGGGCAGTACATGCTGTTGAGTAAGCATGAATACTGTGTGGCCATTGCAACCAAAATGAGCAAGTAGAACAATGACTCTGTATTTAATTCTGTGCTAAGCTTGAATAGTCTTCTGCAGAAGCTATTCAGACAATTCACAAGGCCACAGCAATGGACAACTGGTGATAGGCGGCTTCATCCTGACAATGCGCCTGCTCATGCATCACATCTCGTGCAGAGTTTTCTGGCAAAATATGAAATCAGCCAGGTGACTCAGTCCCCCTATAGCCCAGATTTGGTGCCCCAAGACTTCTATCTTTTCGCAAAATGAAAACCACCTTTGAAAGGGAAGAGATTTCAAATCATTGATGAGATTCAGGAAAATACAACAGGGTAGCTGATGGTGACTGGGAGAACTAAGTGAGGTCCTGTGGTGACTACTTTGAAGGGGACTGAGGCATCATTGTTATAGACACACAAACCTAGAAGAGCATGAGACATCATTTCAGCACTCTGATTCCTGGACTGAATGTGGCTTCTGAGAAATTTCCTTTACGTTAGTATTCAAACCACTCTGAGAACATTCTGAGATTGTGGGGAATGACAGGAATGTTCAGCATCCAGGATTCTGGTGGTGTTGATGGTTTTAAGCTATAACCGTGGGTGCCAATCTGGTGCCCTGATTCCCTGCCTGCTGTGAGTGCCCTGCAGTGTCACGACCCTCCCCTCACACTAGCCACCTGCCAGTTGGCTTTTAGCAGTAGGTTGGGGTCAGAGTGGTCCACCTTCCTTCTGGGTGAAAGAAGGCGGCTGCAAAAAGTCCTGGGAACCACCCGCAGTGCCAGACATGCAAGCAAAGCTGGCAGGGGGGAAACAAGCCGGGAGCTAACGCAAGCGTGGGTGTACGAGACAGAGCACAGAAGGCCAGGGCATGGTACTCCTCATTTCTGCCTGGTTGAGGAGTCGCTGTTTTTTTCTGAACCTTGGACAAAGTGGCAGGAGCAGTTGTTTAGAAATGTCTCTGTCAACCGCAGCATTCAAGTGGGAGCTTGGGTGAAGTAGGGGAGCACTTCTCTATGCAGAGCTGCATGGCAACCATCAGCAATCTGTGGAGGCAATGGCGAGCTCATGCTTCATGTGATCAAGAGGAGGAGACAAGGAGAAACAAGACTCTGAGTAAGGACAGTGTGTGGAAGGCATGGTGGCAATCACCCAGATGGTGGCTAAGGAAGGATACAGCTGGGAAGAAAAGATTCCACTATGCCATTGCAAACAGCAGAGAGGTCTTCCACAAGGGAGCAGCCTGAAGAGCTGGTAGGCAAAGCTCCTTAAATATAAGACGGAGACCAACCAGTGTGGCCACCTGCATTTTCATGGCTTCCACATGACATCCATCTCAGCTGATGACTCCAGAGTCATACTGATGGAAACTG
This sequence comes from Furipterus horrens, assembly GCF_987537825.1. Taxonomy (NCBI): domain Eukaryota; kingdom Metazoa; phylum Chordata; class Mammalia; order Chiroptera; family Furipteridae; genus Furipterus; species Furipterus horrens. Next base: position 12,472,190 of record NW_028327178.1, read on the forward strand.
ATGATTTCTATACCAGGTCTCTATCCTAAGATTTCAGACTTCAGTATTTTTTACTCAACAGGACGTTAGCATCTGTGGCTTCTGAGCCATACACAGTCTCTATTACGATGCTCTGAATAATTTCTCCTATTACAATGATGATCTTGAGGATAATGTTTTGTTTCTTATGTGGAGCCAGAATATATCAAATATTGTAAACACTCAGTAAACATTCATTGAAGTTTTCCAATGAAATATTCCTCCAGTGAAATTGCATCCTGAGGAATTTCTATACTGGGCTAATGATTGGGCCCTCTCTTGGTTCTAGGGCATTGCTTTTACTACTTGAAGAAAAGTGAAATTGAGTTTCCTGGAGCTGGAGACAAAAAACGCAAACTTCTGATGAGGTGAACAATTGCCTCTTGCCCAGCCTTCCTTATTCCTTTCTTTTTCTAACATCCAGATACTTCCAATTAGAGTCAAATAAAGGTCACAATGCTATGGTTGTGAAGGGAGAAACTAGTATCACCACGTGTTAGTTAATTGACGAAGTCAGGCCATTCATGTGATGAGTGTTTATTAAGTTATTGGGAGAATAAAATAAGGTAATACATGTGATGTGCTTAGGAAATTGCATGGAAAATTGTGTTTGATATTACCAGTTCGTAGTAGCAGAGTAGCAATTAATTACTTATTCTGAGAAGTACTACTGTAGGTGCAATAGAACCTGTAGAAGTGTATATATATCACATTCACATGCCGATATGGATCTTAAAATTCTAAGATGTTCCAGCCTTCACCCTTACCCATGTTTCTGGCTGATTTGGTTTATTTGAAGATATCCACAGGTCAGTTACTAATCTGATTCTGAACTCCGGAGAAGCAGACTTCTGCCTGTTCCTCCCCAAAGAATAGTGTAAGGATCATTTGTGATGTATCATCTATTAAAGTGCCTTGGTAATTGTGTATATGTGTGTGTGCATGTGTGTGTGGGGGGTGCGGGGGTTTCCACAGTGCTGCTGAGTGAATGTGGGTGCTGTCCAGCTGTGTGACCTGAGGGGAGGATGCTGTCATTGCCTGTAGCTCTCCAGCCGGCCAGAAGCTGAGGTGCAGTCATTGCATGCTTCAGCCTGCTTTCCCTTGTAACCTCTTCCATTAACTACTATATCCTGAATAGTAGCATCTACTATCTGATTTTGCATGTAGAACAAAGATGATTGGTGTCTTCTGAGCTCAATGAATGGTTAAGTCTTCCAGTCGTAAGTCATCTGCTTTCCCTCCTGCCCAGGTAGTCTCCCATGACCAATAGGTAACTTCAATATCTTTCCTGAAGTCCTTTAATTACATGTGTACGAAATGTTTTTAAATTATGAAAACCACACAGCACATAATTCCATCCTCAACTGTCCCTTCCCCCCAAAAGCTATTCTATTATAAATGAATATGTTTTATTTAAATACCAAAGGCTTCTAAAATCATATTCTGGAAAGTCAAGTCTCTGCTTAGTGATAGAGTCTTGTATGCAGCATCTTCAAATGAAGTGATCACCAACTCCACATTTAAGAAAAAACCAGCTTTGGCCTGTGCTACATGGAAAATTGAAGAAAAAAGGGATTGAAATTTGGGTTATCTGATAATTATCTACTCTTTGACATCACTTAATGCTCTCCAGACCTGAGCTTCAAACCTATTGAGACTTTTTTGCAGCTCTAAAACTTGAACACATTTATTCATTGGGATTTTTTATCCTATTTGATATAGATATTTGCTCCCAGCCTGAGAAATTGCATGCCAACTTCCTGCCAGGAGCACCTTTCCACAGCTGTGTTATAAATATCTGGGAAAAAATCATGGAGGATTAAATTGAAGATTGAAATACCATTTCTCCCAGTGCCAAGGTAGTCCTAGGAGGTTCCAGTAATAATATCTTACATTTACAAATTAGATCTTGTGCTCACTGAGCTAGGAATGGATCCAACATTTAAACCTTCCACAGGGATGATGGCATTTAAAGACTTGGATGGCTATTGAGTGATAACATCTATTATTTATAAATTATTCTGTGGTATAAAGTATTGTGTTCTTTTTTATAACTTTATTCTTGGATCACGCATGGGTGACTGGTAAATGTGCCTTGTAATATCTAACATATTTTTATCATCTGAGTTTTATAAGTTACAAGGTGACAATGATTCTGCCCAAGGGTTCCTGTTTTGTAGGCAACAATATTGTTTTAATTTTATGAGTAAGCAGTTAGAGTGGGCAATCTGTATAAGCTTTTATGGATATTGACCTGAAAGTGGGTTTCACTGATAGGCAAGTGAGGAAGATCATGAGTGCAAGGCTACCACCTGGGTCTCCTGGAGGTAGGCAAAGTGTACCCTATGGAGACTTAAACTACTTTATTATTCACTGGGAGAGGGGAGCAGGAGAGAATAAGGGTGCAGAGGAGAGAGTGTGAACCTTGCTGAAGAGGTAAAACTTCCCGGGGAAGAAAGATAGCAGCTTAGTTTCTTCCTTCCTTCCTTCCTTCCTTCCTTCCTTCCTTCCTTCCTTCCTTCCTTCCTTCCTTCCTTCCTTCCTTCCTTTCTTTCTTTCTTTCTTTTTTTAATTTATTTTTATAATTGATTGATTTGTTTGTTTGTTTATTTATTTTTAGAGAGAGAGGAAAGGAGAAAGAGAGGGAGAGAAGCATCACTGTGTGGTTGCCTCTCACTCACACCCCCAACTGGGAACCTGATGTGCAACCTAGTAATGTATCCTGACTGGGAATCGAACCAGTAACCCTTGGCTCACAGGCCGATGCTCAATCTACTGAGCTACAGCAGCCAGAACTAGTTTCTTTCTTTTTACAGCATTTGATTAGGGCTAGTTTTGTGTAGCGAGGACCCCAAAACTGATGTTTGTTTATGGTGAGACTAGGACTGAGTACAACTCTACTGACTTCTTCTAGACTTGTGTGATTTTACCATACACTACTGCCTGGAAGGTTGGCCTCGCTGTTTAGTAGAGGAAATCAGCAGATGTAATTCCAAAATGTTCTCATATAAACCAAGTCTTCTAAGAGAAACTCATTCATTCATTTATTCATTCATTCATCCGTGTTGATTGAGCATCTCCCATATGGCAGTCACTATTCTGAATACTGGGAAATAGCTTTGACCATAAACAGCTGAAGCCCCTACTCTTGTGGAGGTTACATTCTGGTGGAGAAACACAAATAATTAATAAGTAGGCAAATATGTAAATGAAATTATTTTACAAAGAATACTAAGTACTACTTTTCCATTTAAAAAAATTGCCACTTTTATTATAGAAGTAGCACATTTATTGAAAATAATTAGACCATATCGAAGACCATGAAGAAGAAACTTAAGTTACCATGATAAAACCACTCATAAAATTTTGACAGTTATTGTTCAGTTTTTTAATGCATATGAAGATATGAAGTTTATATATGCTGCTTTGAAACTGACTTTTTTGAACTAGCAGCAATATCATGAACATCTTTCCCCACATATCGGCCAATTCAGAGTATTAAGAAAGATAGTAAGAGGTAAAAATGGTGAGCTGTTACTTTAATTTGAATTTATCTTATTACTGGTGAGATTCATAATTCTTGATCTCTTTAAACTGAATTTTAATATTTCTTCTTTAAGATTAATGCCTTTTGCTAATTTTTAAAATTAAAGTGTTCACTTATTCCTTACCTCCTGACTTACAAGACCTCCTCTATATGTAGCTATTTATTCGCAAGCCTGCCATGTGCCAGGCACCGTTGCAGGACCCAGGGATGCATTGAGGAACAAGAAAATATTGGCTCTTTTTTTAAAAAGAAAAACAACAACGATATTTTCTAGTTAACTTTTGTTTTTAAATCTTTGTCAGTAGAATATTTGGAAGTCAAAAGTATCCTTACCTTCTTATATGGTTTTATCTTGTAGGGTCATATTTAGAAAGCCTTTCCAACTTCAAGATTATAAAAATCACTCATCATAGTTTTTCAGCTATTAAGTAATTTATCGTTTCTCCACATATTTCAAATGCCATCTTTATCATACAGTAAATTCTTACAGAGACATAGGGCTGCTCTGGGATTTTCTGCTTGATTTTCCTCATGTGTATTTGTTGTCATTGATGTCAAATTTCTACATATTGTGGCTTTGTAACTCATTAGTATATTTGCTAAGGATAATTCGAACTTATCTCTGTAATTTTTCAAAAACATTCTTTTGCATGTTTACTTTACCAGAATTTTATCAAGCTCCAAAAGAAATTTTTTTTTCAGATTTTCAGGAGGATTTACATTTATAGGTTAATTTGAAGAGAATGTGTACAACATTACATATTCTTAGTACAAGAGTACAACTTTTGTGTTTAAGTATTCAACTTATATGACCCTCAGTGAAGTTTAATAATTTATTAAAAAGTTCTACAGAGTTTTAGTTCAGTTCATTCCTAGATATTTTATATTTTAGTTACAACTATGAATAAGATCATATTTTACCATTACATTTAACTGATCATAATTCGTAAGCAGGGAAGCTGCTGATTTAGTTTTTGATTTATTGCTAATAATAATAATATAGCTTACCAGCAGCCACAATGCAAAATACTTACCCAGCTATGCAGCCTGAGAACCAGCCAATCGGCACAGACATTGGCTGTGGACATTTGTACAGATTTTCCTTTGGCATAGCAGCTGAATACTCACCCAGGTGTCAGTTCTAATTCTTTTTCTGATAAATCTCTTCTCTCCAACATCTTTCATCGGTAAGCAACCATAGCATTCATAATTTCTGGCTGTTTTTCTTCCTTCTTTCCAATATTTTGTTTTCATGTATAAATGTATTACCTAGAATTGCAGAATATAGAGGTGGTGGTGATGGGAATCCTTGTTTTGCTCCTGATTTTATTGGAAATAATTGATCAAGGATAGGCACTTCTATACATGATATTAAAGATGCACCTATTCTATCCCATTTTATTAATAGTTAAAAAATTAAGAAATGATAGCAAAGTTTATCAAATACTATATATCCACCCTCTGTCAAGATGGTCATATGGGTTATTTTCTTTGCCCAATAAAATGATAAAATATTAATCCATTTCCAAGTTGAATTAATATCCTTCATCATGATGCATAATCTGTTACATATCTGAATTTAATTTATTAATGTTTTATTTAATATTTTGTATCTAATAGGCATAAGTGTGATTAGTTACTTTTTTTCTCATGCTTCAGTGGGTTTTGTTAAAAGAGTATCTTCATTTTATAACATGCATTGATATGTTTCCATCCTTTTTTAATTCTTTATTTATTGTTGTTCTATTACATAATTTTAGAGGTGCAAAAATATTAATGGGATACATGGAAATATGAAGTGTCTCATGGCAGAGATGATTGTTAGGAATGGAAGTGAGGAAGCCAGCACTTACGAGAGGAAAGGCCCTTCTGTTCAGTCCCATGTGGTTTCTGTTACCATGTGGATTCTCATTGCACTATCCTGCATTATTTTTGTTTAATTGTTCCATTTTCCACTTTGCTTTATTTTATTCAGTACTATACTTGACAAAATCATGGCAAGAAGAGGACTTCTTTGTAAGTATAAGAAGATGAACCTTTAATCAAAAACAAAAATATCAAAGAAATAAAAGGTGCCCATAGTCTTTATTGTCCATGAATCTTATTTGGCCTATTAGATAGGGAAAAATATTTTAAAGGATGATGTAAAAAATGCATGAAAAATGTTTCTCACCTTTAAACTTACAGGGTTAACAAAACAGGGTTCAGGAGGAAAAGTTACTCATAGAAATGACAGATTTTCTCACAATGAGATTGGTGAATCAGTTTTAAAATGCAAGTCATGAGTCTAATGACCATTTAAGCAAAGTGTTTACATAGATGAAAGAAAGTACAGTGATCTCTTGTAGAATGGGGCTACTCATGGGTGGACCAAGTAGGAATTTAAATGACAAAAAAAAAAAAAGCCATGAATGGATTACACAGCTAGAACATCTTTCTATGGATGAACCTAGAATGACTTTGGAGAAAACATGTCACGTAGAGTATACATTTTCAAGAGTTATAACTAACTCCAGGACTGAAGGCTACAAAAGATGCACTTGGGCATGGGGCTAATGTAGTGGAAAACGACAAATAGAAACTGTTGTCTATTTATCACCAGAAAAGCATCTGGTAGTTTAAAGGCTTTTGTTTTGTTGTGTGTGTGTGTGTGTGTGTGTGTGTGTGTGTGTGTGTGTGTGTGAATTCAATTTAATTATTCGAGAGACTGAGAGAAGAAAGAGAGAAAGACAGAAAGACATCAGTCTGATGTTCCTCTTATTTATGCATTGATTGGTTGCTTCTTATATGTGCCCTGACTGGAGAGGTGGTTGAACTCACAACCTTGGTGTATCGGGACAACGCTCTAACTAACTGAGCTAGCTGGCCAGGGCCTATGTATTTTTAATGTACACCAAATTTATGTTTTAGAAGCCTCTTGAAAAAGACACTGATGTAATTTTCTGAGTATATGTATAATTATAATCCTTTCCTTCAAGAAATTCATATTTGGCCATTAAGAGCAGCGCTCATGTAAGGTCCATAGATGATGAGAGTCAAGTCCATAGCATGGACGGTATATCATTTGTGTTTTAGGCTGTGAAAACTATTTTCTAACCTTACAGGCAAATAATTAGAGAACTAGGAGAAAAAACAACACAGGTTATATATATTTTTTCAAAAGAATTACTTCAACTCTAGAAGATAGAAATGATTATCCCCATTTGGTAGCTGAGGAAATCAAGGCATTGAGAAGTAACTGATTTGCCCAAGTGACTAATGAAGCTGTAATTGGAGCTCTGGTGGTATGACTTCAAAACCCATATAATCTCCCTGCCCTCACCTTACCTCTGTCTCTGTCCATATCCATCTCTTAATTGGGGAGATTTAGTAGGTGTTCATTAGTTGTGAGCAAGGAGTGAAGTATTCAGGATGGAGCTGTCCCCTGCTTGTCTAATATGTGTAGGTCATGTCTTACTGGATCACTGGCCTCTTGACATCAGTGTCTCTTGGGTTTTTTCCCTCTACTACACTCTGATGCATTTTAATGTGGAGTTTATGTATCCACCCAATCAATTATTTTGGTTGCTTGACTATACATGACTATACAGTGTTATTGCCTATTGAAGATGCCATGAATTTATTAGTTTAAAGGCTACCACTAAGCCAGTCAGTTTATGTTTCTAAGACTATTGACAAGAACCCCAGAAGATTCAAGGGTTTTCTGCCTGAACTGGGGACTGTGTACAAGAATGCTGATGTATTCACTAGAATTTTGAAAGCACATCTTTGGAGCACTTACCTGCCATGAATACTGTATAGAACTTGATATTGTAAAATAAAAGTTTGTGGAATGATTAAATGAAAATACGAAATATTGAATGTATGACTGTTTATAAACTGGAAACATAGAAGGAAACTTTGTCTTCCTATCTTAACTCTTACATACAGGTGAGATAGAGGCAAGAAAAAAAAGAGAGAAGGGGAATAAAATAATTTGCATCCAGTGCTTACTTAATAACTTTTACTAAAATGCATCAAGGAATACAAAGGAGAATTGTGTTTATCAGTTCAGCTAATAATAATCAAGGTCTTACTATGTGTTAAGTTTTTGCCCTGGCTGGTTTAGCTCAGTGGATTGAGCGTCGGCCTGCGAGCTAAGTGTCGCTGGTTCGATCTTCCAGTCAGGGTACATCAGAGAAGGAAAACTCTGACTCCAAAAAACCTCCGCTGCCTTGCGGCACACCTCTTCAGGGGAAAGGCTAAGGGAGTAAACCCCGACAGAAAATCCGGAGCCGGAGTCCCTAAGGCGGTTTGACGTTGTAGTCAACACCGGCAACTCCTGCGGCGCACCTGAACCCAAGCTGTATCAACTCCGTCTTTCCCTTGGACCCTTCAGCTGCGAAGAGAGGGGGGGTCTGCTGCATGGGCAACAGCAGACCCTCCATATTACCCTGCCCAGGCTCTGTAGCTTCAGCATCATCGCAAGATGTCGATTCAACACGGGAGGAGACAGATACCATGTCACTCCCGAGTCGGACTGCACAGCCATTCTCGGCGGTGCAGATAGACTCTTAAGAAGCTACACCATCGTCTCTCGAGACGGACGGCTGCTGACGACGACGACTATGTGTTAAGTTTAACTAACTTACATAACACATTAGGCCTCAAATCTGGATGCCCGTTGGAATGCTCTGTGAAATGTTAAAATTATTTATGCCTGGAGTTTACCCACAGGAATTTTTATCTCATTAGTCTGGGATGTGATGTGGACCAAGGGTTTATAAGTTCATCAGGTGATCCTAATGTGTAGCAAACTTTGGGAACTCATATGTTACTCCTCTTGTCCAGGGGTCGTCAAACTTCTGTAAATGGTCAGATAACAAATATTTTAGTTTTTGCTGGCCATGTGGTCTTTGTCACATCTACTCAACCCTGCAGCCATGGACAATATATAAGTGAATGAGTGTAGCTGTGCTCCAATTAAACTTTATTTACGGACACTGCAATTTGAATGTCAAAAATTTTTCACATGTCACAAAATAAGATTGTCAGTTTGATTTTTTTTCAACCACTTAAAAATATAAATTGCAAGCCGCACAAAAACAGATGGCTAGCTGGATCTGACCATAGTTTGCAGACCCCCTGTGTTAATCCATGTAATTCCATGAAGACAGATGCAACTATTTTTCTCATATTTAGAGCTAAGGTAGGAAAGACAAGAGCCAATGTCTGGTGGCGGTTGAGTGAAGATTTAACCATGATGTTAAGTATTTATTTTAGAAAGTACTGACATTTATACAAAAGTTATACTCTTAGTTATTTTTAAGGTTAATTATGAGGAAAAGTGATGTGGAGGAAGCTCCTTAACCAATCCTTACCTTTTAATAAAATAAATTGTCATTCAATTCAAAAAAAAATTGTTTAATTAAAAAAAATGAAACATTGTTCAATCCTCTGCTTCCTTACATTGCTGAGTACACCTGGCTTTTTACATGCTCACTGAGAGACTTAATTTAATTGAAATTACAGTTTTTCTTGTTCTTCATGTACCACCAACTCAAGCAAATAGTGTTTAAAATATTATGGTCAATTGTACATATAAATCTTGCAGAGTTAATGAACGTATTCTCTATATTGTGAAACAGACTGGACACTTATCTTACTCTTTAAGATAAAATACCACCTCCATATAATGCATTGCTAAGCTTTCTTCTTACTACACACTTTGCCTAGAATCCCATTTTCCATTAAATAATAATCATTGTAATTAATAGACTGGTTATTTTATCTCCCTAATCTGGTTACAGTAATTTATCAAAGACCTATAAATGAATGCCAGGAAAGTAGTGCACCTTTTTTTTTTTTTTTTTTAATAAGAAGGTAAGGAATATAAAGTGAAATAATTCTCTAAGGAATAGAATAAGATATGTGACTTATTGTAATTCACTGAAGAAAATACATAAAATATTTACCGTTGTTTTAGGGCATTTGATGAGTTTAAGTTATACACTTCTCATGGCTAGTGATTACAGATATGCTCGTCAGTGACTTTAATATTTTCTTCAGATCTTCAAAACAGGCCGGGATGGATCAGCAGGATTCATTCCTAGCTCTGCATCGTGCATGTCTTGGTATGGACCAGCTGACAAATGCAATGCCCCCAGGTAGTGCTGAGAATAATTTAAAGCTTGGATGTTCTTAAGAAGGGTTACAAAAACCCTTTTTATCACCTTAAATCTCCAGGGAGGATACCACCTCCATAGCTTCAGTCCTAGGCACTAACAATTTATTTAGACAAAAAAAAAAAGAAAAGAAAGAAAGAGAGAAAGAAAGGTAGGAAGGAAGGAAGGAAGGAAGGAAGGAAGGAAGGAAGGAAGGAAGGAGGAAGGGAAGAAGGAAGGAAGGAAGGAGGAAGGGAAGGAAGGAACAATGACGAACTAGAACTCTGGGCTCCTGTGCAAATTTTGTTCCACGTCTTTCTTCAGCTGGGCCAATTCACCTGACCCTTCATGCCATGACATTCTCCTTCCCCGCACTCATACTCATCCTACCTAATCCACAGGACTCGCCCGAGGCGTGGACAAGATGTACCGTGCACTATTAAATGGTACTGGCCGAGGGAGGGTGGGGCGTGATTTCAGGGCACTGAGTTTAAAGAGTGAATTTCAGAGCCAGGCAAGCCTAGACTCAAGTCTCAGTTACACTCCCCCTGATGACCTTGGGGATGTTATTAAACCTCTGAATGTGTCAGTTCATCATTGAAAAAAAAAAAAAAAGGCTAATTAGAGGTTTGCTGTGAAAATTAAATTGGAATATGCAGCTAATGCTTTAGAATAGTAACTGGACTCAAAAGAAAAGGGTATTTATCTTCATCTTGTTCTCTTCCTCACCTTCCTTCTTCTTCCTTTTCAATAGGCTGTAAGGATTGATGTGGGGCAAGGTGAACTACATCGTAAGTTGCTCTTTGTTTCATTTGTATCCCATCTACACTATCAACTCTTGAGTGCCAGGGTTGTCTTTTTCTCATCAGTCTTGAATACTTCACTTCTGGCAGAGGCAATAAAATATCCATTGAGTGAATGAATAAGTGAATGAAGGATGAAAATACTTGCCCCCCCACCTCTTATTCTTTCACAGATTGAGAGAACCAGACACCCAACTTGGGTTGTGAAGGGAATTTTCTCTCCAGGGCAGAGTAGGGGCTTCCTGAGTGAGAATTTGACAGGAACCAAATGGTCCCTTGCTTGAATTATCAACCTCATGTCTGAACATTTTACCACAATTTTTGCAGTTAAGGTGATGAAATTAGAAAGGCCAATGTTTTCATAAGCTACTATTATTATCCCTGACAACTTAACATAAAACAACTTATGCCACTTGCAATGGTCTTGAAGGAACGTGAAAGCAGAGACTAAGGCAGACTGCGTCCTGAAAGCCTATCTGGACTGGACACCACACTGTGGGTTCAGGGTAGCCAGGAAGGCATTTGGGTGATGTGGGTGTCAGGCAGACAGAGAAGGTCTTGCCTTCCACAGGGTCCTGCTGCCCGCCAGCTTCATTTAAGTGCCACGTATGGTAGCTGCTTTGTTGAAATCCATTCATGGGTTAAGTTATGAAGAGACAACAGCTTGATTGATGTGCCTTTCTCTCGACAGTGGCTATTTGGTGGAGGCCCAGGGGAGTGGGAGGAATAAAGATGATGGGGAGAAATATTTCTCTTCACCACAGCATCAGAACAACTACTTTAATTGCCACTTATGTCTGGGTCCCAAGGTTTTCATTCAAAATGATAATAAAAAGACACGTTAGCCCCACAGGGAAAACCCATTCACGAAGAGCAGCTTTGAGCCAAGTCTCTGGAGTCTCCAAGCTGAAAAGAACCTGATTAATGACAGCACCTGAGATAAGTGGCACTTTAACCAACCTTAACTGTTGATGTATGATGACATAATGTCCCCTCCAATTAATGACAAGGATATAAAACACCTGTATTTAGCAGAGCAGATGCTGCTTTTATGGTTAGATGCGCAGATAAAATTGACTTCCAAAGGACCATCTATAACTTACTTTCCTATTATTTGTTCTATATTTGTTTGAATATGTGTGTTATAGGTGGAGGAGGAAACTTAACCTCAGATTCCACACCTGTGCAGTGAAAAAGGGTATATGCTATACTGTAATTTCCCTAAAAAGTTGCATCCTCTGATTGAGCAGGTTGGCAGTAGAGATCTGCCTCATTTACTGAGAGCCTTTCATATTATATGAACCCCTGCTTTTTTAAAATATAAAGATAAGCAAGACCTTTAATGAATCGGCCAATCAATCAATCTGCAGAAGCCACCTGTTTAAATCCTCTATAAGATAAATAAGGTGTATGTAGTTTTAAAAATGAAAATGGTTATTACATACTAAATACATTCAAGATGCTACATTAGGTGTTTTGTACTTAACAAGAATTTCTTTATAGAGTAGTCATTTATCAGGAGAAGGAAGACATCTATTCATGACCGTAATTGCTAAATCTCTGGGAGAACTACTGTGATATCATGATTTATAAGAAGAAATTTGTATTTGGTTTTCCTCCTGATTTCTGACACAGAGCTCCTAAAACCATAGGAATTCCCTAAGTGAGGAGAGCTTAACGGTGTTTTTTGTTATGTTAATGAGATGACTTGGAAAGCACCTAGATAATTTAGGGATGGCAGCTGGTTGCCAGGGAAACCAACCATGTGATTAGAAGATTGAGACTTTTAGTCCCATCCACTGACTTCAAGAGAGGGGAGAGGTACTAGAGGTCGAACCAATTGCCAGCGGCCAATGAGTTAAGCAGTCATGACTATAAAAACCCAAAAGTGTTTCAGAGAGCTTCCAGGCTGATGGATACTGAGGGGTCAGTGGCTCACATGGAGAAGGAATAGAGGTTCCTCACCCTTCCCCATCCCTTACTCTATGCATCTTCCATCTGGCTGTTTCTGAGTTAGATCCTTCTATAATAAACGGGTGATCCAGTAAGTAAAATGTTTCTCTGACTTCTGTAGCAAATTCATTGAACCGTAGAAGGAGTTCATGAGAACCTCCAATCTATAGCTGGTCAGTCAGAGACACGAGTGAGAAACTGGACTTCCGAAGTGGAGGGGAGCAGTCTTCTAGGACTGAGCTCTTAACCTGTGAGATCTGATGTTATTGCTGGGTAACAGAGCTGAGACACTTTAAACAAGTGTCAGCATTGACATGAATCATAAGGCATCTAGCTGGTACCAGTCTGAGACTTGATTGTTAGATTGTGAGAGGGAAAAGGCCACACACTCACATGTTGCACTTGGGTCCAGAACCCTTTGGCTACAAGTAGTCAGTGGTCTGTGAGTTCAGGTCAGCTGAAGAAAGCTACTTGGAAGAGGGGGGACTGGAGAAGGGACTACATAAATAAGTGCAGAAGAAAGAGAGGAGAGACCAGGTGGGAGATTATGGTTTTGAAGCAAAGGCCGAAGAATGCATAGGCTAAACAAGGGTCTGGAGCCAACAAGAAAACTTCAGTGTACAAAATGTACAAACTGTACCTCAAGATCAAAAAGACAGATTGAGGCAAGGTTATGAACGGTGTTGAAGGTCAATATAATTTCTTTTATCTGGTGACTTGGGAATCTGAAGATAGGGTGAAAATATGGGTAATCTTTTGTTTTCTATCTCAACTTGAAACATTTTATATTGCTGACTATTATTTGGGTGAACGCTGTCCTCATATGCTGGGTAACAGAACTGAGAGACTTTAAGCAGGTGTTTAAAAGGCATTTGTGGGGTCAGACCTCCCACTGGTTGGTTGCAGGAGAAAATATAAGAATGGCAGTAAGGATGGAGAAATGGCATCGTGAGTCATGTGCAAGTCTTCCAGGAATTTTTTGGTCAGAAAATTTTGGGGGCCACTGGTGTGGCTGCCAAACACACGGGTCAATAAGAGACAGAACAAAATGAGTCTGAACTTTGGCTTCTCGGAGCTAACAAACTCATGGCCTCCTCTTTCTTCCCAACTTTTCTCTTAGATTGGTCCAGTTTCCGGACATTTGAGTGACCTCTGCCTAGAAGCATTAGCTTCCTCGCTGTGTAGAGTCAAGGTCCTAGCACAGATGAGCAAAGACGCTTACTGATCTCTGATGGGTTCTGAAGGTCAGAGAGGACACTAGATCTGGGGCTACTGCCCAGGGGATGAGGCCCAGCCACAACCCCTCTTCTGCATCTCCAGGTCATTGCCAGGCTGTGGGCAGCTTCCTCCCCTCCTGTTTGCTTCCTCCCCTCCTCTGTTTGCTAGGACAGGTGGCCTTCCCCAGTTCTGCTTTCACGGTGAGGGCAAATGTTCAGTCTCTTTCAGTTTCTCTTGCCTACCGTGGAGAGGGGCAGGTGCGGCCATTGTCACATGTCAGGGTGGCTTCTGCGATGGATGCAGGCAGCTCAGGCTGACCATCTGAGGTCTCTTCTCTTGATGAATTTGGAGACATAATGTAAATCCCAGAAGAGGAGGCCTTGATTTTATTCATTACTGTATCCCTGGGCCATGTACCTGACACACAGAGGGTATTTAATATACTTCCAAGGAATATATATATATGTATGTATATATATATATATATATAAAGTATCACCTTGTCATGCTTTCTTTTCTGTTGCATGTATTCTTTAAGGACCCAGATGATGGACTGAGGGCAGCATTGGCTATTTAGGGTCCCATTCCCTGGACTTGCATGTTCCTATCTATAAGTATCTGTAGCAAGTGGCACCCCATTTTAAATGACCAACAGTAACTGCTAACATTTTACAGCTTTTCTTTGATTTTTTTTTCCTGGAGGAGCTATTACGTGGGGTTCAGTGAATGCCCCAAAGATGGTTTGGGGTTCCTATGCCCATAACCTCAAGATTCCACTCTGAGGAGTGAGTCAGCAAAGGCCATGTGGGCCCAGTCTCACTTCATCTTTCTAAGAGGAAAAGATGACTTTCCTTCTCTTCAGCATTGTTTGTCTCCATCTCCCACTCTCCTGACTAACTAGGACCAGACTCACATTTTATGCACTGTTTCTCTCTCTCGGTATTTTCTGCCTCTCACTACTAACAGGTTACTTGTCTGCAAACTATAGACATGTTCATCTTATCTTTAAAGTATTTTTCTTCCTCTCTGCATCCCAGTTGTTACCATTGATACCTTCATCCTTTCCTTTATAGTCTAGCTTCTTGGGCTTCCTGGCCATCTGAGCTGGTCCTTTGCTGGTGAGGTGCAGCACTTGAACTGAATTCTAGGAATCCTTATGATGCATGTGACCCAAGTTTCTATTAAAATGATGCTGGAAGAATTGGGAGCATGTGCGATTTTCTTGTTTGTTCTCATAGTTGTATTCTTCTGGAAACCTCCTTATTTTGGAAGAAGGACAAAACATGGTTCCACGCTCCTAGGAATTTAAGACCTAGTAACAGTTAGGGGAGGAGGGATGGTAGGTAATGGGAGAATCTCTGTGCTAGAATAGCACTCTACAGAAATAGAAGGGACCTCAGGCCAACCTGGTTATACGAGGTAATTAAGTCTGGGGGTTGGGCAGAGAGAGGAAGAATAGCTTGGTGGTCAAGACCATATCCTCTGGAACCTGAATTTCTGGGTTTCAGTCCCAGCTCTGCCACATGGGATCCAATTGCTTTGCTTCTCCACGTCCCAGTTTCCTCATCTGTAAATGGGAGCAATAATAACAACTATCCCATAGGGTTGCTAGGAGCACTAAACTAGTTAATATTTGCAAAGGACTTGGACAGTGCCCGACAGTTAATAAATATGTACAAAGTGCTGCTTTCTATTATAAAACATTAACCGACTACTCACTCACTGTATGCCCCAAACTGTAACGAGTGTGGGGGTTGCAATGTGATTAAGGCATAGAAAGAGAAGCAATAATACACTATGGACAAGTGACTGGGGGAATGCAGAGTGAAGGAACCCCATGGAAGTTGGGTTCTCCTCAATGCCAGCATCCAATTTCTCAGAACCTCAATGAGGATAGCCGTGTTCCCCATAGCCCCAAGTATCGGGATGAGGGCAATGCATCCAGGTGCATGGGCGAGCACCTGTTTACACATTTAGGAAAAGAGGGGAGGGATTCAAGCGCCATTCATCAACACTTGAATAAAATGGAATCTGCATGGCTTGGCCAATGGAAGTAACGACCTCTTTGTCTGAACCCATAGCTTCTTTGTCCCTTTGTCGTGGATGTTCACTCTTCAGAGTGGCATTTAGGGATACATTTATTATTACCAAGAGAATAGCAGTGTTTTCTTAACCAAAAAGAGGTTCGTCTTTCATACGAGGCAAAATTTTAGTTTAGATGGAAGTGAGATACTGTGCTTTTTGTCTGTTGTGTTTGTTTGGGTATTTGTCTATTTACTTATTTATTTTTAATAGCAGAGAGATAGGAAAGTTGTCTCCTAAGCAGAAAATAAGCAAATGCCCACTCTCAGACACTTATGTTCATAACAGAATTTGGGGTCTGTGAATGGGTCCGGAGAGAGTAAAGCCAGCTGGCGCGCACCACGGCAGCGAGAAGGAGCGTGTTTCCTGGTAAGTGTGTGGGATGGAATCTAAACAAGGCTAACTGGTCACAGACACTAATTAAAGAGCATGCCAGGAGCTGTGGGCTGCTCCGAAGGAAACACTATCTTTTCTTCATTCTGTTGACATAGAGATACAAACAAGGTTCCAGAAAGATTGAAAAGAAGAGTGTGGGCCCTGTAATCTTGTCTTCCTGGTAAATTTGCCCAAATCAGATAACAGCGAGAAGGAACTGATTCAAAGCCACCAAGAGACATTGTTAAATGAGGGCTGAATTTTTTTTTTTCCCCCTTAAGGACAAAAAAAAAAAAAAAAGAAAAAAGGTCATGGAGCTCAAATCCCTCAAGTCCTCAATTCCCTGCCATCACAATTTTACATTCATCAGAAAGAAAATTTCACTGAGAATTGTTTGCCATGTCTTACCCAGTTTGAAGTATGATTGTTAAAAAGGACACTTTAAAAATCTGTACTAAAATAAATCCTCAAAGGTTACTCTCTAAGGCGGTGGAAGCTCTTTAAGATTACCTAGCTGTAAAACACTGCAGACACAGTTCTCATTCCAGGAAGCCTAGGGATGTCCTTGAAGGCTGAGGAGAAGGCATTCCTCTGGGCCATTTGGGGCAGGGGTTTGTGGCTTCTTGTCAGTGCACTTCATGAGGCGTGATGGCCCGATAGAGGCTGGTCCATAAGGGGAGCCTCACCAGCCCAGATAGAGTGGAGACAAAGGAAGTGAATAAGCCATTGCCCACAGCCAGCACCTTTCCGTTCAGGAAGACATTGCTGCTGTCCTCCTGGACTCTATAGAGAAAACTGGACCTAGCAGAGGCAAAGCTCTTTTAAATTAAATGAATGAGAAATGGAGATGATATGTATCTTTGCACCTAGTTGCTTTTATTTTCTCCTCTCATGAAATTGGAGCTTGGTTTTGTGTGATGGTTAGAAGGACAAGGCTTCATCAAGGGCCCTGTCTACCCACCTCCTCCAGCGGCAGACTTGTCCCTTGTCAAGATCTTCATTCCTTTCAGATTTTCTCTTTTTGGAGTGAAGTATTAGGCATAATTTTAGTTAATACTGCTTGAGGAGTTATTATACACAGGACACCAAGGACTTTACATGTATTATTCTATTTAATTCTTACAATAACTCTATGACGTTATTCTCATACTATAGGGGAGGAAATTGGGACACTAAGAGGTTTACTAAATTTCCCAAGGCCAATGAGCAGAGAAGTGATAGAGTTGGGATTCAAACTGTATGGCCTTAAACAAGATCAAAGTCAGAGACTTGCAGAGAGTTCCAGGAACTCCGTCAAGCCACCTGGCAGGGCTGGAGAGGCAAGCCTGAGATCTTCTCTGTCTGTCAAGGAAGGGATGTAGTTTCTGTGTGTGTGGGGAGGTGAGTCCCAAGTCTTATCCCACTAGGAATATTCAGTGACTAGATATAATGAGCATCTTTAGTATTTAACATGGGTGTTTCATGGATTTTTTGTTGTTAGTTAAATGTAACTCATCCTGTACATATCTAAGAGCGCAGGGTCACATATACCTACCTATATCAGTTAGGATTTAGAAATATGGTATTTGCAAGTGACAGAAAATTCAAGTAACAGTGGTTTAACTGAGGGAGGAATTTATTTTCCTTTTATATACAAAGAAGGTTTGGAAACTGAGAGCTGTCAGAGGGGTGTCATGAAGTCATCATGGACTCAAGCTCTGTCTCTCTTGATGCTCCATCACTCTCATGTGTGGGTCCCTTCTTAGGGCACAGGATGGCTTCTTGGACTCCAGCCTTCATATCTACAATTAATCCTGCAGGAAGGAGGAGGAAATGGGAATCATATGTGGCACATTTGCTTATATACTATTGGCCAGACTATTACGTACCATTGATTTTGACTATGTTATACTACTGTTTGATAAAGTAATTCAACTGGGAGTGTTAATACTAAAGGATATGAGCATATAATAAAGTACCCTCTCCAATTACCATTTTGCACTTTCAAAATACCTCCTGGGTACCTAGCACTTTCACTCTAGAATTTTACTTTTATGTAGACACCATGCAATTAGGAAAAAGAGCTATTTCAGGTAGATGACCTTTGGGGAGTTTCCTGTAAAGTGTAAAGAAGTAAGAAAGGGATCTTGGTTTGAAATTTTGGACCAACTATCTATTTACTTACTCCTAAAAAAAATGGGGCTAAATAAAGGCAACATGTTGGTTATCAGAAAAATTGCAACATGAATTGCTTTATTCCAACCTTGGAGTTTGTAATTAGAAAAAACAGACATGTAGAAAAAAATATACTCCATGTTAAGTAGCAAAATCTACACAGCCAGCTAAGAGCCTTTGAAGTACAACATATCAAAGCCTAAATAAATTAAGTTAGTTATTCAAGAGGCAAGATTTTATCAGTTAAGTTTGTTTGTTTGTTTGTTTGTTTTAATTGCAAGTAACCAACACTAATTGTGTTAACATAAGCAGGGAAAATTAAAAATAATTTACTGGAAGATTAATGAGAGCTTACTGAATCTAAGAGAAAGTGAAAATTGGGGATTATCATATCTGCAGTAAACTCCCCAACAATTTATGGCCTCAGGAAAGACATTCACCGTGAGTATGTTGGCTTCTTTAGCTCTCCCAGAATGCGTCAGCGTCAACCATTTTCCATACTTGGTTCACTGCTTTCTAGATTCCAGTCCCAGGAAGTCTGTTTGGCTAAGCTTGAGCCTAGTGCCAGGAGAGGAGGTGACACCTTAATTGACAGAGATACCAAGATTGGATGAGTAGGGGGAGGGGCGGTTTCCCACTGAAAAATTAGGACACTCTTAGCAAGAGACAAGGGAAGGAATCCTGGCAGGCAGAAATGACAGATGGCCTGCTACCTACATACACACAGAGAATAGCTCAAGTTGAATCTCATAGGATGGGAAAAAGCACAGAGACTTGGGTTCAGTGTGGCTTAAAAGCAGTAAGATCATGAACAGGTCCGACTAAATCATGTACGAGTTCCTTATTTAATTAAACAGAACTTACAGCTGGAAAGTCAGAAGGATACCTTTGGTCCCTCAGTAAAGGAAGAAAGGCAGAGGGTGAGGGAAAAAGAAAGGGAGTGAGGACGAGAATGAGAGTGAGTGGAGGTCTATGCATGGCGTGGCCTGGCGCTACTGAAAATACCAAACTAAGCAGAAGGACCTTTCTCTCTCCTTCCTTTCTTTCTTCCTTCCTTCCTTCCTTCCTTCCTTCCTTCCTTCCTTCCTTCCTTCCTTCCTTCCTTCCTTTCTTTTTCTTAAATAGAAGATACTCTTGACTAACACCGTGACATTGATGAATGGGGCCACCTTAATATGTCATCATGGGATTCGGTGACACATTGATGCTGCCAGGGCATCACTAGGAGCCAATTTCCATCCTCCCGTTATTTTGTGCAGTTTGGCTGAGATGATAAAAGCGCTTTAGAGGCAAAGAGACTTGGAGTCAAATCTCACTTGTTTAAATCTGGGAACATTCCTTAATCTCTCAGTTTCCTCCTTTGTGAATTGGGCATTTTCAACTCCCCAATAGGGTATGTATGTGTCTCGGTTGCCAAGGAGACTAGGCACGCCCTGGCTCTCGTCACTGCTCTGACTCCACCTTCTTCTGTTCTCCTCTTTCTCACTCAGCTATGTCTACACTAACCTCGGCGTTCTCCAGACAGACCAGGCAGAGTATGAACGTAGAGAGCAGGGACCCTTGTGAGGAACCTGGCTGAGGCTGGTTTGTCCCAGGTGACCCAGAGAGATCCTCCTCCTCCCTGGTGCCTGTCTTCCTCGAAGCCTGAGGCCCATGAAGCTTTAGAAAGTTCATGTTAGTTTCCCATAGCTGCTATATAACTTGCCGCAAACTTACAACAGTACACGCTTCTTATCTTACAGTCCTGCAGGCTAGCCTTCTCCCTGGGCTAAATTCAGGGGTCGGCACAGCTGCACTCCTTTCTGAAGGCCACAGGGGAGAACTTGTTTTGTTACCTTTTTCAGTTTCGGAGGCTGCCACACTCATGGGCTCATGACCCCTTCCTCATTGTCAAGTCCAGCAATGTGAGGACAAGGCCTTCTCACAGTGCCATCTCTCTGCTTTTCTCTTATTATTTTTAATGATCACATTGGGCCCACTGACCTAATCCAAGGTCATCTCTCTGTTGCAAGGCCAGCTGATTAGCCACCTTAACGCCATCTGCAATTTTAAATCCTTTTTGCTGTATAACCAACCTAACAGAGTCACAACTTCCTGGGATTATGAAATGGACTACCTGAAGACCATTATTCTGCCTACCACAAAAATAATACCCAAACTCCACTGTTTCTTTGATTTAGTAAGCTCTCTAATATTCTTCCAATAAATTATTTTTACTTTCCCTGCTTACGCTAACTCAAGTCAGCATTAGTTGTCTCTGCTTGTATTATTTGTCCCCCCAAGAAGTGGGATGGTTCACCCTCTTGCTCTCCTTGTGCTTCTTAAAGTGTACGCACCCCACCCCCCCCAACAAGGGCTTGATGCTCTGTCCTTGCCACATTCCGGGATTCATAGCGCTTAGCACCTCCAGCCTCACTGTATGATTGACTTATTTAATATATTTATTTTGTGTCCTATCCACTAGAGTAGCATGTCTAGGTCAGAACAAGCACTCAATAAATAAATACTGGGAGAATGAATGAAGAGTTGTTGTTAGGATTAAGTAAAATTACATGAGATGATTTATGTGCAACGCTTAAGACATTGCCTGACACATAGTAAGGGGCTCATGGGCTGTTTGCTCTTATTTGTTAATTCCCCAAAGTCTCTGGCTTCTAGAATTCTTCATGGAAAGTCCTCCAGCCCCAATTTGAGGCCACCACAAACATTGCTAATGAGCCCCAAGAAACTTAACTTTTAGTGTTTCTTTGGAAAAGAAAACTTTAATTCTTTGAAAGCCACAAAAATCTTTTGAACAAGGCCGAGTTATGCTAGTGGCTTTGTGCTTTCCCTTTAGGGGAACAGCTCTCTGCTCCTAAAATTGACAGGCCCTGTCTGCCTCCCCAAGACTCTGGGCCACCGCTCCAGCTGTCACAGAGCAGGGGGTGGCGTTGAGGAATGCGATCAGAAAATGCCTCGGTGAAAAAAGGCAAGAAAGACCAGTCCTCAGTGCCACGTGAGTAATGGGCCTTTTCAAATCAGCCTCTGAAGCACCACTTCCCTGAAAATGCCCAAAATCTGAAGCTTTGACCCAGCAAACCAGACAAGTTCAGGGTTACACTCTAGGTAAAGAAGATTTCCTTAGAGCAGGCCAGCAGCTGCCGAACTCAGAAGAAAAAGAGGAAGACAATACATTTTCTTGTGCAGTCTGCGGAGGCAGGTGCACACCAAGGGTCATGGCCTCCAGAAGGAACTGGGGCTTGGCTGGGGGACTGTCAATTAATCATCCAGGAGAATCCCCATGACAGCAGGAGAAAACTCCCATTCATTTCCCCGGGACTGGGCTGCAGCCACGCAACACAGTGCTTCCACAAATCAGAATTCGTTCTCTGCTTGGCACACGGCCCCCTTTGCAGCCCAGTGGGCTTATGCTAACTCCTCCAATCATGTTTGGGGCCCTCCCCATTTCTGTTTTTCCTCTTTTGTACCCCCTTCAGAATGTACCCCCGCTCTTCTCTTCCCATCTAAATTCTTCTCCATTCTTCCTGGTCCTACCAAGTCCCAGCCCCCCCCCCCCCACTTCTGTTGACCTCCTTCTTCTCATTTTACCCTATTTTGTGAATTGCATCATCATGTATTTTGTTTATAATAATAATAATAACCACCTGGCTTAAAAATTCCCTGCTTTCCCATTTACTATCTATGTAATCTGCAGCAAGTCGCTCCACCTCTCAGAGCCTCTGGCGCCCAACCTATAAAATGGGGATTCACACTGAAATCAGAGTGGCTGTGAGGATCAGGGGGGTTAATCTGTGAAAGCTCTCTCAGGTCACTTTGCACATAGTGACTGCTCCTTAAATAGCGATTGAATCTGAAATGCCCGCCCTCAGGATGCTTCAGATGCTACACATTCAGCGTCTTGTTCATATGTGTTTGTATGAGTGAGCCACATAAGCCGTCCGCCGCCTCCTCCGTTTTTAAAGTTCTTTATTCTCTGTTCACGGTTCTTTTCCTACCATGTCTGGACACTCTATAGCCACATTCCAGTTCTAAAAGCATCTTTTATTTTGAGACTCTGACCCTGCATAGATATCCCAGATCTAATTTCCTGGGAAGGTAGCCCAGGTTCTATCTGCTCCTCCAGCCAGCTCAGACAGCAGGCCAAAAGTTCTCAGTCCTGGACAGTGTTGCTACCCAAAAAATGTGTTCATTGCAGGGGGAGCCCCTCCATAGCTGAGGTTTCATGACATTCGCCCACCTCTGTTCTCCTCCCCTTATCGCATGGGAATTAATCTCCTAGACAACCTATTTCTAGGCCCAGAGTTGGTAGATTTTCTGCTTCCTCTCTGCTTATTACTATGTTTTATTTTTGTGGTTCCATGTCCGATAAATGGACTACTCCCCTTGTTTTTGAGACTGGCTTTGTCTTTTGTTATTATTTTTCCTAACTTTTTTTTTTTTGGAGGGGGGGGTGGAATTTGAAATCTACTGAAAAGTGTTAAGAGTAAGAAAATTAACATCTTAGATTCACCTCCTTTCATTATTTTTTAACATGTTACTACCAGATTTTTTTCAGAACCCTTTGAGAGTTCATGGTGGACATCATTTTGTGGAACTTCACCCATAAATACTTCTCAACTTCTCATGTGTCTTGTAAGCATAAAAATATTCTCCTACATCACTTCAATACAATT
The DNA here is from genome assembly GCF_987537825.1 of Furipterus horrens. Lineage (NCBI taxonomy): Eukaryota > Metazoa > Chordata > Mammalia > Chiroptera > Furipteridae > Furipterus > Furipterus horrens. The sequence goes on from NW_028327178.1 coordinate 12,495,156, forward strand.
AGCACACTCAGAAAACTTCCTATCGAGCGTATGTACCAAACAGAGATTTCTCTGATAGTATCCATTATAAATATGCTTTTGATTCAGGGTCCTATCATGGTTATACATTGTCTTTCTTTTAATCTCTTCTGTCTCTTTTCCCCAGACTTCTTTTGTGGGGTGGGGAGGGGCAACCAGGGGACCTTCATGGCACTGACAGTGTTTGAAGAGTACAAGCCAGTTCATTCCCAGAATGTCCTCAGTTTGGATCTGTTTGATTGTTTTATTATAATTAGGTTCAGGTTAAGCATTCTCGATTAGAGTATCATTCTGATGCTGTGTCTGCTTCTTATTCCATGACATCAGGGGCACAAAGGCTTTTGTTGTTGTTGCTTTTAAATAAATGTTTTACTACTTTATTTCTCCTTATTTGGGGTTGCGTAGGCAATTCTGCATGAACTCTCAACACCATGTTGAGTGGAATTCTTGGTGAGCTTTTACTGTTATGCCAGGATTGTATTAGTCAGGTGGCATTTTAAAAAAGTACACTGATGAAAGTCATTTTGAAAATCTCACACGATTGTCCTCTTGAATCCAGGGTCAGAGATGAGAAATCAAATGTTAATTTGTTTAGTGTTGCTTTCTTATGTAGGAAAGCTTTTTTTCTTGTTTCTTCTTAAATTCTAGGTCTGTGTCTGTCTGTGTACTTGTGTGCTTAAATGTGTCCTCTAGCTGTCTAGGTGTGGGTCATAATGTAAAGGCCCTCGCCCTTTACAACTTTCTCTTTATTGGCTTATATATCAATTAAAAAAAAATCCTTGGTTCTGCCTTCTGTATTACTAATCAAGACATTCAATCCTTGACACTATTACTCTGTCGTTGTCCATCATTCCTCCACACCCAACAGTGTTCTCACTTTCTTCCTTACCTACGTTGTTCCATTTTGAATCCATGCAAACACTTCTTTGCTCCATTTCCCACTTTGTTGTATTTAACTGCAAACTCAAAACCTCATTAAACTCAATCACCAACATACTCTGCCCATCAGCCTAGACCACTGAACACTGTTGGAGAAAAAGGAAACGCACTTGTTCTGATAGGTCTTATTTTACATTTCTTACCATAGACCTTCAGTGGGCATTAAATCAGCATTCCAGTGACACTTCCCCAGCATGTTTGCTTCTGGATTTTTCTCCAGAGCAACTATGTCATACCATTCCCTCTCTCAGCAAAGTAACTAGCCTCCTACTTTATGTCTCCATCAACTGGTGATTCCACTGCTAACTTTACTCGGAAAATTAAATCAAGCAGCAGGTAACTTATCTGTGTGCATCCATATCTGTGCTTATTCCCTTGGCGTTCTTTCTTAATTCAGCAGATTGATGACGTGAGTTCTGCTCCAGTGCTACTACTGCATCTCTCGGTCCTCCTTCTACGGTCGTAATCTCAGCGAACCATCTTTCTTTCTCCCCCAATAGCTCCCTTTGTTACTGCCTCCCAAATTTGCTGTTGTCAGTATCCCCAATAATCTTAATACTGTGCAATTTCTTTACTTTCATCTTATTTGATGCCTCAGCCACATTTGACACAGTGACCACTTCTTCCTTCTTGGAGACACCACACATGCTGATTGCCTGCTACTTCTCCTCTCCTCTCTTCTCAAAACATTCCTAAGTAATCTCATCCAGTCCGCAGTGCTTTAAACACTGCCTTTGTAACAATAACGTATATGCACACACATACACACATTTCTGACTTCTTTTTTGATCTCCAGAGTTGAATAGCCAACTGACTATTAGACATCTTATTTTGGACCTTTCAAATTTAATATATTTGAAGTGGAACTTTTGCTTTCTACCCTTCCCAAGATTGTTATTTTTTAGAGTTTAGTATTTCACAAAATAAAACCATCAACCCGGTTTCTCAGGTCCTAAGCCCAGAAGTACTGAGGAGGCCAGTACTCATGGGGCTTCACCCCTCTGTAAGGCTCTGATAGAGCTGGGTGGCTTGGTGAAATAATTCTTTAGACTGAATTCCTTGATCAGAGAAACATGGTTGGTCTCAGGGAAAACTGGGACTAGTTAGGGAACACGAGTTGATAGAGATAGAGATAAAGGGATAGATAGATAAGATGGAGAGAAAGAACAAGAATCTGGACAGGTGCCAATTGTCTTCATACAAGATACGTGTAGGCCTCCTAAGTGTGACGAGCCTCTTTTGCAGGACCCCAGACCCCTGACTCTGGAAAGACATTCAAGTTGTGTCTACACCGTGGCCTGCAAACCGAACCGCCTACAGGACCCAGGCAGGAGATGTGTTAGTGAACAGGCTGGGCAGGGCTATGATGCACTGAAGATGTGTTCTATCCACGGCAGGTGCCTGATAGCCAACTCTTTGCCTGCTGTGAAAATGTAGGTCCAGGATTGTCAGATGATGAATATTTATTTAAGAAGTAAAGAAATTAGAATTTTTAAGATGGAAATTGCTTGATTTATAAACGTTAGCAACTAATAAACTTTTTTAAGAAATCTAAAAACCTACTATGCTGAACAAGCAAAATATAACTATGGACCAGATGTACAACCTTTGGCCTAGACATACAAATTTGATGTAAAATTTAAAATTTTAATTTAGCTAGTAGTTATTTTTAAAAATCAGTTGTCAGATTCAATCAAGAAACTACATCATAACTAAGAACCAAGTAATTCAAATTAAAATGCTCTTTGACTAGACTTCGGCTTTAAAAATATCATTTCTAAAATGTCATGGGACAATAGACAAGTAAAACAACACCTCCAGAGATTTCAAAATCAAAAACCAACTTAGCTTCTAAATGAGCAAAGTTGTAACTGAAATAGTATTTGTGACTGTATGTGTCTTATATACCCCCAGACACATAATTAAGCCTATAACTTTTTATGATACACAAATAATTTCTCTTTAATTGGCTTTTTGTAACTTTCTGGTTGGAGAGAAACTCGTCGGCAGCTGTCCGTCTCGAGAGACGATGGTGTAGCTTCTTAAGAGTCTATCTGCACTGCTGAGAATGGCTGTGCAGTCCGACTCGGGAGTGACATCGTATCTGTCTCCTCCCGTGTTGAATCGACATCTTGCGATGACGCTGAAGCTACAGAGCCTGGGCAGGGTGATATGGAGGGTCTGCTGTTGCCCATGCAGCAGACCCCCCCTCTCTTCGCAGCTGAAGGGTCCAAGGGAAAGACGGAGTCAATACAGCTTGGCTTCAGGTGCGCCGCAGGAGTTGCCGGTGTTGACTACAACGTCAAACCGCCTTAGGGACTCCGGCTCCGGATTTTCTGTCGGGGTTTACTCCCTTAGCCTTTCCCCTGAAGAGGTATGCCGCAAGGCAGCGGAGGTTTTTTGGAGTCAGAGTTTTCCTTCTCTGATGTGCCCTGACTGGAAGATCGAACCAGCGACACTTAGCTCGCAGGCCGACGCTCAATCCACTGAGCTAAACCAGCCAGGGCCCTTGGAGAGAAACTAAAATGATAATATCCCACAACATAACATTGTTTAAATTTTTTTCTACAAGTAACATCATTTAACATATAAGATGTGGGTTTTCAGAATGATAGACCTACACTAACTGCTATTATTATTGCTAATAACGATAATGATAGCACTTGGGACACACAGTACAGTGTACAGAGGATGTGCTCGGGAATTGTGCGCCTAAAACCTATGTAATTTTGTTAACTAGTGTCACACCAATAAATTTAATTAAAAAGACTAAGTTTGAAAGAATCATGTTAAAAAATTTTATCTAATATAGCCTGGCTTCAACTTGTGTGCTTGTATTTTTCTTATGATTCTAAAGCTCGGAGATCTAACTTAGATAAAGGCACAGTGCAGAGAGTAGGGTAAATGCTCCCAAGTTTACACTTTTCATTACATACCAGCTTATTTTCAGGTCCAAGAGCTCATGGGGGAAGTGGCCTTCAGTTGCCATGTGCCATTTAGGTTATGTAAGTTCTTACTACAGGTTCTGTTTTTAGCTACATTAATAAAAAGGATTGTTCATTGTTATATCAGCATAGCAGGCACAAATCTCACACTGGGTCAAACCTTTAGGGGAAATAAGGTAATTCATTCTATTAATCCTTCACCTTCAAAGTCCTAATGAATCTTGTTTCTTACATTGAGATGCAAACTTGGGCACCCTGAGATGTAACACCTCTTGCTTTGCTGACTTTGCTGTTGTAATATTATATTGAAAACTTTATTTGGATCACATAAAAAGCTGCCGTGACCATATGCCTAGAAAAGGAAGAAAACATACCCTTCGCATATTGTTTGGCAAAACAGGTTTTTGCACAGCAGTGTGGTTCAAAATTCAAGGATTTAATCATTGTGGTGACCAGACTCACATCTGTTCTAAATGCCCTGGTGTCCTTTTCAGGCATCTCTGCGTGGTAGAGTCTGAAGCTCACAGTTGCAGAAGTGATGGCCTCCACCCAGGAAGGTCTCCCTTCCCTTGCTCCAGCCAGGGTGGGACAGGGCTGCTGTTCCTGCCGGCCTTTTGTGTGCTCAGTCAAGGATTTCACCCAACGATCCAACTGGGAATGTATTTACAGGCTATTTTCAAGACAGCTGGAACAATGGAGGAGAGGTCAAAAGTTAGCTATGGTAGTTAGAAGTGTGAACTTCAAATGCTTAGTTGAAGTTTTTCCAGATTCATTCCCTTCTAGGCTACAAATTGAACTGGATTTCTTCTAGATCAACTGAGTGTCCTCATTCCCAGGGTTGCCCAGCACCCAACATTTTGGGCCCTTTTTCTGTGGACTGGGGCACAGAGACCAAGATGAAGAGGAGGAAGAAGAAAAGGCTTAGCTGTATTTTTCTAAAGCATTCTTGAGTAGCAGAAGGATGTTCATATACCGCACTAGATGGTAAATTCAAACCTTGATTGCGTTATATTTTTCACACTGCATAGAAAGCAGCCTTGGGGTAGTAAGAGAGATAATTGGAACCAGGAATATTAATAAACACTAGAGTCAATAATGGGATACCGTAATGTGGGTTACTCACTTCATGTATTATTTGCAGCAGCTCTTAGGCCTTTCTCCACTCCTCAGCTATAGGCCCACAGGTCAGTCTTCTGAGGTGCGGCCTAACTAAGAAGAGGGTGGGGGTGAGACGTATGTCAGATATGCATGTGTCTCAGCTCCGGAGTGTTGAAGAAATGGGGAATCCTTTCATTTATTTTCCTTGCAGAAAGTGGTGAGTTATGCTGACTTTGATACATTCTTATTATGTTAGCTTAGGCAAGCTTTTTAACCTCTGTGAGCTTTAATTTCCTCCCCTGTAAAATTAAAACAATAATATTAACTTTGAAGTGTTGTGATGAATAAACGAAATAACATACAAACTGTGCTTTCCACTTGCCTGGCATGTAGTGGACGCTCAGGTACTGGTAGCTATCATATCTACCCTGAATGTGGTCATTAGGGAAAAAGTCCTTTTGGTTAATACTCAAACCATTTTACCAATATCCATTTTAATCTTTAGGTCTTTCTCTCTCATCTTATTAAAATCTGCTTTGATTCATTTTCAATATTTGGGTGGGGCAGCACTGCTTCATTGCTAGTTCATTTTTCTTATTTTTTTACTCTAAAATTTATCGATGGGACTGCATTTCAAGTCATAGAAGAAAGAGAGCTTCGCCTATAAATAATTCCCAATACATTTTTACATTTTAATAAGGTTATTTCCCAACTGTTCCCCCAACTCCAAGGGAAAGAAAGGAAGAAGTGCTTTAAAGAGGCCGAGTCCTGAGATGGATTGTCTAAATAGAATCCCTCTGCTTGTATGCTGATTCTTAGTTTGCTTTTAGTCAAATCTCCAGCCAGGCACAGAGACAGACTATGCTGAATGAACCGAGCCATGATTTGGGTGTGTATCTTCTTAAATATACACATGGTTGTATCCCTAGGCATTCCCGTGCATTGTTTAATTAATTCATTTACGCAGTAAGTATTTACCGAATGTGGACTGCTTGTGATAGATACTGCATGCAGCAGGGGACATGAAGATGTTGAAGATATGCATGATATATATATTGTCAGAGTCAATATAGGTAAATATTTATGTATGTGAGAAAGTGCTAAATGTGTGAGAATCAGTGAATGTTCTAGGGAGAGATCCTACTTGATCTAGATGGAGATGTGGAAGGCTTCCTGGAAGTGGCATCTGATGGAGACGTCGCATGATGGAGAGAATTTGGACACTCAGAGATGAGCCCTGTGCAACGGAGACAGACCAATATGACCAGGGCAGAGAGCCAGGTGCATGCAAGGCCTATGCTTTTTACTTCCTGTCCCTGTTATACAATTTTTTTTTTTTTGCCTTCACTATGACAATGTTTTTAAAAGTAGAAAAGCAAAAAGGAAATAAAAGCTTAAAATGCAAAGTATATTCATATTTATCAAGCAAAGAGCAGTACATCTGAAGCTTTCCAAAATGAATGATCCAGCAGCCCAGACTGGAACATCTTGGTATTACGCTGAGCCCAAAATGCTTAGCTAAGGTCAGTAATAGTCCCTGTCATGAGGCATGGACAAACTATTCCCTCTATGGCATCTGACTTCTCTAACAGTTATCCAAATTCCTTAGCAGACTGGATGTGGAAGGTTTTCTTTGAAAAGGTAACCCACTGCACCAACTTCAAAATCCCAAAGGGAAACATGGGCACCATAGTGGGCACTTTGCACGATAGTACCTTATCTATTCTGTGGCAATAGAACCAATCTATCCACCTATGCTTTGTCCTGTTTCCTATACAGCACTTTATGTGTGAGTCCCATTTTCTGTGCGAGATTAAAGCATCCTTGAGAACACACCCCTCCCCCTTACTCAATATCTTGAATAAAGTATGGTGTTGAGCAGAATAAGTTCTTATCAATACCTGTTTATTGATGAGTATGTGTGTGTGTGTGTGTGTGTGTGTGTGTGTGTGTGTTATTCTGTGTTTATTTGCTTTTGACGCATCCTATAATGGTGGGTGCCCTATAGGAATGAGTATCCAATGAATGCTCAAGGTTAAAATAGGATTTAGTCCAAGCCCAGGCTAATCTAAATAAAAACAAAACTCTCTTATTTTTTGTGAACTTCCACAAGAAATATAAAACTGCTACCAGACAAAATTATCAGACTTTAGTTCAAGATAATGAGTACCGTGCATGAACCAGTTAGCCGACTTGACGTGACAAGGGCAGGTGAATAAGTCCTGAGCCCTCTAAAACTACCCATGAGGTCAGTTGGAACAGTATTAGCCCTTGACTCAGGTTTGGTCAGGCCAAACCCTTGTGATGCTGCACAGGAGTCAGGCTAACTTTGGGGAGAATTGGTTTCTCCCCCGTGGGTGGGTCCGTTGTCTTCTGTGGCTTTAAAACTCCAAGTGGAGGTTGGACTTGGTTAAGGCTTTGGAAGTTGTGTGCCCAAAGTAATCAGGACACCCGACCAGTGATGCTCAGGGAAATCTTGGCTGACTTCCGTGCTCCCCAGAGGCCATCTGCTGCTTTTCTCCGAGAATCTCTGCCAGCAGCCTGTCCTGGGAGCCTTGGCAACCAACAAGCTTCCCTTCCATCTAAATTGTCTTGGATAAAGAAAAATCCCAGTCATGGAGAGTAAGCTCTTTTCCCCTTTAAAATTTTGGGGACATCTTTTTTTATCAACTTACTATAAGGAAGAGTTGTATGTCTTTTTTACCCACAAAGAAAAACATTTCACTCAAAATAATCCTTTCCAAAGAAGCGGGCATTGGTTGGGTAGCATGTACTCAGTAGAACTGGCAAGCATAGAGGATCTTAAGACTGTATGTATACTCAGAGTGTGCCAGTTCTATGACTCATGAAGTGGCAGAGGCCAAGCTGGCAGCAAAACCCTGTCCCAACCAAATGTCACCTACCTGCACAATCTAATTGTCTACCCACTTCTGAAAGAGTGTGGTCCCTGGAAGCACACACAGTCTCTTCCCCATTGAGTTACTTCTGTCCATTTGCTGATGTTTATGTTTGCCAAGTGAGATGCATTTAAGTGGCATAGGCCAAGTGGGAGTTTAACCAGCACTGTCATAGCTGATGAGAGAACTTGACTGTATGCATGATAGTAGCACTGTTTCACACTTGCAAAACTTTACTGAGCCTTCTCTTCACCTCTGGCTCAGATGTTGGAATATAAGCCAAACTAAACTTTGATCTGAATTCCAGAATACTGCTCTTGAATCCAATCCTTTTTTGACACAACTACTCTGATCATGGTCAAGTGACCCACAAGGCATGCCTTGCCCATTTCTATCCCCACGCTTCTGCTGTTCTCCTTGCCTGGAGTTCTTCCTCCTCTCTGTTCATCTGGCTGCTTCCCATCCTTATAGAGCTCCCAGATCTGCATGGTCCTTCACTATGTGTGATCACTGTTGGCCAGGCCAATCTCGTTATGGCTACCTTAATTACAAGAATGAATGTAGGCTTGGGGCCCGGGTTGTCCAGCCAGGCATAGGATGAGAGTCTATGTACATGGACTAAGAATGATATTTAGTGTGCTAGGACCTTCCTGGAGGAAAAGCAGAATTTGACAGAGATTAAGAACCCTAGAACTAGAGGCATTTAGAAATCAGCTTCCATCCTTTATAGAAGATCCTGAGGCCAGAGGAGTTAGGTGACATTCTCAAGATCAGCAGATATTGAGAGACAGAGCCAAGACCAGAGCTCAGATAGCATAGGCTTCCAGAAATTTCCATGTTTCATTCAGCTACCCAGATATCAAGATGTATAAAGAGTTTCTGACTCAAGAGGCTTTAAGAATCAATACTTTTAAGGAATACCCTGAGTGTGTCTGATGCACAATACGTTTTGAAAATGGCTAGTCTAGGCTTTTTGCTGAATTCTGATTTTTGTGTCCTATGTGCTGGGTTATTTAATTTGACTCACTTATTTTAAATATTTTGTTTGGTGTGTATGTACATATATATGGACAAATTTTCTTTAACATGTTAGGGTTTCAGTGTTCAAATAGACCTTATTCTTTTTAAAATAGTTGCTTTGAGAAGCTCTGCAGTTATCTCAGCGGCTTTTATGGAATATATCTGAAAAAATAATTTTCCAAGTCTGGGACCCTTAATCATCTATAGATCCTTAACCTTTGACTCCACTCCTTCTTTCCTTCTTTCTTCTATTTATTTTTCTTCTCTCCTTCCATCCTTTTCCTCCCTCCCTCCCTCCCTTCCTTCCTTCCTTCCTTCCTTCCTTCCTTCCTTCCTTCCTTCCTTCCTTCCTTTCTTCCTTCCTTCCTTCCTTCTTCCTTCTGTCCCCTCCCATTTCTTTCTCTGCTTCTTTTGGCTCCTTGTGAGTTGAATTTTATTTTTAGGAATGGATACAAGTTGTTCAGAGACTATTTTAGAAAACAAGTTGATGATCACATTGGATAAAATTGTGGTGTGATGGTAAAGTAATGAAATCAACTTTCTGTATTTGATTAATAAATATTTGTCAAAGGCCTGCTATATGTACCACCCGAATCCAGGAGTGAGCAAACTCAAAAAGCTCAGAGTCTTGCAAGACAGCAAAGTGAAAAGACAATGAAATGCCTAGAGTGAGTGTGGCCATTGAGAAACACAGAGGAGCTTGGGGAGCACCTGGAAGCCCCCCTTTGAACCCGAGGCTGACGGTACAGAAGCTACACACTGGCTCTTGAATGTGCTTTTCATGGAGGAAGCCTAGATGCCTTTTAAACAATGATACGATTGTTGGCATAATGCTTTGTTCCTTAAGGTAGAAACCTCATTGGGAAATGTAAAATATTGTTTCATAAAAAATGATTCTCTTCGTTCTACAAGCACCCTTTGAGGATCTAAAATGAGATAAGGAGCCAATGGAGTTTGGGCTGACATAGATTGCTTGAAGATACCCTTAGCACGATGTATTTAACACCCACCTGGAATCGTACTAAACAAACCCATGTCTCCCTCTGTGCTCCCAAGAGCAATGCTCAAAGCCTCTTTCATCCTCTGCTCTTGTCTGACGGACCACAGAGCCTGCCAATTTTACTTCCGAAGTATTTTTTTGACTCCATCGGCTTCTCTCCATTTCCACTGTCACCACCCTGATTCAAGCCACACTTGTCTCGTCCCCAGGTTTCCATAATCACCTACAAATTGCTCTCCCAGCCTCCACTCTGGGTCCACTCCCCAGTCCATCACCACATACAGGGAGTTGGCAAAAGTAGGTTTACAGTTGTAAGCACATGAAACAGAGTTTATCCTTGTATTATTATTATATTGATTAATTATTGCATTTTATTATTATTATTATTAACCTACTTTGTCCACCCCTGAATAACCTGACAGATCTTTCAAAATCCCAATCAGATCTTATCACTTTCTCACTTAAAATTATCCAATACTCTTTGGGTCAAGATCAGCATCATCAATATTGCTTACTAGATTAAGTGATTGGGCTTTTCTTTATGGCTCAATGAAATCAGCAGCCCATAGCCTCTGATCATTCTGTTACAGCCTCGCTGACCTTTCTGTTCCTGGAACTAGCCATGCTCCCATTTGGCTGGAGATGTTCCTCTCCTCATTTCCTTCCTCTAGTTAAACGCTGACTCACCCTTCACCTCTCACACTGAGTTCCCTGTGCTAAGCCAGACTCTTTTTAGTTCTCTAGGTCCCTGAGCTTCACTTTCATGACAGTTATTAGTTTGTAATTGTTTATCAATGTAATCATTAGATTGAAGTCTCTCTTCTCTCCTGGACTATAAGATTCATGACATCTGGGTTCACATTTGCATTCACTTACCACGATTTCCTGGGGACAAACATTGTGTCTGGCACCTGGAAGGTGCTCAAAAAATATATACAGCTGGAATGAGTGAATTGAACCTTTCAGAAGTGTAAAAAGAAATGCATCTCTGGAAGCATCAACTAGTATAAATAAGTTTTGATTCAATAAGCTCCAAATAAACACAAGTAGTAAGTAAAACAAAGGGTATGTGTCATATTCTATTAAATACTTCTAGGGAAATACCCTCACTTATAAAAACTACTAACAAAGCAATAAATATAATGTGAAAACGGAGGCAAGAATTTTTTCTCTCCAACTTTTATCATGTGTATCAAATATATATAATACATGTAATATTATATGGAAACATACAGAAAAAGTTATATATCTACAAACATATTGAAAATATTACTTAATGAATTCATACATAGCCACCATATAGATACAAAAATTCTTAACATTTTACCAAATTAATATCTTGATACCTTTCTATATATGTGCATATGATTTGAATAAGTTGCTTTTGTCATGAAGAGATACTTTAGCAAATATTTCCTGAGTGTAAAACACTTTATTTACATAACTATAAGATTTTTATAACATAAAAATATAAATAATAATTAAAGGAATCTAATGGCCAATCCAAATTTAAATTATCCCCATTGTCCCCAAAATACCTTATATTGCTGTATGTATCAAATAATCTGAAGTTTATTCATTGCTTTTGTTTATTGTGTTTTTTTAAAGACCTTTTAAACAATAATAGTTCCTTGCTTTTTAAAGTTCATTGCATTCCAGAAACAAGTGCCTGTCCAGTGTCTTGGAGTATCCGCCAGCGTGGATGAGCCTGATCGTTTCCTGTTGGAGTGCTTTGCATTGTTCTTCCACTTCCTGAAAACTTCAGGTTAGGTCTAAAGGCTTGATTAGAGCTGGTTAAACATTGTTAACAGGAAGATCTCGCAGGGGTCGGTGGGTACTGCAAATGGCATCTCAGAACGTCATTGAGGGCTCCACCGCGGTGATGCTAAAATGACGTGGTCAGATTCCTCCGCTGTAAGGATTTACTCCTTTTTCTTTGCAATTGAAAGTAATCCGTGAGATGCCGTGTGACACCTCGGGACTACTCTTTTCTCCCCACAACATTTTATCCAGCGGTTTTGGCCCTCATTGATATTTCCTGTCTGAATTTAAGGTTTTATGGGTGACAAATTTGATTTCAAAATGGTGATTTTAAAAGTTTTTATAATTGCTTCTACTTGAATTAGCTGCTGTTCACTTGTAAAGAGGAGCTTTCCCGCATTAACTAGAGATAAATTAAAATTCTTCCTTTAAAGATGTTAAAATGAGAAATCTTGCAAGTGGATGAATCAGGATACCTTTAACACAGCATTTCGACTGGTTGTTTGCATATGTGTGCCCAAGACAATTATGGTGTTCTGGTCAACAATCTGTGAATTTTAAGTTCTAATTAAGTCTTGATGTCTTAGGTTAAAATGATGCAAAAGTTCATTAGAGATTACTGGGTCTATAATACCTTTTTTTTTTTTTTTTTGCCCTGGCTGGTTTAGCTCAGTGGATTGAGCGTCGGCCTGCGAGCTAAGTGTCGCTGGTTCGATCTTCCAGTCAGGGTACATCAGAGAAGGAAAACTCTGACTCCAAAAAACCTCCGCTGCCTTGCGGCATACCTCTTCAGGGGAAAGGCTAAGGGAGTAAACCCCGACAGAAAATCCGGAGCGGAGTCCCTAAGGCGGTTTGACGTTGTAGTCAACACCGGCAACTCCTGCGGCGCACCTGAACCCAAGCTGTATCGACTCCGTCTTTCCCTTGGACCCTTCAGCTGCGAAGAGAGGGGGGGTCTGCTGCATGGGCAACAGCAGACCCTCCATATTACCCTGCCCAGGCTCTGTAGCTTCAGCGTCATCGCAAGATGTCGATTCAACACGGGAGGAGACAGATACCATGTCACTCCCGAGTCGGACTGCACAGCCATTCTTGGCGGTGCAGATAGACTCTGAAGAAGCTACACCATCGTCTCTCGAGACGGACGGCTGCCGACGACGAATACCTATTTTAAAACTACTCTAATTATGTATTTAGTCAATTACTATTGTAGATGACCAAGTAAATTCTGTGCATTTTAAGAAGTCTCCCAGCTCAATATTTACATAAACAGCTTGGAATGGAGAGAATATCAAGTAATTAATATACATTCTTAAATGCCAGAAAAAAAAATCCATGTTTAGGAAGTTAATTATGTTTCTGTGTGATATGGATGGATGGGCAGCTGATATGCATTTTTTAAGTTCATTGTTTTATTTCTTTGCTGAGGCTTCCTATGGTTTATAACAAGTCACAGTGGCAGACCCCTGTCACATCTCCTTTTGCAAAAAGAACCATTGGCCCTCTTTTCATCCAATAAATTTCTCACTCAGGCTTTCCCTCCTTCAAAGAGCTGAGGGAAACTAACCTACCTAGCCAATTGCATGTTTAAGGAAGTGTTCCACCTGCAACGCCCTGAACTCAGCCAGGAAGCAGTAGAAATCCAGAGTCAGGGCTGGCAGTCTCTCCTCTAGCTGAGGATGTTGAAATCTGTAAGTGAGGCAGATTTTCTCTCACTTTTTGGGTTCTCATTTATTAACACGTTGTGTTCGGATGGTGAGAATTCTCATCATTTGATTGCATAATTTTAAACAATTAAATAAGGTTATGTAGACATTCAGTAGTGATTTTTCATTTGCTTTTTTTATTAAGGATAGTAGTAGCTTAATTGTTAATTTCGTGAAGTCATTTCAGTATATTAGCCATATAACCATATTTAAATCTTAAAAACCTGCCAGAACAGAGGATTAAAAGGCATTTAAATGCCCTGGTACACTACGTGTTAAAAACCAATTTCTTGGGAATTTATTTTTTATTCAGTTTCAGATATCTCTATTGTCTTCCATTTAGAAGCATAATATTATTTAGGAGGTTTAAAATAGAGGATCTTTATGTTGTACTACAGGCTCTTTTTTTTAATTTTTTAAGTGGGTCAATTACTATTAGCGGATAAAATCCCTGAGTGAAATAAGACAAAATATTATTTCATGAGCTGATTATGTGCTCTGTGGTGTGCTGATACACTTATGATGAAATAGTGAATTTTTGACAGATAATGGTATTATTCATCAGAAGAAATCTGATCTTTAGGACTCAACTAAAAATAATCCTTGACAGGACAGCTGGTTGACTTTAGGGACTCAGTAGAAGCAAAAAACAAAACAAAACAAAACCATAGTCCCCTTTAGCAATAGCTCCTGCCACATAACTTTGATGCATAATGACTCAATCAAAATTAATTTAGCTGACATTTATTGGCCTATATAGGTCACAACAGCCTAGGCAATGCCAGAGAAACAGACAATTCCAAAATCACAGTGACTTAACCCAGTAAAAGTTATTTTTGCCGACAGCACCACGTACTGTTCTTATTGTTTAATCTGTCTTATCTTTCTTAATCCTTTTAACGATTTAGGAAGGAGACAGCATTATCGTCGTCCCCATTTTACAGATAAGGAAACTGAAGTGTGGAGAGATTAAGTAACCTGCCTAAGATTGGGCAGTAGAAAGTGGAGGAGCTCAGCATTAACCTCAGACATTTTGGCTCCAGAACTTTCTCTCTTGCCCTCTTTACTTCCTCCTGGTTTAGGCATGGGAGCTACTGAGCAGGGGAAAGAAACAGGCTCACTAAGGAAATACGTATAAGCAATTCTGCAAGTGGGGATGACACAGATGGGCAGGCACACACTAGATTGGAATCATCTCTGTCAGTTATTAGTTATGACCTTGACATTACCTGTCTCACTGCTTTAGTTTCATCATCTGGAAAATGAGAGTGATTAAAATTTATTCCATTGTGTGTGTGTGTGTGTGTGTGTGTGTGTGTGTGTGTGTGAGGCGGGGGGAGGGGGGAGAGCAGAAGAATCATACTTAATAACTAAAGGTTTAGCCCTTTGCAGAGCACTTTAATTGGCCCTTTAGGCTTCTAGATTGTAGCTCTAGATACCTGCATGTCTCTCCCCACATTTCCCAAAGCAAATTCCTTAATTTGTTGGGAGAGCCAAATCAGGTCTGCTCTCTGAGCATAGAAGCCATCCTCTTGCATGACCGAAGTCCTCAGGAATAATGATGGTATGAGGACTAATCTGTTTTACTACCATGAGGTAAAGACAAACTCATTCTAGAAGGGTTCAGCTATTTTGGCCATTTCTGGGAGAGAAAAAACCTCCAGAGAGGAATTTACAACAGAAACTTTCTTCTCTTATTTCTATCTCCAATGTTCGTTACTGAGGTGGCTGTGACTTTTATGAGCCCAGTATCTGAACCTGAGGCAGAGGCAGAAAGAGGACCTCTTATATCCCATAGGGGTCATATTTTTTTAAGCCCTAACCCACCTCCCACTCAGGGGTCCCCCTACCTAGAATTCTGGCTCTAACAGGTACTTCCTCCATTTCTTCCAGAATTAAGTGAAAGATCCCGAGTGCTGGTGAGTTGGACTTTGCTGCCCGAGGACCTGAGTTTGTGTCTCAGCTATCCAGGCTTGGTTCATCCAGAGCCTCCACATACAGAGCAGAGCCCTGGAAGACATGCCAATCATTGGAGAGGTCTAGGAGAAAGCAGCAGGAGATGTCTTCCCAGAGCAGCCTCCACCCAGAGCGCAGACCCTTTGGGTCCTAACACTGTAGGAGGAAGGTTTCCCGGGCAACTGGACAGTCATGGCTATTGTATGTGCTCCTCCAATAACAGAGCAGAGAAGAGTATAATCATGTTATTCTCCTTCTTTTTAAGTCAAAAGTAAAAAATATATATATTTCAGATCTAAGTATTTGATGAGACCACAAGAAGAAAAATACCTTCTTGAAGCTTTCCCTAATTCTTCCATCTTGACTGTTCCGTTGACACTTCATCTGGTCCAAGGATCGGTGACAGACTTCCTTTGGGTTGTACACTAATTCAGGCTGCCCTTTGAGAAAGTATTCAACTCGTAGGGTCTTACACATGCTTTCAGTGGGGATGAGTTTCAGTGCAAGATAGATAAGTCAGGGTAAATCTTAAAACTATGAGAAAGAAACTTACATTCTGGGACTAACCAAGTACTGGATGTCTTTGAATTGTAGGCGCTATGCACAGGGAATATGATCCACACCCAAACCTTGACAGTGATGGACTGAAGAGTTGTGAGTCTTTCTCTAGCGTAATGATCCCTTTGAACAGTGACTCTGGTCATACAATTTTCTTTACAAGTAAACTGAAATGCTGAGATAGCCTGGCACTAGGATGCACATGCTGAGAAATAGGTTCACTTCCTGCTTGGATTGAATTTCACCTTGAAGCACAGGTGCTAAGTGAAAAGTGAGGGGGCAGGGAGAGGTACGTCCCAGGCAGGCATATGAGCACTGGGGGAAGTAGGAACCCTTAGGCCATGGCTCAGTGCCTAGCGTTTGTAGTGAGTGATTTGCATCTTTTACTTTTGTCTTTTGGGAATCCTCTCTCCTGAACTCAGATGACTGGAGGTAGATTTGGAACAGTGGATGACAGTGGTTGAAGGTAGATTTGGGAGAGTGTACTGGAGTAGGTTTCATGGATAGGCCTGGAGATTTAGGAAATCCCATGGGGTTGGCGCATTAGAATCCTGCAGGGAGATCAGTAAATATGTCATTGATTGGGCTCAACTTCCATGAAGTCTGAGAGTGGGCAACCCAGGCTCCTGTCTCTTTTAAGCATGCCACCATGCTAATGGCAGCCCACACTGGCCACAAATGTCATGGCAAAGGGAAGCCAATGAATATGTGGGATAAGGGCTGATTCAAGCCGTAGGTTAGGGTGAACCAGTAGGTACAGCATCGCCAGGTGCTGTGGCCTGTGTTCGCTTGGATGGGGCTCATAGATGCCAGTTAGATTTTTAAGCATTAGACGACTCACGTTTTTTCTTTACCCACAGGGAGGTGATTAGAATGGCTCAGTATTTGAGCTCATGAATTGATTTTAAGAAACTTAAATACCATGTATTTATTTATGCATGCAAATGCTTCCTACTATGAGTGTGTTTGTTTACACTAAAGGGGCAATTTTGCCGCCATGGAAAAAAATAATGCTAAACTTGGCTCTAACCTGTTACACTGGCTTGCTTCTCCTCCTCTGATGTGCTTTCAGTACGACACCTACACATCCATTCCATTTTCCTTCCGGAATCTGGCACTGTGCCGTGTGTCCAGGAAAGGTTCAGTAAATGTTAATTAACTTTGATTTCCAAGGAGGGAAATTCTACAGAGAATGGTGATCAGTTTCTTCTCTTTTCTGCTGGAGAGAGAAAAAGAAAAAATTGCAGCAGTAGAAAATTACTGGTCCTGAAGTGTGTGTGTGTATGTGTGTGTGTGTTCGGAAATGAGGATAACCTGCTTCCATTAATTAGACGAGAGGATTGGGCCATAATTTGGGAGGTTAATGAAGGATCTCCTTGATCTTATTCTGTCTCTCCAGCTATCAGGTGCTGGAACAGGGAACTAGATTGGCGAGCACCAGAGTAAGTTTCTCTGTGTGCACTAGGAGGTCAAACCTCCATTTCCTTAAGTTATATTCATTCTTAAGTTATATTCATTCATTTCCAATGCTATCTCCAAATTATTCTCTTCCTTACCGGGTTGTTTTTTACTTTTGAACATGACATTGCCATCTATTGCCACCGAAGCTAAAGCCCGAAAGTCATCCTAACCTCCTCCTTCCTCTGCTTCACCTTCTTCAGTGTCTCCTACTCTCCACCTGCCACATCTAAAAGGTGCTCTCCATCGCCACTGCCATTGTCCATCTGAGGTCCTCCCCCCTGCATTGCCCTGTACTTGGACTCTCCTACCTTCAGTCTGCCCCCTGCTCCCTCCATGCGGAACTCATTTTCCTCAAGCACATGTAGGAAGAACTTTCTGAATACATCTATGGGCTTTCTTATCCCATCAACACCTGTCTGCCCTTCCCCTGTTGGGCTTGCAGCAGCCATGACCACATGTCAAAGACTTGGCTCAGCCACATCCCTTGTGAAAAAGCCCTTTGATAATATTTAAGGCATCTACAAAGCCCACAGAGCAAAGCTTGAGGCCTGGGGCATCTGGAGGAGATGTGGGGCTGTGGGTGAAAAATCCCCGATGCTTCTCCTAGATGTGGGGGTGAACAGAGTCAGTTTGAGAATTTTCTTCCACTGGGTATGTGATGAAACCCATTTATGGGTCAGCTGATGTCATCATTGCTTGGTTGATTGTTGCTTTTTTGTTGCCCCGAACTTTCACAGACTTAGGTTTGTGTTGCTCTGTAACAAGTGTCCCCAAACTAAGCAGCTTACGGCAATAATCATTTCATTATTTCTCATGACTCTGAGTTGACTGGGCTCAGCTCTGTGGTCATTCTGCTTCATGTGATGTGATGTGGGTGGGCATTGTGTCTGCAGGTTGGACTTGGCTGGACATCCCAGATGGTTTCCTTAGATGGCCAGCAGTTGATTCTGGCTTTGCTCGGGACTCGGCTGGAGCTGTTAATCAGAGGGACTCTGTTCTCTCCTACACGGCCCCTCCAGGAGATTTGCACTTCTCACAGCATGGCATCTGAGTTCCAGGAGAAAGGATTCCCAAACGGGAAAAGGAAAAGACGCAAATCTCTTAAGACCCTGCTTCAAAGGTACACAGTGTCACTTTGGACAAACCCTGTTCATCAAAGGGAGTCATAGGGCTAACCCAAATTCAATGTGGTAAGTCTACGGCTCGCTGGGCACCATCTTGGGGGACTAATTATTAAAAATATTAAGCAAGTGTGCTTGCACCTATAAACCCTAATTTCTGGGGTTTACGCCAGTGACTCAGCATCTGGTTAGTTGCTAATTCCAGATCTCTGGATGTGCTCTTGGTGACAGACCCCTACCTAGGTATCAGATTTAATCACTAGCCTCTGCCCCCTCTTCTCTAGCTGACTGTCAATCATGTGCTAGCAAGTTTCTTCCATGGTGACTGCTTAATCCATCCTTAGACAATTTCCTCTTCCCCCATTTCTTTCAGTACTGGCTACCCAGTTGCTGAGCCTCCTCTTATTCACTGAGAAATCTGACTTCCTCCCTCTGGGGCCTATTTGGCTTGGACCAAACATCAGTCTGACCTGGCTCATTGCTACCTGAGTTCCACTAATTCAGGAGCTTTGCCCAGAGACTTGAAGTTGCCTAGAGCCTGTGTCTGCCTGTGTGGGGTGTCACTATATCGGATTTGTTTCTAATGCAGTTTAATTTTGAAGAAAATAAATCTGGAGCTCTCTGCTTTGTTGGCCAGGCCACATTTTCTATTGTTTTTTCTTTTTCTTTTTGCTATGTGGGCCATCTCAGAGTCCCCAGGTCCTCTCCCCAGGGTTCAGTTGGCCATGCTGAGAAAGCTACATCAGTTTATGCTCTAACCTATGTGGCAATATTCCCCTAGCACCTTATTTATGTTGACTCTGGCATGTCAGCTTGCAAAACCAAAGAACCTTTGTAATAAAATAATCTTGCAAAGGTCAGCCATACCTTTAACACTAGTCCTTTTTCATAATTTTTAGAACATCCACCATCTTAAAGACCATTAGCATTCCATAATGCAGGCCCATGGGTCAGGTCTATTCATCTTATTTCATTCTCTTCCAAAAGAAACAGAACATGGGTTGGCATAAAGTGGATGTAGAATGTTTATGTAATGACATAGTTATTTTAAGATTCCTGACTAGGAAGCAGCTTGTTGCTGCTAAAAAGCTTAAAAGAACACCCCAAACTGCCAGGATAGTCTATTAACAAAATGTCATTTTAGCATGCATGAGCTGATGTGTGTATCTTAATTACTGAAGTCACAAGTTATAAATAGATATCTTTAACCTCATGTCTGGACAGGTCCCAATTTGAATGATTGCATTCTTCCTGTCTAAATTTTCCTAGTTCCAGCCCAGTGAAGGCAGAATAATAGGCTAACCCTGACTTTCCGTGGTCCACTCAGACAACCATTTAATGGAGTATGAACTGAGGTCCTCTAATAAACACACATTTTTCTTTTACAATAGTGATTTCATATAGCAGATAATACATATTTATTCATTTGACTTGAATTCCTACCTGATTCAATGGCAATTCATCTCTTGTATAATTTACTGCGTTGCACATTAATAATAGTACAATATTTCAAGGGTTTAGTATGTATCAGGCACCATTCCAAGCCTTTTACATGTATTATGTCATTTGACCCTCAGAACAACTCTATGAGGAAGGTTGGGAGCTATTATTATCTTTCCTTTCTAGATAAGGAAACTGAGGCACAGAGGATGAAGTAGCTATTATTTGACATTAACAAGGTCTTTCACTTACCAGTTGTAATTCAACAACATAAAACTCAATATAAATCTCATGGGAGTCTCATTATAATAAAATTCATTTTTTATTTCTGGTATCTATAGAGAGGAGGGTTTTAAGAAGCAGGAATAAAATGCACAGGAAAAGTGACATATGACTGAGGCTTCCATTCTCTTGTTGTGAACTCTCTGTAAAAATAAGAGACTTATAAACTTATAAGTGTGTTTATACACAAACACACACACCCCTATGAATATTCTTCAACATCAGTGCACTTACAAGAGTGTATACATTTTATGAATGGCCCAAAAGTCTTGACAAAAATAAGAAAATCTTTACAGATTATAAAACAGTATTTAATAAAGGAGCTTTGTTCTTCATAAACCAGATGGAGGGCTTGTGTTCCAAACAAATGAGACTCCATCAGAGGTCCTCGAGAGGCCATCAGGTCTTGGTTTTGTGCCTCCACTAAGCTGCTCAGGCAGCATTTATGGTCTCTTTAGCACCGACATTTTTGTGAATGTACAGCTATGAGGAAAACTGAGAAGAACAGTGTGCCACCTTCGCCTGCAGGAGACGTGTTATCTTGTCCACCCAAAGTAGATCTCACGGCTTTGGTGGCTTTAAATGTTTCTTCCACTAAAAGAAAAGCTGAAAAAGCCATACCTTTGACAACCCTCTGCTGCTATATGTGGGCCACAAGCCAATGCTATTTATACATGGGAACATCTTTTTTTTTTTTTTTTTTTTTAAATCTCTGTACAGACTGTGGTTCCAACCAGCATCCTTTGCTCACCCCTGCAGGTCCTGGAGGTCCCCTGCCCCCACTTTAGTGACTCCTTCCCTGCAGTTGTCTGTGTAGTGGCCTTGCTGTCACAGCCAAACAAGTACTGGCTCTGGATGCCCTTCCAGCATCACATGTGAGTAAATTATTTTGGTTTAAAAATTACTCCCATAAAAATTCTTCCCCTAAAAAGTCTTCTCATAAGATGCCACTTCCATAGCAGAGGGGCAAAGGAAGAAGTCACCGAGAGTCAACTGCATCTTCTAAGTTCCTCTTTTTGAGGTGCTTAGTAGCAGTTCACTTGATTTGACTCAACTGCCTCTGAGCAGAGGAACAGAAGGCCAATATATCTGTGTTATTTGCTTTGGCAATATTAGGTGTTAGTACTGTTGTTTAGTTTAATAGTCCCCAAAAACATTAATGCCAAATTGTTAATGCATGAGAGAGCCTTAGAAAAGGATTACATTCAAACACCAGTCCTCATAAATACTCAATATAATAATATTGTAAAGTAGATAATAATCTAATTTTTGCGTGGGTTTCCAAATCAAAACTTGTCCAAGTCCCTTTCAAACCCTGCTTTCAATTCTTTGACCCACCCTCTGGAGTCTCCTAAATTAAACAGAAAATAAACAACCCGGAGTTAAGTCACACACACTGGAATCCAAGTGCTCTTTGTGAACAAGGCTTGATTCTATTGGATTGCTAGCAAGACTACTAAAGTTCTTTTGTACTTTTAAAATAAACAAAGATATTATATGGAAGCAAGAGATCTGGAAGCACTGTCAGAGTGTTGAAGTCTAGCCTCATGGAAGCAGTGAGAAGTCAGCCCAGTGTTGGCTGTCGTTCCCGGGCCACCTTCTTCCAGGCTGGGAGCAGACCAGAGAGGAAAGCGCAATACCACGTTTGCTTTTGGGACGCAGATGGACGACCTAGAAGCCATGCGTCTTCATTAGCAGCCATTGTGAAGCAGAGGAAGGGAGCAGCAGGAAAAGACTGTCATTATGTTTCATTACCTGTCCCAGGACAAGGTATATATGGTTCTGCCACGGGCCTGGGTACAGATGTCAGAGATGGATGAACGTCATTACATGAGTGTGTGCTCAGCCCTCCTGACAAGGAAACCTTATCCCTTTCTTTAGATTTGCTGAGAGCTTTCATCAAGACCTCAGATGGGAAAACTGCTGCTGTTTACCAAAACACCCTGGTCTTGTTTCCTGTTATTGGGTCCTGTTCTGCAATTCACATTTTATTGTTTAAGATGGGACAGGGCCAGGGCGGTTACAGTGTGACTTATTCATTTGTGGACTCATTGTCATTCCCTTCCTGTTCTGATAAAGATGCTGATCCAGAGGTTAACATCTGGCTTCCTTATGGATGCTCACCTTCCACTATGGATCTCTGGGCACCCATGGCACAGAGGCAGGGTGCAGCCAGAACTACCACTGTCCCTCCTGCAGCTGTCGCCTGCCCTGACTCTTTCCTTCCCACCTCTAATGGCACTGACAGAGGCAGGAGTCAGTGCAGGGGTTCATGGCCAGGATGTGTGTGGGGCTTACCCCATAGAGTATGATCGAGTCTGCCAGGTTCATCTCTATTTCTCCCTTGTCCTATCATAGAACCTTTAGCTCCTAGGCCCACTGAGTTTTGCTGATGACAAATGAAATGCTAAAGAAAACCATCTCTTGTATGAGTAGGAAGGGAATTTATTTTAAAAGTTACACGTGCCAAAGATTTAGTCATTAATTTTAGTCCTTTTTCAGGAGTATTTACATTTTCGAGGAGGGTAGCTGCAAAGGGCAATGATTACTGCAAACGATCATTTAGTAATAATCAATTTTTAGGCATTACGCATTTATTCAGGGGTGGACCCCACCCCAATTAGATTGGTAACTGCTCTTTTTTAAAAACCAGTATGAAGTATGGGACTAAAAAGTGTCTCTTCCACCAACTTATGTTTTCAAGTCTGCTTCTTTATTTACTCTTCCCAGCCGTACTTCTTCTCTACTTAAAAACAAACAATCTCACCGAATCGCCCCCCAAACGAACAAACAAAACCCATACCAGAAGCCAGTGACAGTGCAGAGGAACCAGGAGGACAGTAAGTGAGATGCTGTGACAGAAGGTATTAGCGCCAAAGGCATGAGGATGACTTGTGCTGATTTAGGAATGACGTCGCTGCTTTATACCTGGAGCAGAGAGAATTCAATGAATTATGAAGAACTTGTTCAAATGATGAGAGAAAGTTTGTAATGTGGGCCTAACTCTACAGCACTGATGAGGAAAAATTAATAGAATTTATCCCCAAAGGCCTCCCTTTCAGCTGTTTGTTCCACTTAATTGCACTTAAAAATTTCCAAGAGATGTGAATAATCATATTTATTTCGAAAAGTGCAATTTACACCCTCGAGGTGTCCCATATTAGCTAGCACTTTGGAAAAAAAAAAAAAAAGCATCCCCGTAGGAGAGGAGACAACAGTGAGAGAAGAGTGTGGGATTGATATTAAATGGGTCAGGTTAAAATTAAATGAGCTCACTGTCTCCATGCTCAGGGTTAAACCAGAAATCCATGCCGGTTAGATGTACAGATGTAACCGTCAATGCCTTTCAGTCCGAGTTTCCACAGTATTTTGTCTGGTTAAAAATACTAAACTTAATATGTGGAATTTTTGAAAGGAAAGAAGACCCAAGCTTAAATAAATGCTTCTTTTATTTTTTTCTGATTATAAAATAATGCATGCTCTTTATAGAAAAACAGCAAGAACAGTATTAAAAACAACTAAAATGACAATAACCTCACAATCAAGAGACAAGCATTGCTAATACTTTTGATGTATTTCCTTCTAAACATTTTCTTGCATGCATGTGCACATAAAAGAACACACAGATGTTTTAAAAAATTAAATATTTTGTATTTGGTATTGAAGATCTTTCTGTACTTACAAATTAGAATAGCCACACACCATTATATATATTCCTCAAATGATAGTTCATTTGACTTTTTTATTTCACATTGAAATCAGTCCTAATTTTTTGATATTATAAATAAAGTTATGATGAACATTCTGGTATAACAATTGTGTGCTTATGTTCTACTTTATCAGTTTATCATATTCTATGCAACATCTATTTTAAATCTTTTCTAATTTAAGGTGTGTGTTTATTAATTTGTAATTGTTCTTTATACATTGACTCCATTAACATTTCGTAATATGTGTTTCAAATGTTTCCCCATTTGTTCATTCACCTTTTACATTTCAGTGCTTTTATTGACATGCAGAAGTTCTGCCAAATTTACTGATCTTTTTCCTTTGGTGTTTCTTCCATTGTTTTTTGGTTTTGAAAGTCGTTTATCACCCCCAAAAGCAATAAAATATTCATCTACCTTTTCTCCTCATTCTGAAAATTATGCATGGTTGCTGCTTATTGGTTTTTGTTTTTGTTTTTGCCTTGGCCTGATAGCTCAGTTGGTTAGAGCATCATTCCGATACACCAAAGTCGTGGGTTCGATCCCCGGTCAGGGCACATACAAGAATCAACCATCGAATGCTTGTTTCTCAAAAGACAAAGGGGAAGACTACCTTAAATGTAGAAGTGTCTTTGTTCCTTACCCCCTTTCTTCTGTCCACCCCTATCCAGATGCTCCTTCAGTTCTTGATAATTTTACTTCTCATATTTCTCTTTTTAACATCAGCTGGAATTTATTTTGTTGTGTGGTCTGAGGTGAAAATCTAACTTGGGGATTTTTTTTTTCCAGACAGCGAGCCAATTTTCCCAACACCATTGTTCAATAATTTATCCCTTCCCCCTTGGTTCGTGAAGGCCCATGTTTTTTGCGGCACAAAGACAGGAAACTCACAATGGCATTATGCAACAAAAATAACCTGCTTTCAAGAGCTTTGAATACATGCCTGGCTAAGCACATGGTAACTTCTACACCTACACTCTCTGGAAAGCAGAGCATGCTCCTCTAGGGCAAGCGACTGGATTGTCCAGTTTTAACAGAATGTTCTCATTTGCTGAACCACACACGTCTTTAATTTTTCAGTTCAGTTCAGTTCAATTCAACTGACTTAATTTCAAGCAGTGTTTACTAAATGCTTATTACATGCATTCACTGTAGTATGTGAATTACAGTTGAGTCAGTTTTGGATTTCAACCCGGCTTATGAACAACTTATCTTAATAACTCGGGCCAAAGCCACATAGAATTCCCAAATGATTCTGGAAAAAAGGAGGAGCCTTTGCTGAAATCATTTTAAATGACAATTTTCGGAGTCTGAATTGATGGGCTTTTAGAGCTGCAGGGTCCCTTCATGTTCTCCTCTGAGGAGGTGGCAGCAACAAATTGTCCCAGTCATTTTGATTATGCCAGAGGAGCCGACTGAAAGCCCATAAACACACGACAGAGCAAAATAAATAAGTAAAACAGCAAATGGAAGTCAAGGAGCTATATTCCTTTTCCAGTATAAAAACGGAGGAAGACAAAGATGTCTGCCATTCTTGGATAACTCTGCATAGTTCATCAAGTACAGAGGAGCAGGCAGAAACAACATCCTTATCACAGATGCCTCATGAATATCTAAAATAATCATGTCCACAAATATTCCATTTCACTTGTATTTCTGTTGCTTATCTTTTCATCATGTTAGTATTCACCTTTTTTTTGTAGAATGATATAAAAACAACCTGATGAGATTATATATTTTTGGTTCCTATTAGAGAAAACAAAATTATTCATGTGATCCCATGAGTCTGACAGAAAACTGCTGACAGGATGGAAATGTACCAAAGATGTGTTTCTTCTGTTTGTAGTTACACTGCTATTTTTCTTTATTACTCCTGACATGTTGCCTATCACACCAGGCACAGCACACAAGACTGGGGAATGCTGTTGGAAAACCTCGCTCCTCCAGGGAGTTCAGAAGTACCTGCTAATTGCCCAGGACCCCTGAATTTGCCTTCACCCTTTCCATTGCTCTCTACCTCTTGAAATCTCCATAGGGCAAGATTTCTTGCAATCCACATGGCAATTTTTTAAAAAATGTATTCAATGACATTATTTAAAATTTAGTTATACTTTTTTAATATGATATGTTTTTACTTCCTAATGTTCAGCATAGTTGCAATTTTACATTTATTAGTGAGACTATTTAATTGCATGTATAAATTCAGTATGGAGAATTTAGTGCATTTCCACACCAAGCTATATCCCCCGTGCTTAAAACAGTGCACGTAATGGGAACTCAATAAATATTTATTGACTCAGTGTTGAATGAACCAATTATAGGCAAGACATTTTGTTGGATATGAAGGGGGACACAAAGATGCGTGACATACTGTTTGTGTTCTCGAAGTACTTACAGTAGAACTGGCAATCAAGACAGACACAAAATTAAGTAGAAAGACAAGCCAATAATACAGGAGATGTCTTTTGAAAGCATACAAAGTATCCAATTAAAGGTACCACAGTCTGTGCTTACATTAGAGACAGTGTTTCCCAAATGACACACTTCTGCGCATGTCTCAGCCTTCCTTACAGTCACTGGGCAGGCCGCTAGTGCTCGCTGCATTCCATGAAATGTGAGTGGGGTTTCCTGTGTATCACCCAGGTAGAGGCTGTTAATAATCAGTGCGCCTCTCCCATCTTGCTCTTCCTCTGCCCGGGCAAACATAAACACCACGTGTTCCTGACAGAACGGCTATGAAATGAAAGCAGCCTGGGTCCTTGAGTCACCCCTCGGAGAAGTGGTGTCCTTGGAAAGTCACTCAACCCACCTCAGACTCTGATGCGAGGCAGAGATCTGCTGCTGTGTGAGGTCATTGATTTGTCCATGTGACAGCCAGAGTGAAGCATCTTAATAAAGATCATCCCAGTTTCAGGAAGTTGCAAAGTCATGAAAGGCTTCTGAAAGTGGTGGATTAAAGCTGGGCCTCAAGCAGTGCTTAAGAATTGTTCAAAGGAAGGCAGGGTCCAATGGCATTTTTTTTTTTTTTTTTCAGAAATAGAAAAATACATCCTAAAATTCCTATGAGATCTCAAGGAACCTTGAAAGCCAAAACAATCTTTAAAAAGAAGAACATAGTTGGACTTCTCATATTTGCTGATTTCAAAACTTATTAATAAGCTAAAGTGATCAAAATAGTGTGATACTGTCATAAAGACAGGCATAGAGATCACTGGAATAAAGCAGAGATACCACAGATAAACTCTCACATGTACTCTCCAATGATTTTTGACAAGGATGCCAAAATAATTCAATGGGGAAAGTACTGTCTTGTCAACAAATGGTGCTGGGAAAAGTAGATATCCACACATATAAAAGAATAAAATTGGACCTCTACCTTACATCACATACAGAAATGGATGCAAGACAGATCAAAGAGTAGAAACTACCCCTATAAAACTCTTAAAGAAAAAAATATGGGAACAGCATTATGACATTATATCGGCAATGGTTTCTTAGATATGACACCAAAAACATAGTAACAAAAAATAGGTAAATTGAACTATATAAAAATTTTAAAACTCCCATGCATCAAAAACATTATTAATAGAATGAAAGGGCAACTTAAAAATGGGGGAAAGTATTTGCAAATCATATGTGTGATAAGGTGTTAATACTCAGAATATATAAAGAATGTTTACAAACCCACAACAACACACAAACAGGTATGCACATACATAAAACACCCCATTCACAAATGGGGAAAAGATTGGAATAGACAGCTCTCCAAAGAAGATATACAAATGGTCAAATAGTCTATAAAAAGATTGTCAACATCATTAATCATTAGGAAAATACGAATCAAGACCATAATGAGACACCTCCTCACACTCATTAGAATGGCTACTATCTCTCCAAAAACAACAACAATAAAAGAAAAACCAAGTGTTGATAAGCATGTAGAGAAATTGGATCCCTCTCCACCGTCTCTGGGAATGTAAAATGGCACAACTGCAATGGAAAACAGCATAGAGTTTTCTCAAAAAATTAAAAGTAGAATAAAAAATGTAGAACTATTATCCAGCAATTCCACTTCTGAGCATTTATGCAAAAGAATCGAAAGCAATGTCTCAACACAATATTTGTACACCTATGTTCACAGCAGCATTATTCACAGTGGCCATGAGGTGGAAGCAGGCCCAAATATCCACAGGCAGGAGAAGGATGAGGAATGAATATGAGATCCAAGACTGATACAAACATTAAACTTCAGAAGCATATTTATTTAACAGCCCTGCAGTGAGGTATGCCACTTCCCCTATGGATGGATAATTATTTGGAGTAGAGGGTGGGGTGGAGAACATTTGGAAGACTCTCCGGAGATGACTTAAACTACGTGAACTTTGACCCCAAGCCTTTTCACACAGGTGATTGTTATTTGGTTAGGTCTTTGAAATGCAGGAACACTGCAAACTTCAGACCCACAAATTAATTGTGCTATTGGGCAGCCCCCAAAGGCAATGGGCCTCAGGGTGGAAACATTTTATTTGGGACACAAGATGCTAGATTCAGAAGTAGAAAATCTCTCACTGTCTTTGGGGAATGAAAATACCCTGGCAGTCAGAGCCTTTACTTCAAGCCAGCCATAAAATCTTCTCTTAGCAGAGAAAGGCCCATATTCCTGTTCTGCATGGACAAGTTTTCTTATTGGACACACTGAACCTCTTAAAAAATTCAAAGCCAGTTTTCTCAGCTTTCACAAAGTGATTTCAATCGCATGAACAGAGAATATCACCAACTCATATAACGGTGACATAAAAGCTTTTGAAGTTGACTGAAAATGCTGTGGTTGCTTTTGTTTGGGAATTGAAAATCAAAGAATTGGACATCAGGTTCTTAGGAGAAACAAAGGAGAAGCAACCCAAAAACTTAATATGAGGAGGGAGGAGTGGGATTAGGCAACCTTTAATAATCATTGGTGGAAACTGTTAAATCTTTGTGAATCTTTCTATAGGAATTACCCCCTCTGAATTGTGTGAGCAACTCTTAGTCTAATGGGTCTCGTATCTTGATGTCCTAGACCTCAGCTCATCAGAGGCTTTAGTTTTTCTTTTTATGCTTTAGCTTCTTCTTAATTTTAGAGTTTAGTGGAAAAGAGAAAATGTCTAAGTTTCTCTTATGGTAATATTTCTAAGAATTAATACCAACACTCCAGAAAATGTCCTACTCTGCAGGTGTGTGTGTGTGTGTGTGTGTGTGTGTGTGTGTGTGTGTGTGTGTGTGTGTGTGTGACAGCTACACAATAGAAATAGAATTTAGGAATATCTTGTAGAAGTGCCACACCGTCACCATTCAGTTCCATGAACTTCATGTGATGGTCTGATTAAGGCTAGATCACAGATAACTGGTGAGGTAGCTGGAAAAGCATTTCAGCATCAGAATAGTTTTAGGTCAACAGAGGCTTAGAGAGCTATGGTTTAATTTGATCCATCACAGCAGGGAAACAACAAAAGATTTAGGGATTTGGTGGCACAGTTCCCACCAGAAAGTAATAATCAACACACTGGGTCAATCCAATATTTAATTGTACCAATTAAACAGAGAACTCTTCTAATACAAGCTTTGTGTAAATGCACTTTCTGTATTTAAAACTTTGCACACCATGAACTTGCTAGATAGGAAAATTTGAGTTTAATTATATTTAAAGCTCTTGAGTAGATGCCTCATCTAGTCCTTGACTTGCTTTTTGAGAAAGAGGAGCGCTCTCTCTGGAAGTCTCGATGGGAGCTGAGCTGCCTGGGTCTGCGCGGTTACTCAGAAGGTGCTACGTGGAAGTGAGCAAGGGAGCTCTGCCAGTGAGCGACCATGAAAGAGACGAGGCTCATGGCACGCAGGCAATTAGACTGTGTACCTGTCCTCGCCTGTAAGGAAGCAAAGTAAGGGCAGTGGTTCTACTGTCGTTTTGTTCTCTCTGGGCACACACATCCCTCTTCAAATGAGGAGCATTTTCCAGCTCCCTTTCCACCTCTGAGTCTGCTCACAATGCTCACTGTAACCCAATTTCTTCCGCAGGGTCAGAGGAACGAAACTCCCCAGGGATGCCCCAGTTTCCTGCTTCCCTGGAGGTGCATTCCTGCTTAATCCTCACCGCAAATCGGCAAAGTACTTGATGAAGATTTGGAAGTCTTTTTATTCATGACAGGCAAAACCTTATAAAACCTTACCGGTCTGTTGGAATATTGCTGCAAAACCTTGTTTTGAACGGACGTGTTCTGTCAGATTGATTGGAAGTTTCTGGCTGGAATGTTTAATTATCACCTAATTGACAAGCTTTCGCTAGTCTCTTTGTTGTATGCCTTGAGATTTGCCAGTGGCAGGGTAAGCCTTGGTGACTGACACCTGTCAGTGGTCTGTATGGAAAAGACAAGTAATGTGACAGGGTGAAGATAAAAGGTTTCACCTCAACACTGACCTGTGCCAGTATTCCTTTTCTCTACTGGTTTTTTGAGGCGCATGCCATGGCCACGGCATGCATGACTTGGCTGTTAGAAGGCTGTGTTCTGGGCAAGGACTGTGGCGACCCGACAGGCTATTCATCATACTTCCCATGCTGAACTGTCTGGGTTGGACAGACCAATCCCTGAATGAGCCACTGCTTTGTACTCAACCGCTCAGTCAGCTGATAACAACTGATTCCACTTAGAAGAGCTGAATCAGTGCCCGCCTAAGCCAGACCCAGCGTATTTATAGTACTGTATACTTCTTTATGAAGTCAAGATAGGAGATGACCAGTCAATGAGGTCTTATTTGAAAAATCTGGTGTCTTTGCTGCACTTCCTTAATCACTTAAACTTTTCAGTGAATTTATTTTTATTTTATTTGTTGATTGATTGATTTATTTATATTTTATTTTTCATTGAGTTTATTGGGGTGACACATTGGTTCACAAAACCATACAGGTTTCAAGTATACAGCGCGATACAACATCATCTGCACCCTGCATTGTGTGCCCGTTGCCCCAAGCTGAATCTCTTTCTGTCCCCCTTTTCCTACCCTTTGTCCACTTCCACTTACCCCACCCCCTTTTCCCTCTGCCTGTCTCTGCACTGTTGTCTGTGTCTGTGTGTATTATATGTGTCTGTGTGTTTGCTTAATCTCTTCACCTTGTTTCATCCAATTCCCCTTCCCCCACCCCTCTGACAGCTGTGCGTCTGTTCCCTGTATCCATGCCTCAATTTCTAGTTTGTTCATCAGTTTATTTTATTAGATTCCACATATAAGTGAAATTATATAGACTTGTCTTTCTCTGACTGACTTATTTCAATTAATGTAATGTTCTTCAAGTCTATCCATGCTGTAATATTTCATTTTTCTTTTTTAAGGCTGCATAGTATTCCATAGTCTAAATGTACCATAGTCTTTTTTATCCACTCATCTACCGATGGACTTTTGAGCTGGTTCTAGACCTTGGCTATTATATATCACACTGCAGTGAATACAAGGGTGCTTATATTTTTCTGAATCAATGTTTTGGGTTTCTTAGGATATAGTCCCAGAAGTGGGATTCCTGGAACAAAAGGCAGTTCTATTTTTAATTTTTTAAGGAAACTCCATACTGTTTTCAATGAATTTTAAAAGAATGACAAAATATGACATCTATCTTATAGCAATACCAGTACTGGACAATATTTAACTATGTTTTTCTTTCTTTTGTATAACTTCAACATTTTCTTGTAGATTAGACTTATTTTTATGCAAATTTAGGTTTCAATATATTCTCTAATATTCATGAAGACATTGTTTAGTAGATGAATCTATGCTTTTTTCCCCTTTACCCTTAAGTTTGAAGAGAATTGTGATAGTTGAAGTACGGCTAAATGCATTTTAAAAATAAATATAGACACAAATCAAAGACCTTGACATTGACTCTGTATGTATTAGTCATGAAGGCCTTGTGAGCTCTGTGTAGAAAGTGAGCATAACATTGATGAAATAATGTTCTAACTTCCAGTACTTTGGAAATTTGCATTCTGATTTTTTACCCCTTAGGTTTTAAATCCTCTTCCCCATCCTCCAATTAATGTGTAAACTCACGTCCCATTTCACATGTTTCTGCATTTTGTATCATTTTATTGGTTGACCATTATTGCCTTCTCAGGTGGCAAGACTCTACTTGTTTTGGATTTAAATATTCTCTTACTCTATTTTGTTGTTTTTGTTTCTTTTCCAGGACTTGTCTTTAGTCCCAGGAACTTGGGACCCCAACCCATGTAAGTTCTAAAGATGCAAAGGAGATATACTTTGTGACTGCCCCCACAATGAGCAAAGCTCATATTTATCAGCTCCACGGATGACTTTCCCATGAAGCAAATGGCAACTTGCAAGTTGGAGGATTAGATTTATAACCATTAGAGAGATAAATATGAAAATACTAACAATGGTAATTTCCTGGTGGTTGCACTGATAATTCTTTTTAATGTTTGTGCTTTTCCATGGTTTCTAAAATTTCTGCAATTACTACTTCATCAGAAAAAGTCAATAAATGTCATTGGTCTTTATGAGTACAGTATGGCAAACTTTATTACCTTCCTGTCCCTCTTGCTATTCTTGGCCATTCACCTTCTCTCCTGTGTCTCCTGCAGTCCTTTCAAGCGTTGGCAACATTTTCATTTAAATTATATTCAATTATTTCTTATAAAAAAGCTACAAATCATTCTTGGTTTTCTAAAAGGACTAAGTGGAGTACAAGTGTTCTAAATAAGAAATTCAAGATGGTCATAACTTCCCAGGGAAGTCTAAGTGAAATAATTATAGAATATTACACAGCAGTAAAAATTGTGGACAGAAATGTGTGGTGTATGTTATAATTGCTTAGGCATTCAGAGAACATGATCCGTCCCCTCTCCCAGTGTGTTTTAGAATCTGCTTCATGATATAAATAGCCTAGTTTGCTTGTTAATCATACAGTTTCCTGGGACCCACTCCAAATTTATTAATGCAGAATCTCCAAGGGACCTGTATTTTCCAGATGATGCCTATAATTATGGAAGTTTGGGAAACTGGGAGCTAGCATGATCATAGGAGATGTCTGCAGTTGCCGGAACAGGTGAAAAGCATTATGGAGTGGGCAGAAAAGCCAGAGGGCAAGCAGTCCAGGGAAGGATTCTTGGAAGGTATAGAAACAGTTTTAAGTCCATGTTAGCAGAAAAAGGGAAAGTCATACAACTAAGTGAGTCCTGGGCAAGTTGCAAAAGGGTATTTAATAGAAGTGGTTAGCCTTCAAAGTCAAGGATGTTTCTGGGAAATAAAAGTGGTGTGATTTTAAGTAAAATCTCCATCGCTATCTTTCTCTTTTAGAGTGGTGCATGCTGTGGTGGAACCTCCGGACCTTTTGAAGATTTATATTTGGACTTGCTACCCAGCTTTTGAAACAAGTGCTAGAGCCAGAAGGACATCATGTTAAATTCATGGGCAGAACCGTGAGAAGCTATCACATACTTTACCCATTTACATTAAATCCAAACCATCCATCCTTACACAATTTTTCTCTGCCTTCCCCATAGGATTAATATAAATCACAGGAGATAATTAGCAAAGAAGGCTATTTAAAATTGCGGCAGAGCAGTTCATTTGTTGCGATAATTCACTTTGGTGTAAAATTCAATTATTACTGACAAATAAACGTTAGTAACTTAATCATTATAAAGAACAGACGTCTGAGCGAGGAACAAGTAAATCAGGGGATTCCCGAGTCTTTTAATCCCTACCTCCCCCAGTGATTCTAGAGGATTTTCAAATCTTGTAAGAGCTTTAAATTTTTTTTCATCCCTCTTATCCTTGGATAGAATTCTTCTCATCAGTTTATGTTCAAAATAATAAATGTGCAAAATACATGCCGCAAGTTTATATACTTGCACAACTCTGTAGCATTTTAAAATCCAGCCTAACTATTCAGAAAATTGGGTCTTGATTTTTTCCCTCTGGCAAAAACCAAACTAGAGAACCACGGCCCATTGGTTGGAGGCCCGACATCTGCTGATTTGTCAGTTTTGTTTAGTTAAAGTAGATTCACGTTTCTGAGGAATGGGATCCTTTAGAGGAGCCAGTGCTGGAGAAAATTAGTTCTACTTTGATCAGCGTTAACTCCCCTGATTTTACATTAATTGAGACATGTTTTGTGACTGGGGAAACCACTTTGCACAAGGATTTGGTGAATTGGGGTGGGGGGGTTCATAAACCAAAATGCGTACCAACTGGGACGGTGGGTGTGACTGAGGTCACAGGCCAGGACACCATACACCTGGGGCAAACAGGGCAGCCCTCCCCTGCCCTGTGGGTCCTGCCCAGTTACACAGAGGCCTGGGTCTGATGAGCCAGCAGAAATTCTAAAGAGCTGGAATCTGTCCTTTGCCTCATTATAGTTTCCCACTATTAGGTAGTTAGTATGCATTTAATCCATTCATATTTGTATTGGAACCCACAGCTCTATCCAGACCCCAAAGCAGTGCTACTAAACAGTTCTCACAGCTCAGCATTTTTTTTTTTTTTTTTTTACACTAGGGAAGAAAGCTGGACAACCAGTTTATAAAATGCTGACAGAAATATACAGTAATTTAGAGAGCTTCTATGTGAAGTCTTCAAGATTAACTGCCCTGAATCTCCTGTTATTGTTTCAACTCATCCTTCTGAAATGGTTGGGCACGTAGAGAAAAGCTTCAGAGGTGCAGGGAGCAGTGAATTATTTGCAAGTGGTATAAGAATGGTGATAAACATTTTAAAACGTGTATCTATAGAGCAGGCACTTCAGAAAGTAAATAGGTATAATAACACGTCTATGGGTTTCCCCTCTCTCCCACCCTTGCAAGCATTTCTTTTCAAAATGAGGAAAGCCTGACTAGGTAGCTGGCCTTTAAGCCTTCAATTAATTGAACAAAGATTTTAAAATTGTTCAATTGGTTTCATTAGGAAGTGTACAATGAAATAATAAAGTAAAACAAATGATATAAAGCAGAGCCACTAATTAGCTCTACATGATTGATATAGCTTTGGACCAGGCATTTGATCTCCAACAAAATGCAGTTCCTTGTTAAGAGGATTTTTAATTGATGTGCAGAGAGGTATTAGATGATGTTGGAAAATAATTACTCCAAACCTATTCATGCATTTGGCTGAACATAACAAATGAAGTTTGGGCACTGGATCTGGCGAAGTGGACACGTGCTAATTAATAACGAGAAGAACAAGCATCTTCCATGTGTTTTTAACCCAGTATTTGCTAGGAGATTGCTGAGCAATTACGCACCATAATGAGGTTGTCATATAAACAAGATTAACATTATTCAGATGTCAGAAGAGATTTCAAATTCATGCAAGCCATATGTATTTTCCGGTTGTTATAGATTGTAATGCAGAGTTAACCAATCAAGGTTGCCACGCCAAGTTCAGATATGATTAAGGAAACCTCACAATGAGAAAGCAAGTTTTTGAAATTTTCTGATGGTCATGTTAAGACTGTCCTCTTAGAATAAATAAGTAGAAACACTTGAGCTCATGTCAAAGCACAAATACATTAAAAAAAAGAAAAAAAATAACTTTTCTCAAAGATATGAATATTGACTGGGGTAAATATGCTCTTCATCTCTAAAAACTTGATGAGCATATGCACCGAGTTACACATAATTTGTTAAATCTGACAAGAACGTTAAATTAGCATTTGGTTGATCTCGGCCAAATTCTTTGCTCAGAAAAATGTGTGGATGTTGACGTGAAATTAGAGGGATTTATGGGTGACTATCTGAAGGCGGAATTTGTCTGTCTTTGTTTTCTATAAGGCTGTTTTCTCTCCCCCGCAATGGTAGAAGACAAGGCGAACTCACGATATGTCTTCATAGCCAAAAATGTAGCATTGATTTCAAGTATTTAGATAACTTAGACAAACAATTTAAAACTGCAATAAGGAAATCTTGAGTTTAGTGTGAGCTTAAAGTATTGAATAATTGCTCAACTTACTTTTGTAGTACATACACTCAGTTTGAGTGACCAATTCAATATCTGCTTTTTAAAGAGTTCGTTTTACTCTATTATCCTCCATAAATTCTTAAAGTAATAAAAACTTGACATTTCTGATTCAATGATGGCATACATGAATTAAACTTTCTAATTTATTTGCTAGACAAAAAAAGTATGTGTGTGTGGTGTGTGTGTTGATGTGCAGATTGTGTATTGGTATGTGTAGGGGACATATGTATAGAGGGAGAAGACTCAGAGTCAGTGGGGAGAGGAATTTCAGGCTAATTCCTCAGTTTCTTCACAAAGCTTTACTGCTCATCCTAGCTCACATACAGTTGTATTTACCTGAAATGTTACCTCTTTATAAATGTGTGTGCATATGTGTGTGTGTATGCATGTGTTTATTTACCAAGGCTCTTTTTCTAAAAGAATAGGTTTTTAAGCCACAGTCCTCTCTAATTATTCTTTTATAGTTTTCCTTGACACTCTTGATTAAAATTTATTTCTTTGCTACTCAATCTCTGATTTGTATAAACTAATAAATGATGTAATTTTCTAATGGAAAACCTCGTGACATGGAGTAGTGATGATTACAGGACTCTCCATGCACAAGTGTCTGTAGCACCATGCAGAGACAAGAGGACAAAGGCCCTTTGCCCAAAGTTCTCTGGGCTCCGTGGAGGCAATAGAGTCTCTAGTATGAACAGGAGCACGAGGTACCCTAGAGCCCCATGAGAGGCTGAAATGTCATCCACATGGGGCACATGCAGACTGCATCACTGTGGCCGGCAGGACTGATAGGGCATGGAGGGACGAAGAGGATCACGAAGGAATTCTGGTGGGAAAAGTGTGCCTCTCTCCCAAATAAACGCCAGAAGCATTTATAATGAAGATAATAACGGAGGACTATACTGCTGCCCAGTTCTACAGAGACAGCAACAGAAGTGAAGGAATGGAATGAGAGATCCAAGGAGTGAGTGAGCTGGCCTCTAACCAGAGGATGGGTTGCTCGTTTTGACTTGTGAACCTAGAGATATCTATGTAGAGCGTGAGAGACCCCTTACTCTTGGGTGAAGCACTGAACCACCTGAGTAAATGCTACAGAGCAAAAATGAACCAACAGAAAAGTTCCCGGGATCTAACTGAAAGGCTGTCTATCTTCAACAAGACCGTTGAGTATATTAAACACTGTCTGAAGGAAATGCTTTGGCTGTTTAAAGACTCTTCTGCATTTGAAGTCTAAGTAATTACATGGATTATTATACTGTGTAATGTTAAGTAAAAGAAGAGTTATTGATAATATAATTATAAGCTATGGTCATATTAAATAATATAAATTGAAATAAGATTAGAAGGAAATAAACTGGAATGTTAATATTGGTTTTGTTACAGTGGTGAGATTACAGGTCATCTATTCCTTCTTTTCCAAATTGCCTATAAATTTAAAAAATTATTTTTATAATGAACACATTTAAAAAAGAATTTACTAGACAAGCTTATTCCAGAGCAAAAGTGAGGAAGCTTCGGGAAGAGCAATCGGTAATCCCCAGTGTTCCATGAACCTGAAAACTCCAACTGACGGACATTGTTCAACAACTTCTATGGCCTCGAAGAATTTCAAAGTGAATTGTCATCACCGTGTGAGAGCAGGTTGTCTTTTCCCTGGAACTGTGGAATGAGACGGTGCGGGTGGGTTACCACACCTCCACACAGAGCTGCACTGGGCCAATTTGGCTGCTCAGGAAAAGAAGGGCCCCCAAATCACTACTGTGGTAGAAGTGACAGATTTTGCTCTCATCACCTGTGAAAGGCAGCCTCAGATGAGATTAAAAAAGCGGCTTTGAAATGTGCTTGAAGGGGAGGGGAAAAGATAAGCCAGGAGCCTCTCTTTCCTATAGACTCCCTCTCCCTCTGCCCCAACCCATGGCAGGTGGCAATCTCTAAGTGGAGGTGCACACTAAGTACGGGGATCATGCTTCCAGGGGAGCAAAATGCTCACCCCTGCTGAGTTGCCCATAGAATGTGCTATGACTCTGTCCTGTCCAACCCTGACCCTCCCTTTGTGTTGGGGGGGAGGTGCAGAAGTGGGTGGGAGGCAGCAAGTCAAGGCACAGCGGGTGGGGGGAGTGAGCCCAAGAGAGGCCGAGCACCAGGCAGGGGACCAGTGCAGAGAGGCCACATACAGCAGGTGGAGTTGCAAGTCTCCCAAGGCCTCACGTTCCCCGCCCCCATCCTATGAAACTTCACTTACAAAACGCTTATTCAAAGATAAAATTAAAAATATCAAGGCATCAACTGCAGAGTATTCAGTTGCAAGTAGGGGGCCCTTCTGAACACAGGGACCTGGGTGACGACACTGTCCGTGTCCCCAGAGACCAACTCTGAGTGATGAATGCAGTGAGCTTCCAGGTGAGTCAGGTAACAAGATGCTTTGGCAAAGCATCCACCTGCCCACCTGCATCATTTGTATTTGGAATCTATTCTCTATTTGGGAAGGATTAGAGACTTATAAAATAAGATTTCATTTAATTAAAGGTGGCCCAACAATTTGGTCAAGTATCTTATTGAAATTATTGTTTCACTTCATCAGACCAAGGGCATTGTATAGCATTGTTTAAAATCAAGGGCTCTAAAATATGGAATTTTCCTTGCTTACTGTGGCACATAAGAATGCAATTTTTCACCGATATGGAAACAACATTTGAATATAATGAACTGGGAATTACAGGGAAAAAGCACAAACCCTTATGATTTAAGAAAATTGTAGGTACTCGGATTTGAATTGGGAGAGTGGCAACTGAATTTTACCCTTTGTATTTATTTCTCATTGCTGACATCACCAATTGTGTGTGTGTGTGTGTGTGTGTGTGCGTGTAACTATTTGTTTGAAGTTCAAAGATA
This sequence comes from Furipterus horrens, assembly GCF_987537825.1. NCBI lineage: Eukaryota > Metazoa > Chordata > Mammalia > Chiroptera > Furipteridae > Furipterus > Furipterus horrens. Next base: position 12,533,954 of record NW_028327178.1, read on the forward strand.
TTCACAATCATACACTTGAATCTTGTTTGAAACTTTTCTGGCTGCCTTTTGAGAACCAACTTGAGGACTCAAGCAGTCCACGCATGTAGAAGCGCCCACCAAATATTGTTGACGGAAGTTTCATGACACTGTCCTGTTGGCATGGTACAGCCCATCGAGGCTCACTAAGGAGACATTGTACAAAGCCCAGAACCACCCTGACATTTCTGGCTCTGTGGGCAAACACAGGCCAACATTTGGATCATAATCTTTTTAATGAAGCAGCTGAAATCAAAGCCAGGTGCTTCCCTCAGTGGTTCAAACCCAGAGTCAGACAAAGATGTACAAAGATCAAAGTCCAACTGTCACAGAGGATGATGAGCTGGGAGCAGCACCCCGGAGCCCTCTCTTTTGATTTAAACTGTTACAACATTCCCTCCAACCTCCATCTTTCTTCCCCCACAGGTGCTTCATCTGTGCAAGTGAATTCCATGTTTCCATGTTGAGTCCAAAGTTCTCACACTCATGGCTGTTAGCAGTATATATTTTGGTCTAAAGTCTATTTCAATGACTAAAAGAGTCAATCATTTCCCCCAGGACTTTTGATGACAGAGAATAATTCAGTTTTCCAAATTTTATTGTTTGAATTGACTTGCTCCCCAAACTGACTCCTGCCTAGCAATTATACGCATAAAAATTATAGTGTTTTTTTTTTAAGCTTTTTCCTTTCTTTTTAAAAAAAAATTATTTGTTTGTTTATTTTTAGAGAGAGGGGAAAGGAGAAAGAGAAGGAGAGAAACATCACTGTGTGGTTGCCTCTCACTCGTGCCTCCAACTGGGGACCTGACATACAGCCTAGTCATGTACCCTGACTGGGAGTCGAACCAGCGACACTTGGCTCGCAGGCCGATGCTCAATCCACTGAGCCACAGCAGCCACGGCTTAAAAATTATAGTTTTGTGTAAGTGTGATTAAACTACCTTTGAGATACTTATGCACATTTTTAAATAAGAGGGTATAGCTCACCAATCATTAATGAAAAATTCATGCATGCATAGAAATTTCTGATCCTGGGCCTTTTCCTGAAAAAACTACCACAGAGTACCCTCTGCGTGCCTGAAACATTGCACATGGTCTCTCCTGTACCCTCATTTCACCCCTGGGAGAAACAGGATATTGCTGCCCCCAAAGTTCACAGAGGCACAAGAGGTTGAACTACTTACCTAGACATGCAGGCAAAGTGACGCAGAGGGGAGATGTTGACAGTAGTCCCTGGACTCCAAATCTCCTGCTCTTGCTGATGCCTTCCATCACTACTGTCTAACTGTGCCTAAAGGAATGCAGTTTTCTGCCCCTATTTTCTCCAACCCATGTACCCTGGGCAATGTTTTCCATTTAGGAGATTTCTTAAACTCTTCTGAGAGTCCCCTGGATGATCCCTCCCCATTTACATTCTTAGTGCCTTCACCTTCCTATTAGAATGCCCCTGAGGGAGAAAGGTGGGGAGAGACCAGGCATGGTTAGATTCCCTGCCAGAGTAGCTTCTCTCTGCCCCAGGCTCCTTCCACCTTTCTCTTCAGTGAGGCATTTACTCTGAATAAGTAGCTTCTTTGCTGAGCAAGGTTTTAGCAATTTTTATAGCATCTAAAGAAAAAAAAAAAAAAAACTAGGCTCTTTCTTTTCTGGATGTGTTTAGGCTTATTGTGAAGGGAGCATCAAATAATGCTGGAATCTTGAACAAACAATGCTCGAATCATGAAGAAATAGCTCGTGCCTAAAGACCAAGCCTTCTAGAAGGCACCAAAGGTAAATCTATCTCCCACAGGTGTCTTTACATGACAGTGTGAAGTATATTGTCACCAACTGTCCCCTTTCTCTTCTAACATCTGTGTGCAATAACCAGAGTGAGTGCTTCTCACTCCTGTTGTACAGATTCAGCCACCAAAACCCAAGTTTCAGAAAACGAGTGGCGGAGTCAGGACTAGAACTCAGGTCCTCCCTGGCAGTAGCTGTGCCCGTTCTAGTAGCAGACTCTGCAGCACCTCTCCAGGAAGGACCTGCCTGGCCCTCACCTTGGCCTGGGGCCACTGCTCTCTCTAGCCTTCCTTTGATCTGTCATTCTCTGCAATTTCTCAGCCACATGCATCTCTGATTTAAAAGAAAAGTGAGAAAAATAAATTTGCAGCAAAAACAAATGGTAAGAGTCTGAGGAAACATTGCCATTGATATGGGGGACTCTTGTTTAATTATTATCATTCTTTTTTGATGTTTGCGCAGTTGTCTATGTGTCTTTTGTTGTGAGCCTGTATCAATATTTTTTGTTTTAGAGGGCGAGTTCCTAGCGCAAGAGAGAGAGGGAGGGAGAGGGAGAGAATTGTGTCTGTTTTCCTTTTCCAGCTTCGCACAAAGCACTAAAACTCTGTGTAGTTACTTTACGGAATTTTTTTGATGTTGAATTTTCTCTGCCTCCCTCCCATTTTTGTTCTTTTTTTTTTTTTTTTTTTTTTTAAGAATTCTTTGACTCTAGGAAGTATTTGTTTAAATAATATTTCTTTGAAAACTCCCAGCTGTGTTCTAGTTCTGGCTGCGTGCGACGCTGGCTCGTCACCACTTGCTTCTGCTCTCCATGTCTAAGAATTGTAGACCTAAATAAAGATGGACCGAAGGAGTTAGCAGTGGCTTAAAAACATGAGCCTGCCTGTAATATATTTTATTGTGGGTCTCGGTCCTCTGGATATAGCTGACCTTTTGATTGTGAAGGATGACAGAGCAGAGAGAATTCTGGAGGGGGTTCCTTGAAAGCACAAATAAAATATATATTTACAATACGAAATGTATTCTATTAAGTCAGACAATTCTCACCAAGTGGTGACCCTTCCTGGGAAAGCCATCTACTCTTGTTTCCTCTGACTTTTTTAAAAAGTATATTCTATTGATTACGTTGTTACAGTTGTCCCAATTCTTTCCCCTTTGTTCCCCTCTGCCCAGAACCCACCTTCCCTCCAGCAATCCCACCCCCCTTAGTTCATGTCCATGGGTCATGCATAAAAGTTCTTTGGCTTCACCCTTTCCTATATTATTCTTAACTTCCCCCTGTCTATTTTGTACCAACCGATTATGTTTCTTAATCCCTGAATCATTTCCCCATTTCTCCCCCTTCCCCCTCCCAGCTGATAACCCTCCAAATGATCCCCATACCTATGATTCTGTTCCTGTTCTGGTTTGCTTAGCTGGATTTTGTTTTTATCTTTTAGATTCAGTTGTTGATAGCTGTGAGTTTGTTGTCATTTTAATGTTCATAGTTTTGATCTTCTTTTTAAGTAAATCCCTTTGACATTTTATACAATAACAGCTTCATGATGACAAACTCTTTTAGCTTTACCTTGTCTGGGAAGCACTTCATCTGCCCTTCCATTCCAAATGATAGCCTTGCTGGATAGAGTAGTCCTGGTTGCAGGTTGCCTTTCATCACATTGAATACTTCTTGCCAGTCCCTTCCTGCCTGCAAAGTGCCCTCTGAGAAATCAGCTGATAGTCCTATAGGCACCCCCTGAAGGCAACTCTCTGCCTCTCTCTTGCTGCCCCCAGGACTCTCTCTTTATCTTTCACCTTTGGCATCTCAGTCATCATGCGTCCTGGTGTGGTCCCCTCTGGGTCCAGCTCGCCCGGGACCCTCCGTGCTTCCCAGACATATATGTCCATCTCCTTCACAAAATTTGTGAAGTTTTCCTCATTTTTTTTTCAATTTTTGCTTCCTCATTCTGCACTGGTTGACTGTTTTTTTCTTCCTTATGTTCCAAATCATTGATTTGAACCCCAGTTTCCTTCTCTTTCCATTGGTTTTGTGTGGACTTTCCTTCATTTCACGTAGCATAGCCTTCACTTCTTCCCTTATGCGTTTGCCATACTCAAGCATATCTGTCAAGCCTGTGAGCATCTTTATCACCAGTGTTTGGAATTCTGCATCTGTTAGGTTGGCTATTTCCTCATCGCTTAGTTCTCCCATCAGAACCTTGATCCATTCCCCCTTTTGCATCATACTTCTCTATCTCCTCATTCTGACAGGCTCCTGTGTTTGTTTGCTTCTGTATCTTACGTAGAGCTGTCACTCCTATTAGATTGTAAGGGGCAGAGCCTTAGGGATTTGTCAGTACAGGGCGACCTGTTTCACCACATTGTGGCACTGTATGTGGGGGAGGCATCCAAGAGGGAACCATAATGCCACCTGCCCACCACTTGCCCCTTTTCTAGGCACCTCTCCCACTTCCACTCCAGACTGGCATCCCTCTAGCTGCTGCCATGGTTGTCGTTCCCAGAGTGGGTGGGTCTGCAGATGTTCTAGGACCGTGGGGGCCCTTTATACAAGCGAACTCTGCTGAGAGATTGGTAGTTCCTTCCTCCACCCCAAACCCCACTGTTTTGCACAGTCAGAAGCAATGTGGCTTGATTTTCCCCGGTGCTGGGACTGTGAGCTGTGGGGTCTGGTGAGGAGCTGGGAACATTCCCCAGGTGTCCCTACTGACTTTTTGAAACGTGTGACTGTGCTTTTCGGCCAGCCTGCCACTGCCGCCACTGTTGGCACCACCACACTGCGTCCTCTCCGCCCTGGCTCTGCCCCTCCTACCTGTCTGGATGAGTATTTCTTCTTTATATCTTTGTTTGCTGGACTTCCATGCAGTTTGATTTTCTGGAACTTCTGGTTGTTTCTAGTTTTGAGGTAGTTGTATTCCTTCTTAGTTATGGATGGAGGTACAGCATGTCTGTCTACGCCTCCATCTTGGCTGGAAGTCTCGATAGAGTAATCATGATTGTAAGTCCTTGCTTTTCATCACCTTGGATACTTCTTGCCATCCCCTTCTTGCCTGCAAAGTTTCTTTTGAGAAGTCAGCTGATAGTCTTATAGGAACCCCTTTATAGGTAACTCTCTTCTTTTCTCTTGCTGCTTTTAAGATTCTCTCTTTATCTTGAAACTTTGGTGTTTTAATTATGATGAGTCTTGGTGTGGTCCTCCTTGGCTCTAGCTTGTTTGGGACTCTCTGGGCTTCTTGGACTTGTATGTCTATTTCCTTCGCCAAATTTGGCAAGTATTCCTTCATTATTTTTTCACATAAGCTTTCAACTTCTTGCTCTTCCTCTTCTTCTTCTGGCACCCCTATGGTTTGGATGTTGGCACGTTTAAAGTTGTCCCAGAGGTTCCTAAGCCTCTCCTCAGTTTTTTCAATTCTTGTTTCCTCATTCTGTACTGGTTGACTGTTGTTTTCTTCCTTATGTTCCAAATCATTAATTTGAACTGTGGTTTCCTTCCCTTCACCATTGGTTTTGTGTAAATTTTTCTTTGTTTCATTTAGCACAGACTTCACTTCTTCCCTTATGCGTTTGCTATACTCAAGCATATCTGTCAAGCCTGTGAGCATCTTTATCACCAGTGTTTTGAACTCTATATCTCTTAGGTTGGCTATCTCCTCGTTTGTTAGGTTGACTATTTCCTCATCGCTTAGCTTTCCCACTGGAACCTTGATCCATTCCCCCTTTTGGACCATACTTTCTGTCTCCTCATTCTGACAGGCTCATGTGTTTGTTTGCCTCTGTGTCTCAGGTAGAGCTGTTGCACCTGTTATGTTGTAAGGGGCAGAGCCTTAGGTGTTCGTCAGTACAGGGAGACCCATTTCACCCCGTTGTGGCACTGTGTGTGGGGGAAGGGTCTGAGAGGGAACAATGCCACTTGCTCAGTACTTGCCCCTTTTTCAGGCACTGCTGCCACTTCCATATGGAACTGGCACCTCTCTAGCTGTTGTCCTGACCATCGTTCCCAGAGTGGGTGGGTCTGTGGATGTTCTAGGACCATGGAGGCCCTTTAAACAAGCGGACTCTGCTGAGAGACTAGCAGTTTCTTCCTCTGCCCCAACCCCCACTGGTTTGCACAGTCAGAAGCAATGAGGCTTTATTTTCCCCAGCGCTGGGGCCATGAGCTGGTATGCTGCTGGGAACGCTCCCCAGGTGGCCCTCCTGACTTTTTAAAACGCGTGGCTGTGCTTTCCACCTGCCTGCTGGTGCTGCTGCTGCTGCCACCACACTGCATCCTTTCCACCTGGGCTCCTCCCCTCCTACCTGTCTGGATGAGTATTTCTTCTTTATATCTTTGTTTGCTAGACTTCCATGCAGCTTAATTTTCTGTAACTTCTGGTTGTTTCTAGTTTTGAGGTAGTTGTAGTTCTTCTTCATTGTGGAGGGAGATGCAGCATATCTGTCTAGGCCTCCATCTTGGCCGGAAGTCCCCTTCTCTGACTTTTGGAAGAGAAAATATCCGATGACCCTGACTGTAGGACATCAGCCAAAAAGGAGAAAAATCCAGCTAGCAGTCTAAATATTTGATCTTCATGATGCCAAATAGCTGGATGCTTGTGGTGTAAACAAAATGGAAATGGTCTGGTTTCTGCAGCAATAGTCAGAACCTGCTTGTGATGTCATCTGGAAGATTCATTTATATTTAGGCAGGCTTTGTGTAAGAATGCAGATCCTAACCTATTCTTTTCCTAAGCTTACAGAAGTAGCTCATGGAGGGGTGTGCACCCCTCTTGCTGCTGGGGCTCCAGGCTCCTCCAGGGTGAGCTTGTTTGGTCAATTACCCTCATCACTGAGAAAGCCACCCACCCAGTACCTCTGCTGAGTAGCCCTGGGGACAAATGGATGCCTCGCCAAACTTTGTCAAGCTGAGGGCAGACCTTACCGGAAAAGCAGCTAGGACACTAGATTAGCCTGAGGCTTCAGTTGGTGCCAATGACTTCTAGGTAGACCAGGATGATGTCACAGACATTGCTGTCTCCTTTCCAGGAGTCTTAGAAAGTCCTCTTCCTGCCTTCATTCTTTCCCCATCTAATACCTGCTTCATCCAAGCCACAGTGATTCTTTTCAAATTCCAAATTAGATCTCAACACTTTATTATTGAAATCATTGCACTCCCTTCCCATTGCTCTGAGAACACAGTCAGATGCCTGCATCACCTACAGACCCACACGCCATCTGATCCTTGGGTGGCTTGTACCACTCCCTGTCCTATCTCCTGGGCAAAGCTCCTCTCCAGTTTGTTACATCTCCAATCTCTTTCTGACCTCGGGGCCTTTGTCAAAGCTCTCTCCTTCACCCCAAATGTTCTTTTCTCCCCACTCTTCACCCAGCTGCACCTATTCATCCTTCAAGTCTGGGAGGGTGTCCCCAGAACCTCTAGTCTTAATTATGCCACTCCTCTCACTTTCATAATACACTGTACTTGTCATTCCTAGAATTTATTACACATTATGGTCATATATATGGGGGTGGGCAAAAGTAGGTTAGTAATAATAATAATAACAATAATAATATAATGCAATATTTAATAAATAAATAATAAAAAGTATGCTCGTGTACTCAAAACTGTAAAGCTACTTTTGCCCACCCCTGTGTCTCTCTGTTGGTCTGTGTAATGTCCCCTTTTCTGCTTCACCATACTAAGCTTCATGAAAATGTTCAGAGAAAACCTACAGCACAGAATGAGTCATAAGGGAAGTTTTTCTTTTGTCAGTTTCTCAACCCATTTACCGAGCTATTTTTTCCCATCGTTATAAGGTTTCCCAAATGTTCGGTGGTGTTGGTGTTCAACTTTTTTGTAGAGAAAGGATCAGATCATGAGCAACCTCATTGTTCAGTTCAATGTACTTACTTAAACTCCATGCAGGGCCTGCCTTATCGTCCACATCTATGACAAGAAGACATGAAAGTCAGTTTGATACTAATGAGTCAATTACTTGGTTAATTCATTCTCCTCCTCTCTAGATGTTTCGGGAGTGTGTCTCTGGGAAGCAAAGGTAGGTTTTTTTTTGTTTGTTTGTTTGCTTTTTGTTTTTTTTTTACCTCAGTGTACTTTTTCTTGTCAGTCTAAAAACATTATAATAGTGGAGAAGAACAAATCTCAGCATCCTGTGTTCATTAAGATGTTGACTTTGACCATGTTCACGTCTACATTATTTTTTCCTCCAGACTGGTTTGTAGAGTTCTTCTAATCTTCCACTTATCTCATCTGCTTATTGAGTTTTCTGTACAAAACTCTGTATTGAACTAAGAATCAAATTTGTCAGTGTTTCCTTTCTTCTTTCTTTTCTTTTTTTTAAGGAATTCTTCACTATCCCTCATAGGGGACATTTTCCTTTATTATTTATGTAGTTTGTTATAAGGATATTTAAGTGTTTTCTTAATTTGTATGTTTGCATAAGATAGTATCCAGTAACTGTAATTCCTTCAGTCTATGGCTTTATTATGATGCTTTAAACCTGGTCTTACCATGTGCTCAAAAAGTGATCGTTCAGAACAGCCACGGATTTGAACCTTTCTCCATTCAGGACCTTGTGCTACATTTCCTCCTGGAGTGTCTATTTCCCTAAGCAGCTATTGAAATAACCTTTTGGTGGCGTGCTCACTTCTTCTCTTGCTACTTGAGGGTGTGTTTGTGCTTTTTGTGTTTGTTTTTATTTTTAGAAATCATGCAGGAGGAAAAAAGGTGCTGCATTATCCTAGCAGATATCAGAAGAACAAAGCGCTTCTAAAAACAGCCTTTGCGCGGGTGACTGCTTTGTGAAGAAATTTCATAACCAAAGGCCGGTGAACGGGACTGATTACTTCAGACAACTGTGGTTCCTGTGTAGATTTCTCCTGCAATGTGTGAACCATACTACTAATTTACTCTTTGACCAAATGCTCCTCCTCCGTAAGATGCCGAACTCCCTTAAAGCTTGGGAAAACAGCCTTAAGCTTCTCACTTCTTTAGTAAAGAACTTCTCAGTTGATTTCAAGTGAAATGCCAACAGTCTCACTTTTTTTCAAACACACTTCACAGCCATGGCTGTATATCCACTTTGAAAGTGTATGTGTTGTGGAGGGGTGGGGCGCGGTGCGCTTTGAGCAGTTGTCTGATGTTTTATTTTTGGAAAATTCTAAATTGCATTTTGGAAGATAATTAAGGGTTGCTCAAGTTTCTTTCAGAATTTAAAAAAAAGGTATCGTTTACCTCCTTTGTGCATTTTTGTACTCAATGCTTCGTCACCTCCTCCTCTATTTTATAAATCTTTTAATTAATGGTGTTTATTCTCCCCTCAGTCTGGTCTGAGTCGTGTTTTTATGATCATATTATTAGGAAGTGATAACATGTGTGGATTTTTTTCTGTATCTGGGCTTGCCAATCACTATGGAAACAAGCAAATATTTACATAGCCCAGATACTGATTAATACCTACTGGTTATTTTGACATTATAAAGTTACTGTTTGAATGTAAAGAATTTCTCCTGAATAGTCAAGTGGTCTATTCTAATTTATTTACATTTGTAATTTTCCCATCAGAAATTAATCCAGGAACTAAAGCTCCATTAAATTACAGCCACTTCTGAAAGTCATTTTTTGCCAACAAATGACTCAAAATCAAGTGCTAGATGGTTAAAAATGGGAGTTTTACATTTTAACAGGAACAACTTTTATAAAACAAAAAATTCACCTGACATTAGTAATACAGATATTTCACTGAGGATAATATCGGTACTACGTTACATACAAGATGGTAAATCTCAAAAGGACTCCTTAAAGAGACATTTTATTAAGATCTCAAAAAAGGAATATTTAGCTAGAAATATAAGCCCAGAAATTCAACCTCTCAGGGTGGGTAGGGGGATGCTTGGTAATTCCCAAGGAGGACAAAATCACCTCACTCTATCACTCTTTCTCCATTTGGGTTGCCTTCTTTTCCTAGCAAAGATATTTTTTAGCTTTTTATTAAAATTTTTTTTTTCTAGCAAAGGATCCAAAAAGTTGCAGCTCTCAAACTTGACCAAGCATCAGGATCACGAGTTGGCTTTTTAGAACAAATTGCTGCATTTCTCACCCCAGAATCTGATTCAGTAGGTCTGAATGTGACCACAGAACTTGTGTTTTTAACAAACTCCCAGGTAATACTTATGGTTCAGGCATCACACTTTACAAAACCCTACCTAGAACCTAATATTTTTTCTTTTTGTCAACCAAGTTGGGAAATTTTTATAGATATTGCAAAATGTTTAGAAAGAACCTTTAAAATGACCATGCAGCACACCTAACAGTAGAGCTGGAGCTTCATTAAATCCTAACAGGATGGGCTTATTACCCCAATGAAGCCAGGAAGTGGTATCTTAGAAGTATAAGCTTCAGAGTGGTCCATGCAGGTTGTGTCAGGAGTCCAGTAATAGTACAGCCATAACCTTAGTGTTTTTTCCTAATCTTTTAAGGGAAAGTGTTTCTCAAAATACTATTGGAGCATCTCATCTTATGAATCAAGTTAACTGAACACTTAAGTCATGCAAACTCATAACTACATGGAGATTGAATCTGTGAAGACTGACTATTATTATGCCTCTCATTAGTATTGCTTCACATCCCTCAAAAAGATAGATTGAAGTTTACCAACTCATTTCTATAAACTTGAATGTGGCTTTTAGTGCCCTATCTCAGCCAACAAAATCATTAGGGTGGCACATCTTGGTGGTGTGTTCTAGTATGAAAGACTAAGATTTGGAATCAGAAGATATGGAACATTGTAGGTTCTGCTTTTTTACTTATTATAAGATCTTGGAAACACTCTTTACCTTTTCTAGATCTTAGTATCCTTACCTATGAAGTGAGGCTCATAATATTTATTCCATTGATCAGTAAATATTTATTAAATGTACTGTGCTATGCTGTGGTGATGTTAAAGAGGATAAGCCATGCTTCTTACCTTCAAGGCACTCATAGAATTATTTTAATGAATAAATGGGAGTGTGGGCAGGAAGAGCTTGGGAACCTATAAAGGCCCAATGTAAAATATTATTGCTCCTTGCATAGCAGCTGGCCCTGAATATGGATGGAAAGAGCCTCATCTATTCATGGAAGGAATTAAGACAGAGAGCAACTCCATGCTGAATGGAATCCTCCCCTGAGAGAAGTTGCTACCATTGATTTTGGCATCATACTCGTGGGTTGCAATTACAACAGGTATTTTCCCTCAAAATACTTTTGACCCCTAGAGAATTTAAATTATATTTTATTTCAAGAAAATATTGATTTAGTTGAAAACCAGAGAATCGAAAAAGAATGGTTGGAATATTTGCTCAACAACCAGCATTCAGATCTGTGATGTGAAAAATAAATCGAATAAAGTTTAACAGAGAAAAAAAAAAAAACACATTACAGAAACACTTCTGTTAAATCTTTATTTTTAACGTGAAATGATTTGGTATCATCTAACAAAGAGATGGAGTTTTTTCGTTTGCTTGTTTTGGTTTGTTCTGCTTTGCTGTTTAATGATTTGGACTCTTTTAAACTCCAGCTCATAGTAGAAAGCAGATTTCTTCATATCTAAGGTGGTTGCGCACTGTGGTAGCATTGCAGGCCCTGGGTTTCACATCTCTTTGATTTTTATTCTGGTAAAGCAATTTCATTCTCAAATTGAACATGTCATTTCTTCTTTATTAAGTTTCCCAGTTATTCTTTCACCTCAGGTTTTTATGTTGCCTCCTATTTACTTCTGGATTTCTTCACTCAACATGTGGGAAAGCTCTAGGGTTTATATCAAGTACCATGTACCTTGCACCTGTCACTGAGACCCAAACATGAAAGAACAGAACTCACAACCAAATGCATCCTGTTGGTAAACTCGAGAAGCTGAGGGAGAAATTACATTTGGCAAAGACAAATTGTCCAATGTATTCCTGGGAAATGCCAGACCATAACTTAAAACCTAAGAGAGAAAATGGGCTGAACTGCTTGTTCGATGTGCTCTAGGTTTTGAGCACTGGTTCAGCTATATATACACAATATAAACTCTTCTTTAGATTCAGTCGAAGTAGTTAAATATCTGTTCCCTGTTTGGAATTCTGTAGTCCTTTCTTCTTTACCCCCCACTATTCACAACACATCTGGAACCCTGGCAGCATATTCAACTTTTTCCTGAATTCGTTGATTTCCCTATGTGCAGTGAATTCTTAATACCTCTAAAGAAATAATCTCTGATGCCATTATTTTATTCCTAAAAAACCATCATTAAGCTCATAATGTTCACTATGAGCTTCAAGGCCAGCTGTTTATTCTCCCTTACATGTTTCCCTCATTTTCCTGCTGGTCCCTGCTCAGTACCTCTCTTTTGGTTTAACTAGTTTACTTCCTAGGATTTCTCTCAATTGGCTAATTTTAGAGTTATTTATGTTATCCATTTCCAACAAGTTCAATCAGTTTCAATCTTCTAAATCCGGCATGTCAACTACTTCTTCTAGAAAGACTTCAGGAGGGTGGCAGATATTTAGACAGTCTTCTGTGGATAATGTGCAATACACAGGGTGGAAACACAGGGAAATCCTGATGAGGGGGTTGGATTATCCAATTTCCCAGAATCACACTGACCTCTTATAATATTTTTGACTTCTCTTTCTTCCTCCCTCCCTCCCTCTTTTCCTCCCTCCCTCTCTTCCTCCCTTCCTCCCTCCCTCCCTTCCTTCCTTCCTTTCTTCCTTCCTTCCTTCCTTGTCCCTCTCTCTTTCCCTTTCTCTGTCTCTATCTGTCTCTCTCCTTACCTCTCTTTCGGCTACCTACTTTCCTTTTACTTAGACTCCCCAAAATACAAATTGGGAAAAGAAAGAAGAGGCAAGATTCAGCCATCTGTTGTTTTGATGATTTTATTAGCACTATGGCCTACACATTATTAAGAGATTTTTTTTAAATGACTAAAATGAGCTGTATTATTCAGAATACCTTGATCTTTTTGTAGGCTGTGAGGATTTGAACATCTATTTTAGTACCTCTGCATGTAGAACAAAGACTGTTATTCAGCGGTCTTATAGAATATTAAACTGTTAGTGAAATCATATCTTCAGATAAAAAATAATTGCCCAATACAATTTAATAATAACAACAAAATTCCATGTCACCGTGTTCCTCACAAGAAAATCGGCAGTGAATACAACTAGATCAGGACAAGTGTATCCACACTCTGGACAAACAATTCCGAATGAATTCCTGCCGGTGTCTCGTTGTGCCTTGACAATCTCCAGCCAACTCAAAGCAAGTTCCTCTTAGTTTCTCAATCATAAGGCATTTTTCACTCATTAAACAAGATTTTGTTAATGTCTACTTGAGTCAGGTACTGTGTTAAAGGTTGAGGATATAAGAATAAAAGATACTTAGATTCCTCAGTCTCATGGCAGTTGAGTTGCCGGAGTGGGCAGAGAGACAGGAGAAGGCAAACTCATAATTACAGTACAAGGTGGTATGCGCCATTGTAAGTTCAGAGAATTACCCAGGAATAGTGAAACTCTCCTTATTACAAGCAGAAAATAATCAACATTAATACAACAGAAAATGCATAAAAACACGATTAAAGAAATCAGCTTGAACTATATGGAAAGGATGTTTTGGAAGGGCAGAGTGGTGGACTGAGCAGTTTCATCTAGGTCAACCTACTATAAAAGTCAGTTTTCCTACCCAGGGATAACATTTCATAACATATCAGAACACAAACCTCTAAAATGCTTTTCAGGTAAGTATGTATTTCCAGAAAATATGCACATATATCCACATTCAATGTATTTTGTTATTTTTTAGTAAAAAAATTATTACACTATACATTTGTTTTGTACCTTTCTTTCACTGAAGAATATTATAAACATCTAAAAAATATAGGTTAACATGCTTCTTAATGACTGGATGTTATCGTACAATAACAATAAGCTGTAATTTATTTATCATATTTTCATTGTTGGACATGCGTGCTATATTCTCATTTTCACCCTGTGCGCTATAATCGCTATACACACAGTGCTGAAGTGAACATGATCATGTGGCTCTGAATTATTCTTTCTTAATGATTTTTAAAAGGTCACCATAAATTAAAACAATTGCATAAAGGTAAGTTTAGCCAATAGTCAATCCTGTGATTTGCATCTCCCACAATGTAGTACGTCGCAGAATGTTTAATAGAATCTCTGTACCTCGCTGCACTCATTTTAAAACTTCATGATTTTTTTTTTTTTAATCAGGAAAGTAGGCATAGAAATGGAAGGGTGAGGCTACTGAAGACAGGTCCAGGATGAATAATGACTAAGAAAAGGAGGCAGATAAACACCACTTCCCGATAAACAAAGAGCCTCATGTTACGGTAACAATTGCCCTGGTCCTTCCCCTGAGAAGCACCAGGCACTTGCAATTGTTTGGCGCTCTTTCTGCTCCCACGTTATTGACTTGGAGCCTGACATGTTTCTAAGGTTGCAACTAAGTCACCAAATGGGAAATGTCTAAGTCAAGCTGCAATTAATGTGTGGTTAAGTGCTGGGTAATAAGCTACACATTACCTCTAGAAGTGACAAATTTTTAGAACTAAACCCCAGCGCAAGCCTGAAGCAGCAGCAGAAGAGGGGAAAGGAAAAACTATCCTTGCTAGGTTATTGTGGGGTGTGAAAGCCGCGCTGTGGTGGAGAGGCAGTGTGAATCCATATTATGCAGAAATCAATGGCAGCCCAATCTTTGCAGACTGCACAAGGCGCCGTGTGACAAGGGCACAGCGATTCTCCTAATCAAGCAGGTTGTGTGAAAGCAAAGAGTCCAGCTGAGCTTGATATATCCAGCTGGACTTTGTTTGCGACTTAATGGGGCAGGTCATAGTCATAACACCCCAAAGAAATCAAGCGGCCTCAGCCAGAGGAGTACATGGAAATTGTGGGAACTCCAGCAGGTCTATGTTAAATCACTTCTATAGGTCATCTGCAGAGAAAGAACTTGGAAAAATAATAAAGGAGCGTCATTCTGCTCTCTGTGTTTATGGATCTCCCCCAGGGAAGGGGGTTGGGTGGAGAGGGAGAGCAATGTGGCTGGAGAAACATTCTGTCTTTTTTATTCTATGCATTATAAAGCTCTTGGCAGGGCCTCGGACACTGGTCTTAGCTCCCGCCTTCTTGAACGCCACATGTTACAGGGGTTTATAAGCCAGAGTGACACTGATAAAAGGCCAGTTCAGGGCTTGGGGACAATTTTTTCCTAACAACATGCTTTTGCCTCCTTAAACACCTGCTGCTTTCCACTTCCCGCTCTGGCAGAGCCTTCGGGCAGCTCTGACTCTGAGCTGGGATGGTGAAGTTCAAAGTTAATGTTCTTCTGCGTGATCAGGGCCAGGGGTGCGTGGAGGATCAATGCCACTGCCTGCACCCTGGCATGAACAATGCTACCCTGAGAATGCATATGAAATTCAGGAGGGTGAGATGGGGTTCTTTAATTTTCTTCAACCTGGGGCCACTTTTTTTGGAGGCACCGAGACCCTCTCCCATTCTCAACAGTGTCCTCAAAATAGTGTTTGCTCTGCAAAAGCTCTTGGGATGAAAGTATGCAGTACGACACGTGCCTGGTAAATAGATACATGGATTGATTGGATAGAGAAGCGATGTGTTTTCTGAATACAAGTACTTTGAAATGCACCAAACACTAACTACATTCTCCCTCCTCTCTCCATGGGACCAGTCCTCACTCATGGGGGAAGAGCCTGACCTTGGCAACCGCAGGCTTTTAGCCACTGAAATTTGGTGAAGATTCAATAGGAAAAGCCCAGAGCCCTGGTAGTTAATATTGTTATTCTGTGATGCTTCCCAGGTGGAGAGAATATATCAAACTGAGCAAAGCCAGTTTGCCTGCTGAAATCCCGAGCTCCACAGGTGAGCGTTCCTTTGTTCCCATGAAGGGGAGCAGCTGTGGGGAAAAGAAAAACGGGACAGTGGAGGCGCCCACTCTTGCAAGTCTGAAGTCGAGGGACACCAGCCAGCCCTGCTTATCGCTCCGGTGCTGTGAGAAGGGCAGGACTTTAGGCGGACTGCTGCTTAGGCCCCAGTGAAATGGGATGGGAGATGTGAAAGTTTCCTCTTTGCTAACGGAGACCCTGGGTGTAGGCTGAATGATGTGTTCGTCTTTCATATATGAGGTGCCCCTGTGGAATGTAAAACATAGTGCTGCAAGGCTGGGTTCGAATCTCAGCTCTGCCACTATCTTGCTAAGAATCCTGGCCCGAGTTTCCTCCCTGTCTCCAAGACCAGGCAGAGTGATGGCCCTGGAGCCTGTGATTTTAAGGCCCTGCTTGCATCCTGTGATTATCCTCGGGAAGCTATTTTACAACCGTGGGTCTCCCTATATGGATGCTCCTTGCAGGAAAGTCAGTCCTGCTTTCTGGGACCCGGGTCTCCTTCCTGTTGGAGGACAATGAAAGGCAGCCCCAGCCTTAAGCCACTCTCTTTTGGCAGAATCCTGGTGGCTAGAACCGCATGGAAGGGACTCCCTGTTCCTGGTTAGAGCATAGCTTTGCACTGTTTGCTTCTTTAATGCCCCACAGTGGACAGTCACTGTTCACCCTCATGACCCTGGCCTAGTACTTAACTTACGAGGCAGGGAAGTCAAATTATTTTATCAGAACAATTTAGAAACAGCAATGGTTGCAAAAGGAAGAGTTGATGTGTGTCATAGTCTGAATAATGCCCTCCTCCCCCAGAGATGTTCCCAGAACCTGTGAATGTCCTCTTCCATAGCAAAGGGCTCTGGCAGATGTGATTAAGGATCTTGAGATGGGGAATTGATCTTTCATGATTAGTTTGGGCCCAATCACATGGGTCCTTATGAAAGGGACTCAGGAGGAGCCAGAGTCAAGTGAGAAGGTAATATAATGATGGAATCAGGGATAGGAGTGATGTGGCCACCAACCAAGGAGTACCAGCAGCCTCTGGAAGCTGGAAGAGGCATGAAATAAGTTATCTCCTGGATTCTCCAGAAGAAAGCAGTCCTGTCAACACCTTGATTTAGCCCTGTAAGAGGACTCATTTCTGACTTCTGACATCCAGACTGTGAGAAAATCAATTTATGTTATCGTAAGCTACCATATTTGTTACAGCAGCAATAGGAAACTAATACAATTTTTAAAAATACAGTTAAGGAGCAAGTTAAATTTTCAAAATGGACATTCACCGAAGAGTTTGGTTACTTTAGATTTCATTTGAAAGCAGTTCTTCTAATGAATAAATGTTTTTCTAAATATGTGCTGCTCCAGCTAGACCTAAGAATTCACAATTTAGACTGCTTTTCCTTCAAAGTCTTCCCAGGCACCAGAGACTTATTTACCATAAATATCCCACCATGTCATGGTGGGCAGCAGCCATCCACAGACCAGGATGCCCCCAAACTGGGTTTGATTTTTCCCCATGCAGAGTAGTTCCTGTCCTTGGTCTATCAGTAACCTGGGAGCAACAGCCTCTCAAAAGGCTCTAAGTCCTTAATCTTCAAGCTGCAGGTAGGAAAATTTGGCTTCTTCAAACTCCCAGAATCCCCTGAGAAATACAGGCATGAAGCATTGATTCTCTGCTAAGAAGACTATGGAGTAATAACTACTGAGCAAAGAGGACCACAACTCTCATATGTCTGTTTTCTGCCTTCATTCCATTACCTCCTGGCTTTTCTTTGTAAGCTATTTCTGACAACCTGCCTTGACTACCTGATTCATTTCAATGTGGTTAAATTGAGAGAGTGTACAATGTGATTTAGGGTTGGATGTCCAAGGCCTCTATACAGATTGATTGTAAAATAACTGAAGAGAAACAAATTTTATAACTACCCTTCTTTAAAACTTCAAAAAGGTCAGTATCCTTAATCGGAGAGGCAGGTGTTAACAGTGGTTGCTGCAAATTCTTTGCAGATGTCAGCTTATAACTCCACCAGAGCGATTTTCAGTTAATATGGGCCTTGAGACAGAATAGTTATATCAGAAAGCCTTGCTGTTGATTCTAAATTTGATGCTCTTTCACAAAGTTGCACACAGATTTTCACAGTTGATCATCTGCATGGCTGAATTTTCCACTGGGAGGCTGATTTCAGAATTTTCTATGTGTGGAGACATAAACTGGACAGTGACAATACAATTAATTTTAAAGGTTATATATAAACCAAACATCTGAAAAGCTCTCAGCAAGTCTTGTTAATTTGTTTATTTGGTGTAAACCTTTAGGTGTATAGAACTAAATTTTGTTTGTTTCTCTTCTTAAGTCTTTTTTCTTCTCCACTCTCTCCTTTATCTTTTTCTCTAAACATATATTCAAAGTCCGTTGATGCTCAAAGTATCTGTTGTTATTTAACAGACTCTGCCCCAAAATATGTGGTTTAAAATAACTTTCCTCATGACTCTGTGATATGGCTGGGGCTCAGCTAGAAGGTTCTTCTGTCAGTCCCACACAGGATCTCTTAAATGGCTGCATTCAAATGGCCTCTGGGGCTAGAATAACAGAGATAGCTCCACTCAGACATCTGGGACCTGTATAGGATGGCTTGAAGGTTGGAAGACCTCTTTTCTGTCTCTGTCTCTTTTCTCCTTCATGACTAGTTTAGATTTTTTATATGGCAGTTGGATTCCAAGAATGAGCATTTCAAGAGGACAAGCCCTAATGAGCAAGTACTTATTTATCTTCTGTATACATTGAGTTTACTAATATACCGTTGGCCAAACCTAGTGGGAGGGGATCACACAGGCATAACTACTGGGAGGTAGAGTCATTAAGGCCACAGTCTAATACACTTCAGATCCATGGTGCCATATCAGAAGAAAAACCTGTTTTTGTCCCTATATTAAGCATGTATATATAGAATTTATTGAAAATAAGGATAGATCTAAGGTTTAAAGTCTTTCTTCAGCCATGGAAACAGATGAATTAAGCTAATGGGTACATTATTTAGTTGTAACATATTTGGTTGTTACTTTTCACAGACCATGGTATTCTGGTGCTGAAGAGAGCACAAGGCAAGCATTAGGCACTCCTGGTTCCTCACTAAGGATCCACAAGATTCTCATTCAGTTGTCAGGGTTAACTTTAAGGTGTAAGTGGGTGGAGATAATCCACATTTTTTAAAACAGTCCTGGTCAAGTGCATCAAAGTTTCCTTGCTTCTACACACTTCTCGTGAGAAAAAAATTGCTTCTTGGTTATTCCCACCCATCCTTTATGTCCACAGACACAAGTCTTCTTGAACGTTGTCTATTCATCATTTCAGCGGATGCCTTTTGACATGCATTTGCCTGTAGCTATTGCCCAGGGATAGGCCAACTTCCTAACAACTTGCTCTAACTCTAGCACTAAATGCAGAGCCTGGCACATAGTATGTGCTCAATGAATAATTATTGACTGAATAAATAAAACACTAGGTATAATCTTTCAGTATTTGTTGACTTTTCTCTTTGGTCCCACTTAGTGAAAAAAATTTTTTTAAGCCATTAAACCTACATTAACAATATTGTCTTTTGGGTTAAAACTAGAACATGACTTTTTCTATATTAAAATGAGGCAGAAATTTAAAAACTTCCAACCACACAATATTTTTTTGTGAAGGAAAACTTTCCCCTTGTCATCAGTTAAGGTTATTAAAAATAATCAAGAAAGTTGCTATAATTAAAAAAAAAATCACCAAAAGTCAGAACCTGAAGAAAACATGGGGACTTAGACTCTGCTGTTAACAGCCTCCTATTTAAGGTCTTTGAAAGTGGTTACGGTACAAAAAAATTGCAAACCACTATGGTTTTTACCTGTGACTCTGAAACATGCTGATAAAATGCTCTCTCATTTCCCTCTCTTTCTAGAGCCATTAGTGTTATTTTACTATATTTAGAACTGAGCTCCAACCAAATCAATAAAGTCATTTATTATAAAGAAAACAGATTTAAGAAACAACAGACCTGACTACCTTGATAAAACATAGCAAGCTCGAAGTATGAATGCAGTGTTGAGTGAAGGATGTGATTTATATGCAGTGCAGAAAAATCCAGTAAGCAGAAATGGAAGTTTTTATTGCCTTGTCTATAAAGAACTGCCCATAAATATAAAATTATTATTTATTAAAATAAATTTAGCACTTTATTGTAAATATGGCCGTTGTAAATATGGTCATCGTAAATAACAACCCTCTATTATCTTCTTCTCTCAATGCCTTTTACAGTTTAGTCACCTCTGTAAAGTAGCTGCCTCAGTTTGCCAAGATTTACGTAAAAATAAATATCTGTTTACGAGTTCAATTTATGCTTTACGAATTACTCACCATGTACAAAGCTTCTGTCTGAAGGAGGGAATAAGTACTAAAGGAGCAAGAGGGGAAATCCCATGTCTCAGATACCATCTGGTGTCAGGAAAGATAAATCCTGGTGTGAGTTATAGATGTCTACACCACACTGTGACTTCTAAATGCCAAAGTTATTAGCATTTTTGTCTGGGAAGGGCTGGGTTCTTTTATGGAAGGGCTGGGCTGTTTCCTATGAAAGGTGACTCCTGAGATGAGGGAAACTCCTTGCTGCCTAATATCTCCTTTACCCAGCTACCAAGTAACTTGGAATTTTCTTTTATTTTAACCTTCTTTTCTTGTTTCCCCCTCCCTTGGAAACAAAGGAAGTATTTAAATAAATAGTCCTGGGGAAGGACGCATCAAATCACGTTAACAGTAAAGCATCGATGAGATCTTCCCTCCCAAGTGGAAAAATCTCAAGGTCGTGGCAGCAAATAGAGGCCCAGAGAAGGAGAAGAGACAGAAAGGCTTGGTAAAAGCTCTGATGTCACAGGAGAGAACAAAGCTACTGACGACAAGGTGAGCCTTCCACATGGCTTTGCCAGTGCTGACCCTGCAAACCTGCCCTCACTGGCGATACTGTTTCATTGAGGGATGACCGCCAGACAAAGGGATGGGACACAAAAGAGTCAATGGCAGGTGACGTTCCTCATATACTGGCCTACTTTGCTGATCCACTAAGAGAAGGATTTGAGGCTTTTGAGATCTGAGCTTTCATTTCAAATTCTGACCAATTTCAGCTACAGCACCCAGCCTCGGAGACATTTGTTACCAGGAAGGGATTCATTGGTGCTGGATTGACCTGCCAAGTCTCCATCTGCAAACACAAAAAAACCCTCCTTGTTATCAGAGCGGCAACTAAGTGCTTTCTTCATAAACATAATAGTTAATGGTCATGACATTAGTAATAATAATTACCAAGTTCTCTGAGTTAAATTGCAGTTATTTTTTCATTGGACCTTTATATTCCTCCTCCATTTTTTCTTCAAAGATTACTCTCTCTCTCTCTCCCTCTCTCTAGATAGACAGATAGATATTATATATCAGTATAAACTAATATAGTTACATTATTTATTATTGTAATTAATTTCCTTTGATGGAAAATTTCTTTATTTCCTCTCTTAGTATTTGTAGTTCTATTAGTCTTCAACCAGGAAAACAGAACCCAATCTCAATATATAAAATTAATGAATTTTAATCTGATAACTAGTTACCTGGTTGTAGGAGGGATGAAAGAGGTGTGAGTGCCAGTGAGTAATGCAGAGGTGAGCAGCAGCAGGAAGCCGCAGCTATTCCTAGGCTGCACGAGCAAGGGCAGCGCTCTGTTATTAGAGCCCAGGGGCTGGGATCATCCAAGGTACCCTTGCACGAGCGGACCAGGCTGAGGAGCTGGAGTCTAGAAAGACTGGTTGGAGGTGCTGCCCCAAGTTGTGAGAAGGACAGATACCTTGCTTCTCCCTTCCTCTCACCTTATAATTTCCTACAGTACTTCCCACAGGGAGGGAGCTAGGAACCTTTGACATGGGAGCCTAGAAATATAGCCTTCAAAGGTCAGCCTCCCCACCTCACCCAAGCAGAGGAGAGAAAAATGAACTTGAAGGCAGATAGGACCAAGCATGGGCAATGTAGAGTTTGTTCAGACATGCAGAGGGTCTTGCTGATAGCATCTGTAGGTTGAAGTTGGCAGGTTGATTCAGTCCAATAGAAAAGGCCTGGGAAGTGTGGAGAGGGCCAGATTTCAGATGGGACTTATCACCCTCAGGACCATACAACTGAACGATACCGAGGGTGCCAGCTACCTGTGGGCAGTCAGATCCTCCAGTTTCAGCATCCAAGGCTCCTGTTCATGATTCTGAGAAGTCCAGCACTCTACACATGATTTATAAGGTGTGCTTAATCTTCTCTGGTCACCTCTGGGTGCTAACACTTGATTTGCATCTCCAGAAATCTTCCCCTCTCAAAGCAGGGCTTTGGCCCCTCCATCACCAGCCCCCATGGGCACCACCCCTCCTTCACTCCCAACTGCAGTGGGTTAAATAGCATCCCCCAAAATTCATCTCTTTCAGAACCTCAGATTATGATCATATTGGGAAATAGGGTAATTAAAAGTTGAGATGAGATCATACTGGATTTTAGGGAGGGCCCTAAATCCAATGAGAGTGTCCTTATAGGGGACAGAGAAGGGCACACAGAAACACAGAGAGGCAGGGGATATGAAGACAGAGGGAGAGATTGGGGTGATGCTTAAAGCCAAGGAAAGCCAGTGATTGCCAAGAGCCACTAGGAGCTGGAAGAGGCTAGAAAGTGTTCTCTGCTGGGACTTTTGGAGGGAGGACAGCCCTTAGACATCTCTGAAATTCGGAATTCTACTTCTTAGAATGACTAGAATTACCTTAACTAATACAACAGTTTCCTGTTTGTGATACCATATTCCTGGACAGGGCTTCTTTCTTCTCAATTAATCATCTCTATAAGTAGAATCAAGTAGGTAGAATGTTTATTCTCTCCCTCATTCGAATGAGTCAGAAAAGTCATTATTTTATTCTCTTTAAATAATAATTATAATTATAAATCTACTTAAACAAATGTCATCAATGAGGGCTTACTCTATACCAGGCTCCATCCTAAGGCCTTTACATGTGGTATGCCATTAACTCATCAGAGGCTACTATTACAATCTTCCCCTTCCAGTGGGAGAAGCTGAGGCATCGCAGAAGTATATCAAGTGTGGAGTCAGAAGGGGAAGCCAGAAGCTGAGTCCTTAGGCATCCCAGTATGTATACAAAGCTCAGGTCAACATCACATTTACAGACTTGAACTTAGACTGCATCTAAGACATTCTGTGGCTCCTTCACCCCCTGAGTTCTTCAGCCACAGAAGGTGCCCCAATAATGCCGAATAATCCGTGATTCCGATACTGCCATGCAGTCTCGGTTTCTTGCATTCTTTTATTCATCAGTAAAATCGAGCCCAAGGAACCTGACTCCCTAAAAAGGGAGGAGAAGGAATGAGCTAATGTCTTTTAAGGTCCATGGGACTCCCTGGAATGCAGGGTTAGATAAACAGGAGGTTTATTAGCTATGCCACTTAACAAGCCCCTTCAGTCTCTGCTTTCCAGCACACAGCATGAATAAGCTACAGTCTCTCTCCACTCATCCCTCCCACAGGCAGGCTGCCCATTTTAACTTGGACTGTGCTTCTGGACCCGCAGCGGAGGGGCTGGAGTGGCCAGAGGAGGAGCTGGAAACAGGACTAATGGAGGCATTGGTTTAACAAAGATGAGTTCTGCTTGTTAGCTTGTTAAGCGTATTAGTAGGGACCAGCAGCCGAGACAGAGCTCGTTTCCCACTGCTGTAGAAGCTTGAGGGACTTGCATTCTTTGTGCTTGACTGCTTAGGGATAGTTCTTTTCAGGGAGAACGAAGGTGGTTTCTCCGCTTTGTTCTGCCCTTCCGAGAGACCCATACTAGGTCATAGAGTAAAGGCTTAAAGGTGTCTCTATCAAAATCCACTTGCTCTGTAAGCTTTTCTTGCCTCCCCGTGCTCTGTTGAACCGTCATGCTGAGGGCCCCAGACAATGACCTCACCAGGCACCAGTGGCTCCCACATTCCATGGCCGACTCTCTACCGACCACCTGCACTTGACACACTCTCTCCTCTTTGAAACACTTCGTTCATTTTAACATTCTTCTCATTTTCCTCTTGCCCCAGTGACTGCTTTGTCTCCTTTTTTTTATATTCTTCTCAGTTCCATGAGATCTAAATACTAGAGTGCTCCAAGGATAGTAAATGCTCACCCCTAATGTCTCTTCTGTCCAAAATCCCATCCTAGGTGATCTCATCCAGTACAATGACTTCAAGTGTTATCTCTAAGTCAATGACTCTCATTTTTGCAGCTTCATCCTTGACTTATTCTCTGAACTTTAGTCTCTTAGATCCAGTCATCTATTTAACAACTTTCCTTGGTTGAGATATGTATTCCTCATGTGTCCAAAGCTGAACTCTGACCCCCATCTCCAAACCACTCCTCCCAGCATCCTTCTCATCTCAACATTATTCAGGTCCCAGACCTTGTCATCATTTTGACTTCCTTCCTTTCTCCTTTCTTTCCTTCTTTCCTCCCTTCCTCCCTTCCTCCCTTTTTCTTTCTTTTTCCTTTCTTTCTTCCTTTCTTTCTTCCTTTCTTCCTTCCTTCCTTCCTTCCTTCCTTCCTTCCTTCCTTCCTTCCTTTCTTCCTTCCTTCCTTCCTTCCTTCCTTCCTTCCTTCCTTCCTTTCTTTCTTTCTTTCTTTCTTTCTTTCTTTCTTTCTTTCTTTCTTTCTTTCTTTCTTTCTTTCTTTCTTTCTTTGACACTCCACCTCTAAATCCCACTGAATTTATCCTCAAAATATTTCCAGAATGTAGCAATTTCTCCCCACCTCTGTAGCTAGTTGCTTGGTCTGTCCCAGCCTCATCTGGATTATTGCCTCGGCCTCCCAACTGGTCTCTCAGCTTTCACACGTGCCCCTACAGTCCATCCCAATACAGCAGCCAGAGGGCTTCTTTGAAAATCTAAGTTAGATCCTGTCATTATTCTGCTAGGAATTCTCCAGTGGCTTCTCAAATCATGCAGAATAAAATCCAAATTGGTGATCAACGATCACGGTTTTTCCTGTCAGTGTCTGTCTGATCTCATCTTCCTCCTCACTATGGTGGCCTCCATAATAATCCTTAAACATGCCCAGTGTGCTCTTGACCTAGGACCTTTGTCTTGCTATTTCCTTTGCTTCAGATGATCATTCACCAAATGTCCACATGGCTTATTTCCTCTCTTTATTCTGGTTCCTGCTTGAAAGGCATGTTTTAATACATGACTTCCTTGGTCATAATATTCAATATTGCAACCTTTCCATCAGTCTATCAGCCTCTTTGCTGTTACTCTGCTTTATTTTATCTTGGCATTTGATGATAACCTGATAGGTTAAGTATTTATTTATTTTGGTTATTTCTTTCCTTAAAATATAAAATATAAAACTTCATTTACATAAAAGATTTCTCTGTTTTTTTTATACCACTGTACCTACATGGGAATCACAACAAATGTATGTTGAATTAATAAATTAATTTATTCTGATTAGTAGAAGTTAAAACGTGTGTTGTGCGTGTTGTTTCTAACTCATCAGAGGTTGGGTGCATGGGAAGGTAGATTGTATCACCTTCTCAGAAAGTCAATGTGCTTTATTCTGTACGCTTTGTGCCATCATGGCACAAAGAGTAAATGTGTTCTTGGAAAGAGAGGATATGATGTATAGGAGTTTATTGCTGCATAGAAAAGGGAAGGGAAAACTCATTTCTGCTCATCCAGGATCACTACAGGGAAGGGAAGGGAGACAAAGAGATCAGATACAAACATGACAGATTTACCCTCCATGCCCCACTTCCCCCTCAGTGGAGATCACAAAAGTCTGAGAGTACAGGGAGTTTTCCTGTATCTTATTTGATATTTTGCAAGGAGATCATATCGTAGAGTGATCTCCTACCCTCTCTACATAAACCCATGAATCAGAATAAAATGGTTGCTCTGACATAATTAGGACAAGGACAGGTTGAAATCAGTACCCTAGAACCAGCTTCCTTACCCTGTTTAGTTTCCTATGTCTTCAAAAATATCCTGAAGTCCCAGCTTGCTTCTGGCTGGTGATATTACCAGGAATTACTGCAGCGATGGTGAAGGCCTCCTGTTGCTCCTCCTGCTGAGGAGGTTACTCAGGCTAAATAGCAAATAAAAATGACTTTCACATGTCAGAGATAAAAAGGGAGCAAAAGCTGAGCTGGGACAGGGGCACCTGAGACAGCCACCAGGTTTTTGTTGTATAAAGAAGGGAAAGACCCCAAATCTACCAGTCACAGGTCTCAGCAGCAGATGTCCGCAGGGCAAGCAGTGACCAATAGAATATTAGGCCATCATGACAGAAGCCAACTATGACCCACATACAAACCCATGATCCTCTCCTGCTGGTACAGAGATATGGTGAGTGACCTCACACACCCATTTACCCAGAGGTGATATTTGAGACACTTAACAGTGGTATGGCCCAAGTAGAAACTGTCTATAAGGTAAGTTAATTTTTTCTTCCCTGCCTGAGGTCATGAACATACTTTCTTGCATTGGTTTTATGTAGTATGAACTTTATAGCTAGTCCTTTCATCTTCAGTTATTTTAATGTACCTGGAATTGATTTTTGTGTATGGCATGAGGTAGGGATTCAATTTAACATTTTCCCCATTATTGACCCATAAAACTTCCAAACGTTATTAGGTTTCTCACCATGCAAGAAGTGAAATTTCCTGTAATGGAATGTGTTTGAGGGGATATTAGTGACCATTTGCATATAGGGAGTCTTTGTAAATCAGGTGTGTCTTAACCGTTTGCTTATGTTTATTGTTCTTGCTGTCCGTGAATGTTCCATGCAGTTTTTAATTGTCAGGACCAAGTTTTTCTAGGTTGACAGACTAATTCCACTACATTGGCTGGTTGTAACACCAGTAATAGTATATTTGCCCAAGTTCCTCAACAGAACTAAAATAGAAAGTAATTCTGGCTCAGTATGTGACACATTTGCCTTTCCACATTACTTTGATAGAAGAGAAGCCCAAGGCAGAAAAACTATGAATCAGCAAGGGTGAAAATAAAGTCTCTAAAAGCCTGACACTCTTAAGAATTTCTTTGCACCAAGGCCATACATTTTTGAGTAAACAATAAGCACTTATTCAGCATCTGTGAAATGAATTTTAAGTTACAAAGACTTAAAAAATGGCAAAATCCCTAGTTCTTTGCAATAGGAGACGAGAAATTCACTTAATTTGTTACTCATCATTTTGGCCTATAAACTCAAATACTTATTAACGCTGTAAATATGCCTTTTTACTGGCTGTCTGACAGCTCCCATGCTTTCTGTGCTGTCTCCTTAAACATTTATGAGTGTTCATGAATATGCAAATACACAATCTAATGTCTGCAAATGGTTGCAAGTACAAATGCTATGTTAATATTTCATACAGTGATGGGAGCAAATCAACAATCATAAATTTTGAACAAATATGTTGCCTCATTAATAACTAATGAAGCAGTGCATAGAGCTGAGGATTTGGCATTTAATGCTAGAAGGTTTCAGGCAAGGCCCTATTCCAAAAATTTTACTAAGATCTGCTCCTTCCAGGATGGCTTCTATTTGGGGTGGGGTGAGGAGGTATTTGAGAGAGGGCTCCATAATAGTTGTTTTAAAAAAACTGAAACTCACATTGCATGGTAGAAATAAAAATAATTCTTAAAACTAATGAGATGTCCTAAAAGTGGACCTTCATACACAAGGCATGTGCTTCATTGGGCGTATCCATTTTTGTGAGATCTGATAAAGACGTGTAAGATCAGCCAGGAAAGCTTAAATACTTAGTGGAAACCTCGACATGTAGCATCAAAGAAACTTGACGGCCTAATCCCTTCCGTCTCTCAGGAGACTCAGGGAGATAGAGATTTCCTTGGGTAGAAGTGGCTGTTCTAGGACTCATAGCTTTTGGTTCATGATCTCATTCCTGCCACACTTTGCCAATTGGCTCCTCTCTGAGGTGCCAATTTCTTAAAGAATCCAGTGTCCTGGTTAATCAAATATTAAAGTGAAAACTCATAATTATTGTATATCTGATAACTTATGTCAAAGATTTAGAATAGAATAAAATATCAAAACAGGTTTAAAAGTCACTTTATATTTCTGGATGTCAATATATGCATTTACAATTTGGGTGAAGAGCATTTTCACCTCCAAGCTGAAAACTCTCAGTGACCTCTTCCTTGAGATACAAGATGTTTCAGAATTTTTCAGCTTCCCTGAATTATCATAAAGAGCATCAGTGGCAATTTAATAGGCCTATAAGAATAAGATGTATGAAAATATAATAAAATAGCATTGATCATATAGTTTATCCAGGAAGATTCTCTTCAACTATAAATTTCTTATGTCAGATAAATTATTTATATTCTCTTCATGAAAATCATCACAATTCTTTTACTAGTAGTGGTACTTTACCATTTAAGTGCTTTCTTCTATATTATTTTACTTCATTTTCAAAACTGCCTCACAAATAGGTATAATTATCCACATTTTAGAAATGAAAAACTCTATTTGAGTGAAGTTAAATCAGTTTCTAAAGGAAAAAATGTCTGGTTATTTGAATGTGTGTTTGAGTGAATTATTATATATAGCTTGTAAAATAGTCTCTTTAAAATATTCTTGACTCCCTAAAGTGGATTTCTTTGCCATTTGTATACCTGGACCACATTACTTTCATTTTATTTTATTCAGATTCAACTTTAGGACAGCCTAAATCTCTTTGTTGCTCAAGTTCATATCAGGTGGAAATTCAAGTATTTATGGGTTGACAGTAACTTCTTAGCCTATGTTGGCCATATTTGGTGGTAGTAATGTATTAACCTTGTGAGGATCTTTGTGTGTATTGATTATGGTGAGTTAAGTAAATCTACATATGTGATAAAATGGCATGGAACTAAATATACACACACATTACTGCATATGAAACTAGGGAAATCCAAATAAGACTGGTGGATTGTATCTGTGCTAATTTCCTGGCGTGGTACTCTACCATAGTTATGCAAGGTGTTACCATTGAGGAAAACGGCAAAATGTACATGAGGTCCCTCTGTATTGTTTCTTATAACTGTATGTGACGCTATCGTCATCACAAAATTAAACTACAATTTACAAAAACTACAATTAAAATACAATTAAACAATTTCTTAACAAGCCCTTTGTGGTTAGTTGACATGAGATTATCGTCACAATTCTCAAGGACACTTTGGATTCAGAGGACCATAAAGGGTGTTTCAATATGCTTGGACTTTGACCCATTACACCCATAGAGTGTTGACAGGTGTAGTAGCAGGTTGTTAGGCGTAGGGACCCACGGAATTCTTCTGTTCTTAGCAGCGTGATTTTGAACAGGTCCCTTTCTGATTTGAGCCTGTTTCCTCACTGAGAAAACGCTATGAGGAGATTGGCATAGAGCTAGCTCTTAAGAAGCAGTCAGACACCAACTCCCCGCCTCCACCACTCCTCCAACTTTACCTTACTCATCAGACCATGATAGATATCTCTTTGCTTTTCCTTTAAAAACATTTTTGCTTTACCTTTTCAAAAAAATTGTATAATAGAAAAATGTAAGCATAGGTGAGATATATTTTAATGATTCCTCAGCAATTATCAACTCAGAGCCAATCTGGTTTTCCCTACACTTCCACCTCCTTTCTTTCTTAGCACTTTATCCCACTTCCCACCCCAACCCTTATCATTTTGAAGCAAATCAACAATATCATAGCATTTCTTCTGTAAATAGTTTTAAGTGTATATCTGAGAGAAACCATCACAAAAACATAATCACAACACCATAATCACTTCTATCTTATTAATTTCTTGATATCATCAAATAGTCAGTGTTTATATTTCTCTGATATCTCATGATTTTTAAAAAATAGATTGTCCAAATTATTTTCCAAATGAGGTCATAGAAGATATTTCTAAAGCATGTTATTTTATTTTTTCCCCGTTGATTCAGAAATGGCTTCAGAATCTTTCCCAACACAGAACCCCAAACCCACTTACTCTGCAAGGTAAAATTACCACATAGAGGCGTTGAAATCAATCACTTACCCTGGACTGGAGTCGTTTCTTATTGATTTTTGAGTCACTATTGAGACTCTGACAAAAAGCTGGCAGTTCTTTCTTTTATGATTAATCATTAATCACCCCCAAAATATTTTTTAATTTAGTAAAAACATCAACAATAAAAATAAAAGATATGTTAAATATAAAAGTCATACTTTTAAACTAGACTTCCATGCAAGTGGTTAAGACCAGGGCATTTGGGTTCAGCTGTCCATGTTTGAATCAAAGCATCACTTGCCAGAAAATGTGACTTAAAAAATGTCTTGACCCTAGTGAGCTTTAGCGCCCTTACCTACTAAATGAAGATCGAAGAATATCTGTCCCAGAGGACTGTGGTCAAGGTCAAATTACTTAAATTATTAAGTAATTTATAGTAATTGCAAACAAGTAATTAAAATGAAAAATAATTGGCCTATTAACCAACATGGGGTTAGTATTTATACATTATATTTACTACTCTGTTTACTAAATTACTTAGAACATTCCTCTAACATCATGTTTGTAATCTATAATGATGCTACTAGAAATTCCATTTGTCTGAAGGCCTGACTTTTGGAAACCTCAATCATTCTGAATATAGCCATAGTCCTGAAAATTATGAGAGGGAAATAAAGAACATGGCTTGCAAGGAAAACACATTTTCCAAGATCAAAAGTGGAGCTACCTTTCTACCTTGAGAACTACAGGAGCAGGTAGGGAGAGAGGCCAGAAAGAGCAGCACCCCTGGGCTATTTAGGGGGGGGACAATTGGGGCTCTAACATCTTCTGAGGGCATCCCTGTGTTGCAGAAGAACCAGAAAATGACCAAAAGGTATTAAAAATATGAACACCAAAGAATAAGTGAATTGCATATGATTTTTTCAAACTAGAGAGTAAGGTGTAAGGAACTTCATATAGGATAAAAACACACACAGAAAATAGGCAACACCTCTCATTTATGTAAGTATTTTTCAGAGTGCTTCAAAATCTTTTTTTCCCATTTTTTAGAACTTTCTGGAGCTTTGCCAGATGCAAGATACACACTAGAGAGAACCTGATGCTCTCATGGGGTCTGAAAAGGTATGATTTGGGCCCATATACCAGAGTGTCTGTCTTTAGGCCCCCTTCAGAGAAGTGTCTTATTTAAATGTGGCCACTGAGTAGTTTTCCATTTTTAGAATCCTCTGGGGTAGAGTGGAATGGAGTCATGCTTGGCGCCCATTGGCAGAGCAAAGCTAGGCAAGGAAGAAAACAACACCAAGCCAGGCGAGGGCAGGAAATTGTTTCAGAGCCAAGAACACAACATGGCTTAGTCGCAGAGGTGAAAACTGAATCTCGTCAAATGGGTCTCAGTGGAGCGGAACAGAGAGGAGACTGAGTTAAGACCCAACCCTCTGTTGACCCTGAAATTGCCCAGGAACCTTGAAAACAGATTGTGTTTAGAAGGCAGGGTATCTAAGCCAGGAGCTGCCTCAACCAGACCAGGACAGGGAGCCAGCCAATCTGTATAGGCTTTTTTTCCTTTCCCTTTAATGACGTTGTTTTGGACTCTGGACTGACATAAGGCTTGGTGGGTGGCAATGAGAGACAGAGCATGGCAGAGCTTTGGGATTTTTCACACCAGAGTGAGAAAGAGAACAAACCATGGCCACCAGAAATGGCGCGTGCATGAAGGACCCTAATATTTTCATAAGGCATAGACTGACCTTTACCTGGTTATTGGGGTGGGGAGCATGCTCAGAATTACCAGGGACCTTTATGAAACCACAGTGCTGAGTACGACCGGTGGAGACCTTTTTAATCAACTTAATGAATTCTTATGTTGAAACTGTAGAGCCCACGACCTCACCTCCTCTACTCTGCCCAAAGTTTTCCCAGTCTTGCCAATTATGCCTAAAGCTCAAAATCTGTGCTCACCACTTCTTTCAGGAGAGGAGAGAGTTAAAAACAAGAACAGGGAACAATAAAAAGGGACATCTCTGTTCTCTTTGATACTTCCTTCTGTTTCAAACCTCTTTGGTTCCACAATGGGTCTCCAATTAATCCTCTCTAAATGGTTCTCTGAACTGTTCAAATCGTCCCTTACCTGTGAAGTATCAACTTGTTCCTGCCCTTGAAGTCTGAGAAAGTGTTGTTATTGCTAAGCTAAACCTGTATATCTTTTACAAGAGGCATTTTTTTTCCTTTGTAAACTCAACAAAGTGAACAACAACAACAGTAAAACAACAGCACAAAATGACTGGAATGGAAGATTATCCTGAGGGTAGCAACCAGGCAGCAGGTAAGGAAGAATTTTCTAAGAGAAAATAATCCAGAGGGCATACATGGTTATTTTATAAACCGGATGGTGCCTTTTGGGGCTAAGGAACCCCAATGTACTCTGCTGTGGCTGAACTTCCTGTGAAATATATTAGTGATAAAAAAAAAAAAAAAAAGAAGAAGATGCAACTTCCGGAGTTATTATGATCAGGATGGGAAGCAACTGAAAATGGAATGATCCAGAACAACATGTGAAGAGTGTGTAAGCATGATTCATCTACCCATTCACGTGCTTTGATGTCCCCATCTCTTCCGGGCCGGGAGTGCCTCCCCCAACTGCCGAGCCAACCCCTTTCAGCCCCCTCCCTTTCACTCTTCCACACTGCTTCTCTGACCACCGATGCCCGATAACAAAGCCTTTTCCAAACACGGAACCTGACTGCCCAGGCTTGGAAGGATGGCTCCTCTTCTTACTGCGTGCTGTCCCTGGCTCAAGCTGTGGCTACGCCCTCAGCCTGTTGCCTTATTTGTAAAACGGGACTAATAACGACTCCCTTGGTGGGGAATTACAAATGTGAAACTGGAACACAGCACTTGAGCAACAGTAGATATTATTATTTACAGCAGTGATAACATTTAGCACTTACACAAACTCAAGGGTGATGTTTAAAATCTTTAAGAAGAGTCAGGGCAGGGACACCATCCCATCAGAGCTAATAGTTGTCCTGGTCTGGGAGGGAGCACAGGTCCCTGTTGTGCTTAGCATTATTAACTTCTCAGTTGCTGGATTGTGTGCCAAGGGAATGGGTGTGCGAAAGGAGGGCTTGAAGGGATCCGAGTGGCCCACGAAGAACTCGGCAAGTTTAGAGCATGGGTTATATACCACCCAAAGGAAAAAGTGAAATATTGACCCAGCATCTATGCCTTATACTAGTACTGATCATGTTATCTGCATATGACTTACCATCTCAAATAGATTACAAGTTAACAGAGGTGGACTATCTATCAGAGGTGTTTAAGAAACACCATTTGATTGTTAAGTAGAAAATACTGTTATATATTATTTTTATGTATCACTCATATTTTGACCACTTTCTAAAAGGGATTTATGGTAAATACACAAGACCATCGATGCCTTGGAACCACATTAGGTCAAGGGCAATAACACAAGAGCCTGGGAATAAAATTCAGTGAGTCAAGTTGTGGTGTGTCTACAGCCAAGCCCAGAGCTTTGTTTCCCACCCAAAGCAAAAAGGGAAAATGATTTGTTGCACAGATTCAATTATCGAATAAAAGGAGACACAGAAGCACACAGGCAGTTCCCTCTGGGAGGAAATCATCATTCTGGTATGAGAGATATTGGACGGTACTATGGGAGTTGTCTTCCCGAGCGGGCCTTCCTCTCCCTTTGCATCTTGGCTCCTGAGCTCCTGTCCCTCATTAACCCTATGCTCTCTGTCCCAGATGCTCCCCAAGTCTTGGGGTCGCCTCACCACCCCAGGGCCTTCTACACCTCAGAGTCTTTGCAGAGGTTGTTCCTCTGCTTGGAATTATCTTTCTTCACTTTCCTCCTTCATCACATAGCTCAAATTCAGTCCCTTTTTTGACCCTTGTCCCCATCAGGATGGCTCAGTGATGCCTCTCATCCCACCCACAAACTGGGCCACCTATTCCTATTACGTTCATTGTAGTTCAATAATCAGGGCAGGGAATTGATCCCTTCTGACTTCTACCCACAGCCTCAAACCTTTATGCTCCTATCTGGTTTTAGTTTCAGATCCTGGTACCTGGATTCGTTCCCTTTGACTTCTCAATGAAACATTCATGTAGTCTGTTGGCTTTTGATTTTGCCTCTCCCCAAGGAAAATATCTCTTCAAAAACATATTACAGTTCCAGGAAGGCATCAGCTTACTTTCTGTGAATTAGAAAAAGCTTCCCAAATGGAATAGTCATCTTAGAAACCTTAGGGTTGCATGTTCCATGCTTTCCCTGCAAGCAGACAGCGCTCGCTGCCAGAGTGCATGGCTAAGGAAGTGGAGTGTGGAGGAGTCTGTGTGCTCTGCAAAAACTTCACACCCCAGAGGAAAGGCCCCAAGTCCCAGATTCCTGGGGCAACTCCATGCAACTTCGTAATGTGCCTTTTTGCTTGCATGTCTGACTTTTAGGATTAAGAGACCTGAGTCATCTGGATATTTCTAGAGCTTTTCATTTACCTATCACTGCTCCATATATTTCTTTTAAATAAACCAATGAATGACTATACAGCAGGAACGTTTAATCAATCCCCACCATTTTCTTGATTAACTCCATTTCACCAGTATCCATCAAAAAAAACCAGGCAAATGTTAGTTTGGGAGGCTCTGGATGGATTTTTTTCTTTTTTTTCAGTAGAAGTTAGAGTCAAGTCTAGACAGGATATTCAGCTGATATTCAGCTATTGGGTCAAAACTTTGCCAAAAGAGAGAGAATGTCTCTTTAAAAACAAGTTAATTGAAATAAATAGTTGTGCAAGGTTGGGGTATACCACTTAGAGAAGGCTTTAAAGAGCTCTGGGTGAAATTTTCTTCCTCTCTCTGTGACTCATACCATGCCTCTAATGCTCTCTAAAATTATGGAGCTATGAGGCCAAAAAATATTGCTCATTCAGGGCCATGATTTGAACAAGAGTGGTGCCCAAGTCTGCAGATACTATGTGACCCAATAGTTAGGACTTGTACTCAGAGATGAACCATCACCTAATAGTAAATGGATTAATTTGTTCCCAGTAAGACTATCCATATATGTAAAAATTTTGTCATGAGTTACTACTTCCTTGTTCAGTCAGAGTCAAGCATTCAAAGGATAATACAAGGTCCATCCGGGAGAAGGTCCAACCAATGTCAATATAATGGAAACACTTTGCATGAAATCAATGTAACCTGGCAGCCAATGAGAGTGGACTGGAATGTGCATGTGTGAACAATGACGACTTCACTATACTAGTCAGTGGGGGTGGCAGATGCTGTTGAGTGAGCATGTGCACTGTGTGGTTGTCACATTCAAAATGACTGAATGAGTAAAGCAACGAGTCTGCATCAGGTTTTGTGTTAAGCTTGAACATTCCTCTGCGGAAACTATTTGGATATTCAGAAGGTCACAGCTATGGGCGAGTGGCGATTGGCAGCTTCACCACGACAATGCACCCACTCATGCATTATGTCTTGTGCAGAGTTTTTTGGCAAAACATCAAATCCCTCAGGTGACTCAGGCCCCCTACAGCCCAGATTTGGCACCCTGTGACTTCTGGCTTTTCCCCAAACTAAAATCACCTTTGAAAGGGAAGAGATTTCAGACTATCAGTGAGATTCAGGAAAGTACAACAGGGAAGCTGAGGTGATTGGGAGAACTATGTGAGGTCCCAAGGTGCCCACTTTGAAGGGGACTGAGATTCCATTGTCCTTTGTACAATGTCTCTTGTATCTTGCATCTTCCTCAATAAATGTCTCTTTTTGTATTAAATAGCTGGATACTTTCTGGACAGACCTCATATTCTAAAGTGATTCTGGGTGACTTGGGTATGCTCACTTATGTCTAAGTTTTATCAGTTAAGGGAAAAAGGAAACAGTCTTGTAGATTGTTTAGGCAATGTACAGTTTAATCTATTGTCAGTCTAAAGGCTTCTCCTTGAGTATTTTGAAACATGGACGCCATTCCCTGCTCAGAGAGCTCTTTTCTCTGGTTCAATCCTCCAGATCTACCAAGTTCCCCAACCCAGTTTTTTAAAGAGTAAACTAAGAGAATGCATATTTAGTGGGAAAATTTATAATCTTCATATCTCCTTCCAGGGAAGTGGTAAATAGGGGGAAAAAATACTTAAATAAGAACAAGCAATAACTTGTTGTTCAACAAGCAAACATTTTTTTCATTTGAAGTGAGAGTAAGGTTGCTCCTAAACATTTCTCAATGATCAAAACAGTGTCTGGCACGTAGTAGGAAATACATATGTGAAAGAATGAATCTAAAGAGCTTCAACTGGTCTGTATTAAACTGTGATTGTCAGATAACATGATGGCTAGCATCAGAACAGAAGCCTATAGAAAATACCCTCTATTTTAGGTTTTATTATAAATATGCATCAGAAAATCTCTATATCACCTTGACATTTCTGAGTCTTACAATTCCTGTGTTCAAGAAATTCCAAGTCTGGGTTCACCTTCTGATAAATTCCTGTGCTTCTTTTTGGTGAAATTATACAGAAGGAGCAATCATAATAATGATAATAAAAGCTAGCCTTGAGTTCTTA